>NC_054414.1:8591388-8906666 GCF_017976425.1 Toxotes jaculatrix
CAGACACTTAATGAGTATGAAATGATTCAGAGGGGCTGTGGGAAAGAGAAGATAGCGGCATCCAGACAGGCCAAGCACCAAGTCATCGAGTGGGACCTGACTGAGCCAGGCTGAGTGGGGCTAGGCCAGATCAAAGAGGAGAAGATACACAATATGGATTTCTAAAGTTACTTTAGAAAGAAGCTTCCATAAATCACAAAACAAAAAACTGAAAGGGCTTGTCTCCCTCCAAAACTTGTCCTGTTTGCACCCTGGGGACACTGTTAAAAGACACCAGCACCAGGTATTATGAAATCCAAGCAAATGAGGAATAATTATTAACCACAATGAGATCATGTGAAAACAGTGAGACGTCTTATTAAAAGCACAGCTGTAGCTGAAGCGACTTTTGTTTCAGTAAATAAGGTAAGTTAAGGTGATTCAGAGCTCCCGCCTCTTCTTTCTTGCATAAAACACAAACACTAGCTGGGGCAGAGCATTCTCCTGCTCCTTAGTTAACAACGCTGACTGAGACGGCAGCAACACGGTGCTATTTTTTGCCCAGACAGCAGGAGAACTGCCAGCCTCTTGTATTTTTAGCATACTAACCTCTACCCTATTTTCTCGGTTGTCCCGCTCTCTAAATAGGCGGGCATTCCATTGTGGTGTATGTGTGTGTGTGTGTGTGCGCGCGCGTGAGCTGCTTGAGGTGTGCACAGTTGTCATCCATGTGATGTTAACACAGTTCCCCAGAGGGAGACTGGGGATGAGTGTGTTGGTGGAAGCAGCAGCTCTGTGCTTTTGCCTTGAGCTAGTGGCCTGAGAGAGAGAGTGTGGCTGACTGCACAGGAGAGGCAGAGGCAGGCCGCGGTCCTCTGCAACTGATGAAACAACGCAACATTCCATGTAATCACTCTATATATAGAGGATGCTGGCGAAAGGGGGGTGGGGGGTGGCGGTGTGTTGGAGGGCAGGAAATCTTGTAAAATATGAGGAAAAATTAGGGCAGGCCAGCATTAAAGATTAATCGTGACGCTGACTGCCCGGCTCAGGCTTGCCATGCGGAGAATGCCACCATGGAGATGGGAAACAGAGAGGGAGATAGAGATAAAGTGGGAGAGAGAAAGGAGACACTTTGGGAATGAAAATGGCTCGCAGATGAATTCTGGGGTGATGAATGTCCCTGGTTCAATACCCAGATGAATTTATGTGTGTTCCATTATGAGAGGGAGGGGATGAAACATGGAGATAGAACAGAGAGATGGGAAGAGGGGGGAGAGAGGGAGAAAGAGAGAGGGAGACTGAGCCCTCTCTCAATGTGCTGGTGAGCTAGCCATGCAGAGCCCATTGCGAACAAGCCATCTGTAGAGATAAGTAAAGAAGTGATTACAACAGGCCCAGCTCAATTTCTGACAGTTGATGCTTGACTGCCCCCGTAGAGCCGAATTGATTTAAATGAAGAAGCTATGAATATTTTAGAGAGTAGAACCCCCCCCTCCCTTAACCTGAACTGTTTCGATCTCCATCCTACTCCTGTGTGTGTGTGTATATACACATACACACATGTATATATGTAACAGGACGGACACAGGAGAATGTAATTATTGATAGTGAGATTACAGCCCTATTGTGACAATGTCTGCAATCAGCTGCCTTCTTTAAGCCCTGATGAATCAATGACACTGCCTGGATCTTTTCTGTCTGCCCCGCTTTGTTCATCAAAGTGGGCTTTGCAGTGTACACCAACCCTTGTTTGGGGATTTAGCGTCAAACCAAACTGGTGTACAGTACTCTCCGACTGATGCCTCTGGCTAATTCTCTCTACAAACAAGCTGGGGCCCCATCGGTGGGTCTGAGCGTGTGTTCATGTGTGCACACAAAAAAACACTAAACAAAAAAAAAAACTGCCCAGACAAAAATATGCTGAATTTCTGACATACTCAATATGGAATGCCACGGCAATATGCCAACCCTAGGAGAAAATAAAAGTTGCCAGTCAGCTATAGTATTGTTTGTGTGTGTGTGTGTGTCCAAAAGGTAGCTGATCTGCCAGTGTTCAAGGTGATGGACCACACCCACGTACTATAAAGGAACTGAGTGATACAAGGGTCCCTATCAGACAAAACCATGTCTCTCTGTTGCTCCTGGTAACCTTGTGGCACATTGAACCATCCAATTCCGAGGGCATCTCTATTTAGTAAACGATGAATCACATTAAAAAAGGCAGCAACCGCTCTCACAGTTGGTGGCAAGGTGCCGTTTTGGGAGCGAGTGATGGCAGGTTGTGAAATGCTGCCCTGCGGCCTTTCCCAGGAGAGCGGTGGTGGCAGCGCTGAACTCCCTTCACCCCTTCGCCATTACAAACATACCTTGATGACAAAATGTGTTATGGATGTTCACCTGAAGGTGAAAGCAGACGTGTTATTGTGGACACCCTGATCCCTCTCCCTCTCTCTCTCACACACACACACACACACAGACTTGATGTGGCGTTCCAGGCATTCAGGCCACTAAATCACTGTCGCCAATGGCTGAAAGGGGGTAGGCAAACGTGGTGGACGCAGCCTGCCTGACGCTTCCCTCCACTTGAAGAACAAGGCACCTTGCCTCGGTTCTTTCTATCCATCCTGCCAGTTCCATCAAGTTGGGATCAACAAAACCCCGAGAGGAAATGTCCATTCACTCATCAGTCCGTATACAAGAGCACTGCGGTGCACACATGTTAAACAGCATGCAGAAAACTTTCTAAAGCTCAGGGACTTGGTGTAGACATAAAGGACAAACACTGCAGTGTATTGTAAGCAGCTTTGCCCCCCCCAAAAAAAAAATCCTGAGTGGATTGATCAATTGATAAATAAATACTTTATGCTCTGCCTTAATAGGTGACCCTTTTGTTTATGTCAGAAAACCCACAGTACTCCAGCCAGTTCTGTTAGGGGACAGGACGGGCCTCTCTCTGTTTATTCTCTGTTGTTCGTGTTTTTCCCAATTCTCAGCCGCACACTTGCCAAATAAAATCTGCATATATAAATAAAGAGGGGGAGGAAGTGATATCCTCAGTTCTTTCGCAAGGCCGACATCATTCTGCTGGCCTGCACGCAGTCCAAACGCATCACCCACAGTTTTCCATGTTGCTGCCTAACAGCACAAACAATTAGGGACGCTCTTGCTGTGCTGTCTGCTGCTGCAGTCTCTCAAAAAGCCAAAAGAGAAACCACATGGGTTTGCGCTTCACCAGCAAACTTTCTTGTTTTTTTTTCTCTCTTTTCAAAAAAAATAAATAAATAAAATCAACTCATTGCCTAAAATTGCTCCTGCTCTTACAGTCTGTTGCACCGGAAAACAATAAAATACCATCTGTTTTTTCTTGGCCCTTGTCTCGCTGCTAGGTAAAACAACTTCTGCACTTAAATACCACGAGTCAATTTAAGCTGCCAGTCACTCGCCCCTCAGCCACACAGCGTTCGTGTCCAGTGGCCCACTTGGCAGGCCCTGCCTTCTTAAGACAAACTAGCTAAAGCTCGCCTTTCTCTCTGCCTCGTCTACTCTCTATGGAAATCCCTGGTGACCGCTTTCTTTCGTACTGTGGACAGCCTGGGAAAAAAAACAAAAGAGCAAGAAGCCTGTGGGCTAGCGAGCATTTGAGCCCACCGTGCAATCTCTCTTTCCTCCATACCCCCATTTTTTTAGTGTGTGACAGTCATGTGAACAAGGCCATGCACATTCTTTCATGCATGAGCCCATAATTGCTGTAAGGATTCTGACAGGCGCTCAGCGAAAAAATCAAGTGCATTTAATCTGCAGGGCCAGGGCCTTTTCACCATAAAGATTCAGCATTCTTACTCCGAATATAACCAGATTAGAGGCAGCTTGCTGACACTGCCTGTGACTGTGCAAATCTGCACTGAAAACAGCCAAAACAATTAAAGCAGCAGCATCTTTGAGGAACTTATAACATCAGGAATGAAGCGTCCATATGATCTGGACGCGCGCCCAGCCACTTAATGGGTCCAGGAGGCTGTTTTAGGCCAGATTCACTTCAGCAAAGATGTCATTGAGTGCACTCTTAGAGCCAGAAGAGCTCGTCTGTAAAGCCTATAATGAATAGTTATATCCAGTGTGGAGAGGTTGAAAAAACAGAGGACCAAAAAGGAAAAGCACTGAGGGGGTAAAAAAAATGTTTAACTCCGCCAGCAATCTGTTTCTAAACCCACGTGCAGAGGATAACATACCATGAGACTACTGTCTGTGAAGCTGGTATTCTTTTAAAAAAAAAAGAAAGAAAAAAAAAGGTCAGAAACAGATAAAGCCGGCAGATGTTTTTGGGATTGCCTTGTGCTTTTGAGCCTGGTTGGTTTGGATTCCAACTGAAGAACAGGAGGCTAAAAAAAAAAAGAAGAAGAAGAAATTTTGCTCTGTTTTGAATGTTGTGTTTTCTGCCCCTATGATCCAATAAGCCTCCAAGCCACGTGATGACACTAACGGATGCTGTGCCTCTCTACTCTACAACCCCCCCCACACCCCTCCCCCCACCACCTCCACCACCACTCCCTGGTTGTGCACTAAATTTTTTATTACATTCAAGCAGTAAGGCAAAGAGCAGATATGCCACCGCCGTCCACACTCCACCTCCCACCCCCCCTTGCAACTCCTCCGTTGAGCAAAACAATGTGGAGTCGCGTAAGGGATCAGAGGTCTTTTCCTGGGCCTCCCCCAACTCCACCGCTCACCCCCTCCACCCCCCTCCACACCCGCCCCAGTCTCCCTCAGACAAGCTCACATGGTTTGAATCAATGCTGCCACAAGAGCTGTTTGGTGGGCCAGTTTGATAAATACTATCAAGCTCGCTGGATATCTGCTTTGAAAAATGTATGTGACCTGTCCTTTTGTAGCCAGGAGGATTTTCTAATCTCATCTGACTTGGAAAAACATTTAGTCAAAAAGAGAGAGAGAGAAAGAGAGCGAGGGAGAAAGATTACATCGCAAACAAAACCATTTTGAGAGCTTTTGTTGTTGCTGCCAAACATCAGAAATTCCTGTTTAAATTTCCCTTTGTCGTGTGTTTCTATAGTCTTGAGACGAGGAGGAAATTGGCCCTTAAGAGCCTGTGGAGATTCCTGCCTTTTACGCTCCTTCAGCTGTGAAAGACAACAGAGCTATCTCTTCTATAAAGGCCTGCTTGAGCTTTGTGCAGTGCAGCTCCTTTGAGGTAAAAGAATGGGAAGGGCCTCTGTGATACTTTGTTGTTGCAATAAAAACTCTCTCTTATTGCAGCCGATACAGTATCGGTGGACTGAAATCTCACATGGCTGGCAGAGGTGGGAAACCATACACCAAACAAACACATGCACAGACTAAATCACTTATCCAATCCGAGTTTTACTAAGATTTTAAAACCACCATCAGACACTGACATGCTATTTTTAGACATGACAGAAAGCCTGTCATCCCCACTCCTTGGCACATGAGCCAATGAATATTATTTTCTGGTAACGTTTATTAGAATTTAAATTTATTCTGATATTTTAATATGAATGACACAACAAAACAAAACAAAGTGAAGATATTAAGATGAATATATGACTTAAAAATCAAACTGTAAATCTAATTCTCAGAGTACAACCTGTTCTAATTGTTTCCCCTGCTTTACTAAATATAAAATCACTGATTAAAAATACATTTCATTAGCGCAAGACACTGGTTGGAACATTTAACAGGTAGCACTGTCCGGTTAAGGCCGTGCTGCTCAGGAACTGTGTGGCCTGTGGGTGCAGCTGTCCAGACTGCCAGAGGGACCGAGGGGATAACACTGGCAGGAAAGTTTGATCTGATTAACGTTGGCATGGCTTGCAAAACCTTGTTTGTATTTAGTGCATATTTTAGTAACGTGGCCTGGATCAGAGCGCCGCAGTCTCACTGAGCTTTGTTAGAAAAAAAAAAAAAAATACCCAACCTGGGCGCATACTGAGGCAGAAAAGAGGGAACCGAAAGTGGGTCAAGTATATATTATGCAGCCATGAAGCTCAGTGATGGTGATGACATGCAACGCTGTTTGCCACATATTATGGGCTTTAAATTATTGAAATAAAACAGGCTGGTGACATAGAAATCAAGGCCTTATAATAAAGATTTTAGTCGCATGATGAAAAAAAAAAAAGAAAACACACTATTGATATAGGCTATGAATACACACACACACAAGCAAGCACGAACATAGAGGCTTTAACTTTAACACCAATTAGTGAAATGAAGTTGGGGAGGCAGGAAAAGACACCTACAATGATTGGAGCCGTTCCAGTGCTGGTTCCTGATGGACGTGCTGTAAGGATGGGGCGCTCCGGGCACCAGTCCTTTCTCTGGGATCAAGCATCCTCTGCTCTGGTTGTAGTAATCCATCATTAAAAACGGGTTCGGGCTGGGATTCAGTCCCACAACGTCCACACTCTCATACATCATACGAAGCAGGACGATGGCAGGGGATTATTATAAAAAAAAAAAAAAATGAAATGAACTATTATCGCGGACGCAGGAACACACGAGCCTTGGTGGGTTTCAGCTCGCCACCAGCAGAGGTAGAAACCGAGGGAGGGGGGACCAAAACGGGGTGGGAGAAAACTGCATTAAAAAAGGGGGAAAAGTGATAAATCCAAACCCAGCGGGGACAGCTGAACATTTGGCATCTTCTTCTAGCGCTGTATTGATCAAAGACCAAATCGAGGAGTGAACCAGTGTCTGCAAAAAAAAAAAAACCTAATCGGCTGCGCTCAATTTAAAAACATAATTCAGAAGAACAGTATGCATAGTGTCCAACAGAGGAAGCCGACACACAAAATAAAAACATCTATAACAACAATAATAATAATAAACCGAAAACGACCCGAATAACTTCAGCAGAATGTATCGGTCCTGTCGGCCTTGCTCAAACACAGAGCAACATTTGAGGCTGTATCCACGCCACAAAGAGAAAACAACCCGAATAAAATCCCCGAAAAGAGAACACAAATCTCCAAAGTCCGTGTCGACAGCACAGGAATAAAATGTTTAAAAATCGACGGGAAGAAGGCGCAAATATCAAGAGAGGAAATTCCGTCTAGTTGCAGTTCGTCCTTCGGGTTTACGGTCGGTTGTCCCGTTTGCGCCCGCCGTGGGTGGACTCCTGTCAGCAGCGTAAATGAACCGGTCTCCCTCCGTGCGCTCACAACAACCGGCGGCTTTCCCTCGGTCTGAGCCCTGCTCCCTGATCCGATATCCAGGTTCGCACGAAACACGCAGCAGCACCGCCTTGTTTGTATTTGGAGAGAGGAGCCTAAATCATTCCCACACCAAACCGCGCGGCTATCATGTTCTGCAGAAATGTGACAAGGCACAGCAGCTGAGGGCTTTGGCTCCACCTCCACTGGGCTCTTTTTTTTTTTTTTTCAGCCTTCCCTCGATCTCCTTTCATGCGTTGCTCCTCCTACGTTTAACCCCTTCAGGGACGTCACCATGGATCTCCCTCTCTCTCTAAACACGGGCCATTGCATGGGATGGGACTGCGAAGAGAGAGGGAGAGAAGGGGAGGGGGAGCCCGCCGCCCTCTCTCAAATTTAGGTGCGGGGGCTTTAAATAGGCATGTATTTGAGGACAGGATGGAGTTATATAAGCTCAGTAATGACTCTTTGATATCTTTACACAGAGTTCATGGACATAATGAGTGCTGCACCACACTGTATCTCTCTCTCTCGCTCGCTCCTTTTTTTCCTGGAAGTTTCCGTCTATGTTCTCACTCTTTATTTGGGCTCCTCCTTCCAACTAATTTGACCCTTTCCCCCATGCTCTCATCAGTCCCTACCCCTCGATTTTTTTTTCTCCCCCAGCCGCTGTCTCCCTAATTTGCCTAATGCTATGCAGCTGAACTTTTCCTGAACCCAGGGAAGTAGGCAGCCTCACCTCCTGGTGACCCACTGGCTGACTCGGATTCGCCTCTCTGGTTCACTCTCATCCCACATTATTCAAGGTTTCCCACCTTGTACACTCAGTGTAACACCATTACACTTCTTCGAGTGCTGCCCACAGAGGCTCCTCACTTCACCCAGCATACATAAAGTAAGAAAAGCAAAGTCACCCAGTCACGGTAACTGATGCTTAACTTTTCTCACAGCGTCGCTACAGCTGGAATAAAGTCCAGGAAGTTGTTTGGCTTCAGAGTTGCATCACCTCCCCGATAAAAGGTTACTCCACCTTCACTCTGCAGCATTCCATGCAGCATTGCTGCAACTTGTTATGGGAACATGCAACTGTGTCACCCACAAGGCCCTGGGTCTGTGCCAGAGCTGTCACAACACAGCCATATAGGTATCAGTGTTTCCTTTTCAGAGTCATGTGATGCAAATATCAGTGCTGAGAGAACATGGTGGCATTTAGACTCAGAGTCCCAAAAACACATCCACATCAGCAGTCTCATGTTATAATTGTGACAGAGAGGTGTCATTTTGTTGGAAGACATATCACATTATATGAATATTTTTTTTTATAACAGACAAGGTCAAGAGGAGGAGAGGGTGCAGCGTCTGAGCCGACAACTTGTTTATGGCAGCAAAATGACCTGTCCCGTCCACTCACATATAGGACATGCAATCTTAAGCCTTTTTCTACTGTTGTGGTATCTCAGTGTGGTATCTAGCCTTTTCAAATATGTGGATTTGGCTGAAAACCCGTGTGACTTGTGTTGTAATCTACACCACTGCCTGAACAATACCTCTCCTCCCCCGCTCTCCCTATACCTGAGCCACAGGCCACAGCTGGGTCTGACCAACACAGTTTTTGAGAGGGATTATCTTCATGAAGCCTGGCGGGGGGTGGGGGGGTTGGTCTGCTCCGCCCCCACTGACTGTGACATTTATTTAATGCAGACCCCCGTGTGTTTACCCTGCCTGATAAGAGCCCAGTGTGCAGGCCTGGGCCGGGGCGACCCCTTGCCTGCACTGATAGCACAGCCACACATTCCTTGACAGGATTAGCCCTATGAGTAATGGCTGTCAGAAAATGCTAATTTTCCAGGCTCTGTTTTCTTCTCCGAGGGGAGAGCATTCATCCTCGGGTAATACCCTGTGATTGCATAAAACAAGCTGAGAGATAACGGATTGTTGATCATTGCTTATTACAGAGGGGGAGGGAAGAATACAAGATTAGACTTGAAAAATGTCCTTTTCCCACAGATTTCTCACATTTACTTTTGAACAAAAAAGTCAATTTTGGATATATCAAGGCTTCTAAGATCAAACAAATATGTTGGAACTGGAATAGGGTGTACTACATTACATCAATGGAAAAATGAGCACTGGTTTAGTACCAGGTGGTGTCCAGTCTGTATATGAGCTGGACTCATCACAAACATGCGCACACATAATATGAAGTGTTAAGGCATACACTCGAGAACTGGTGCTATAAATATGGACATGAGGGAAGTGGGAGTGGTCGGTGATCTCTATTGCACATCCATGAGTGTACTTTCCACAACCACGAGTACGCAGGGGTGTGCGAGGATCCGAGTGACGTCGTCATCAGAGAGTGTATGCAAGGCTCTGCGCAGACGTCTGTGTACCCACCAATTTGTCATTGTGACCACGTGGGCTTGTCTGTATGGACGCTGTGCTACAAGGGCACTAACTCTTAGCAGACTAGAAGATCAACTACCTGTCCGTGATTTCTGCTGCTGTATGTGTGTGCGTCCATAAGGGAGTATAATTGAGGCTTAAGCAGAAAGAGCGTCACAAGAGGTTCAGCCCACATTAACGTACAAGTCCAGGTGGCTGTTGTTGTTCCGGCATCAATAAGCGCCACAGTGCTGAAAGCATGGAAAAGTACTCTGGCCCTAAGCAAAGCCAGAAAGAATGAGATTTTGTCTCGATCCCATAGCTTGTCACCAAGAGGCGAGTCTCGTTTTCGCGGCTTGAGCTTCAAAGTATTGTTGCATAAAGTCCAGGGCAAACTGATGGAGCGGCCTGATTAAAGCACCATTCAAACATGGAGGCCTCGCAGAAATAGATGGTTATGTAAGTGCAAATAATAGAGGGATACCACGAGCAGTAAACATTGCGTCCTTGATTTGGAGAAAAGCTGGAACTTAGAGTCCAGCAGAGGGATGGGGGAGGGAAAGCGGGAGAGTGGGGGAGAGAGGGGAGAAGGATTTTTAGGAGGGAATTCAAAGAGTTTTATGGGCAAGGGCGGAGGGGAGATTGCTGGCTGGACCTTGAGGGTGTCAAACTATTTTTACTGCCCCACTCTCCTTCTTTCTTAGCCCAATCAAGGGTGTTAGGAAGCAGTAAAAGGTGCTTCCCCTGCCATTCCTCCCCCAAGGAGATGAGCTGACAGGTTAGAACAAACAATAGGTCGTTATGTCATTTGGATTATTGGATGTGATAAAAAAGAGGAGGAAGAGCGCCTTCTCTGTAAACGCGCAAACGGGAGTCCACAGTGTCAGAGCAGATCTCTGTTTAGCTAATGAGCAAGAATCTTTGTTGAATGTTAAGCAGATTCTGGAGACGATCCACCAACATCTGCAATCAGCTGTCCCTGGAGTCTTGTGTTCCTGCACTCTGGAGATCTTTTCTTTCTTTTTTTTCTTACCCCCTCCATGCCTATGAACATTTCCTGCACAATGTGTTTGTTATTGGAGTGGACGTTGAAATCAAAACACAATGAAATCAAATTGTCTAAAAGTCACGGAAAAGTCGAGCGAGCTCTGGTTGGCCTGGAGACACTAAACAGGCTAAAAGGCAAAGGAAAAAACAGATCAGACCTGCCGTATCGCTCAGACAACACTTGGCCCGGGTAATAGTTATCTCCTGACAAGATAAGGCCAGACATGTTCAAGTTAGAATGGCCTGGGCCTAATTTTAGAGTTCCTGTCTGCCTTAGCGACTACTGCACAAACACAGGCGCTCAAGCTACGCCCCCCACCCCCCACCCCCAAGCCCTCCTGCACATGTGCCAGCAGATGGCTAATGCCCTGACGATAAAGAAGTTGGAAACCTCGGCAAAGCTTTCTATCTTTCGTAAATCTTCCTAGCGACCTAATAAAGCAGCGCAGCAGGGAAAGACAGAGAAGCGAAATTCAGAGGGGAAGTACTTTAAGGAGTTGAAATGTGTCTTAATTTGAGAGACAGCAAGGGACGATGCCACAGTGATTGCATCTGTCCAGGTCTCTGTCACGCTGTGGGGCAAAACATGCTGTCTGCATGTAAACACCATTATCCCACGACTGTGATGAGCACCATAATCCCCCCCACCCCACTCCAACCACTGGCATGGTCCCAGCAGTAAACTTCCTCATGCCACTCTCTGACCGGGATCACATCTCCCTTGAGTGTATTTCTGTGCATGTATATGAGTGAGTGAGTGTGTGTGTGTGTGTGCCTAGGTGCATGTTTGCTTTTAAGTCTACCTGAAACCCTACCGACCTGTCCATTGCCACTCCGTTCCCCTTACTGTCATTACAGTTTCGGTGTGTGTGTATGTGCGTGTTTGTTTGCACAGCTGGTTTTGTGCAGCCTGTACAGGCAGCACCAGCCAAACCCAACAGCTGTGCTCCCCGACAGCGAGCCAATGTGTAATGAGGGGCCGACCCTTCGATGTGAGAACAAGCTGCAGTTATCGATGAGCACTGCACCACTTCCACCTCCTTTCTGTCAATCTACTGGATACACACACACACACACACAACCTGACCCAAAGTTAAACTGTTCTATAGATCTCTACATTGGTGCTTTGCTATCCTTAGTGTGTGTGTGCGTGTGTCTTTTCTAAAAAGACCCTCTTAGTGGCTAGAGGGATCTTTGTGAAAGCTACCCCCCCTCTAACCCCCCCGTCATTATCCCTTTAATGTCCCTCCGACAGCAGATTCCAGCATTTATGGTACAGGCCTATATCTGCCCATAAAGCCTTTTATTGTTTAGCCCGGCTCTATGGTGGCCGTAACCTGGTTTTCCCATTTTTTATGGGACCTTCACTATATCACTGGGGGGAGGGGGGACAAAACTGCCCACCATCGGTGTTTACCAAAGTATGGCCTAGTCATAAATCCATCATGGCCGGCGGCATTCTGGAAATACCTCAGCAGAGGGAGAGAAAAAAGAGAGAGGAGAGGGAGGAGACATAGCTTATTGTATGGCTTGTAATTGTCCACACTCTACAGCCTTGACTTAGAAAGCCCATCTCCGCAATGATCATTAGGTCTATGTTCTTTTGCACTGAGTCCATCACTCAGCAAATCAAGGGAAAATTGCTATGGATGTTACCCTGGAGGAAGGATATCCCTATATCCGTCATCCCGGACTAAGAATGGCCCCCATTAGCTGTCAGGAACAGGGAGATGTTTAGTACAAACGGATGGACACGCCACTAATTCTATTAAAAAAGACAAGAGGGACAGAGAATGAACATAGAGTATAGTATGATATGGGCTGAGGAAAGAGGTGATCTCCTGCAGGAAAGCAGAGAGAGAGAGAGAGAGAGAGAGAGAGAGAGAGAGAGAGAGAGAGAGAGAAAAACATGGGGCAGAAATGAAGGGGAGAGCAGGAAGAGGATGGAGGAGGCTGGCAGAATGAGGAGCTCAGTCCACATCTCTGCTCTGCCAAAACTCACACACAGAAATTGGCATCACTGATGCAATTACTACACTCTGTTTATCTATGTATGATATCATTAGTTTCTCCATTTCCCGCATCCAGGTTCTTGGCCGCAGCCTCGCCCTTGTGGCCTTAAGTCAGAGTTCACAAAAAAAAAAAAAAAATAAAAAGGAAAAAGAGCCATCTTCCCGTCAAAACAGGCCCGTTTCATCTCCCTCTAACAGAGATCTTAGGCGCTGCTGTCTGGGTGTCGAGGCACTGTGTTTAAAAAGCAGCTCTGGATCACTCACCCCCACCCCCCTCGCTGCTTTCTCTGTCCAGTATCTGAAGTGCTGCAGAGGGCCAATTTCCCGTTTTCCATTCAGAAGTGTGATGCTCGGGGTGGCCTGGAAAGGATATGAGAGGAGGTGGTGGTGGTGATGGTGGTGGTGGTGGGGGCGGGGTGGGGGTTTTGGTGGTTCGCTTTAAGTGGATTGCCCTGTCTTGTTGTGCCCAGCCCAAAGCATTATAACGCCTCTGTAAGTGACCTCCACTTGAGTGGTGCCCCTAACACCGGCGCCGGACAGGGCACGCTGATTGTTGTGCTTAGTACAAAGACGGAATGTGTGCCACGAACCGCGCAGAGGTTGGAGCACTGCAGGCTGAATGTGCAGTCAACACTCATGGAAACGGCTGTGTATGTGTGTGCACGCCTGTGTGTGATACAGCTCTAATCTTGCCCTTGCTCTTTCATAAAACTGACTGCTCTCTCCTGGGCACATGTGCTCTTTGCATCCTGCCTTTTATGTTTCAAGTGCACTTATGTCTGTGCTCATGCACGTTCCCGCCAAGCGATGTCGAAACGTTCAAAAGTGCCGAGCTGGTTCAGATGTTAATGAAACATGTGAAATCCCCTGCTTAGCCTGCTAGTTGGGAGCTGGGGACAACAAAGGGCCCTCGGGAGAGCAACAGACTGCCGCGGCTCAGAGCATGACAAATGCCCCTGCCATCGTCACCACTGTGGCCCCTGTTGCCCTGTCTTTTATACAGGGGTGGGAGGGGAGGCCGGCGGTGGGGGATCTCCCTCATTCTAACCTGGGGAGGGGAGCAGGAGGAGGGTTAATGGAATGGATGACTCTGCCACATTAAAAGAGAAGGGAGTAGAGCGAGGAGGGTGACGGAGGAGGAGTCATCAGCATTTCAAAAGGATGGGGCGCAGGGAATGTAGATGGAGCAGCTACTCCCCTTTCTCTGCAATCTCTCAGCCTCTCCGTAACTGTCCACCACACAACCCCAACCCAGCCCTAGTATATGTGTGTGTGTGTGTGTGTGTGTGTATATATTTATGTGTATGAAAGAGAAGAGTTAATTGGATGAGAGGCAGCGCTTTTTACCCACAAGTCCCAGAGGAGCGTCTGGGTCAGCTTCATCTGAAAGCCGAGGACAATCCTGACGGTGAAAAGTGCCCCTGTCAGGGGCACAGATTTTCCCTGTGCTGTGGTTGTTTCTGCAGTTGAAAGGTTTTCTCAGCTCAGCCACAGGCAGCGGGGAAGAGGCTCGTCCTTTGTCAGGCTCAGACAACAAACCCAGAGAACTGCTGCAAGAACTGATATCAGTGTCAAAACTTTCTGCCCTCAGGCCTCGGCTTGTCCTGCCCTTGATATTTAGTCAGTAATGCAAAAAGCAAACAGTGGAAAATGGGGAAGTACTGAAAACATGACCAGTATCACACGGCTTATCATATGCCAAAATATGAATGTGCATCTCTGTTGTGTAACACTGTTACTCGTGCCCTGTGCAATCTCAAAGACATGACTGACACTGACAAGAAGACAAGTATTGCTGTCAAAAAATTGTTAGAAGTGGAGAGGTTTGGACAGAGGTGCCCTTAATCTCTTTCCATCCATTCGATTTCACAAGGGAAAAGTAAAAGGAAATACTTATCCCTCCTCTATCAACTCAGCTTTATGTGCTAAACCTAAAATCAAAAATACTTTAAATGATCCAACTTTGCAGTCAGGGTCCATAATTCGAGCACTCCATCTGTGACAAAATTTCCAAGAGTTAATAACAAAAAAGGCACAGAGGGGCTTTGGACTGATATAAATAAAGCTCTGCAGTCACTATGGCTACCCAAACCATCTGTGTTGTGAACCCATAGAGAGGGGAGAGTCTCAATAGTAAGTAAATAGGATAATACAAAAAGTGAATGGCTCAGAAGGGCAGATCATTAGCTGGCCACATCCTACCATTCTCTGTATGATACCAGGACGGGGGGGGGGTTGTTTATACATGGTAAAAGAAGCCTGATAATATTTAACCAATGGAGATCTATCATCAATCTGGACTCGCCACCCCCCCACACATCATCAGTCCTCACCCCGCCAGCTCTGGCCTATTGTCATTCAAACCCTGGCTCCCTTTCACTCCTTATTCAATATTTTTGAGCCATTGTTCCACCTTACATGCTCCCCCTGAACTACATTACTTTTCCCACTCGGTGGTGAAAGGAGAAGGGCAACAGCCAGAAAAAAAAAAAAAAAAAAACCATAATATGTTATAGTGTCAGGAGTAACAAAAACGTCAGCCGGCCATGGCAAAAGTCTGGGTGTTGCATGCATTCTCAAGCCCAAACTCACACTGTCACGCTTTCTCCCCTCATACTTGTACACACACTCTTTCTCTCTCCTTCAGTCTCACACACACACACACACACACACACACACACACACACACACACACACACACACACACACACACACACACACACACACACACACACACACACACACACACACAGTGACCCCTGTGGGCTTTCCTGGGCTCTTTGAATGAAAAAGAGAAGTCATTTATCTGACTCATCTCTGCTGCACCTCGCAGCACCTTTTAAAAACACTCTTTATTCCTTGTGCTAAACGCTAAAGCTGCACCTTACTGACAGCATGATGGAGAGATCCATTCTGCCACCCTTTCTTATTCTCTCTTTCTCTCTCTCTCTCTCTCTCTTTCTCTCTCTCTGCTGTCTCTGGAGCTTCTCCTGTCTTTCCATCCTTGTTGCCAACAATCCTTGCAGAAAAGTGAAGGCTAAGCTTCACTGACAATGTAAGAAAGTGGAAGTCTGTGTGCATATGTGCATCTGTCTGTGTACGAGCGTGTGTGTGTGTGTGTCTCTTGGGGTTGTTTTGGCATGGATCCTTGTGTATCAGCGTTTGCATGTTTAATCGGGAAAAAAGGTGCCACAGTAAAATGTGTAAAAAGGTGCAGGGGGAGTTCACAGATGAGCTTGCTCATGTAGAGGTGAGAACAGGAGTGCCAGGGGCTGCTGGGAAGCCTGGCATGTCAGAGCTTATCAGGAGTTAACAAAATCATCCTCCAGAACCCGTCATTACTCAGTTCGCTATCCTCTCCTGTCTTTCACTGTTTCCTCCTGTCCTCCCTGTTCTGTAGCTTTGATAACGTGAACAGCGAATATTGTACATTTGCTCAACCTACAGAGATGCTATAGTGTCAATGCCCTGCACATAATGTATACTCCTGTCAACTGTATTGTTGTTGTAGTTTTACATCCAAGTCTTTTCTGTTAAATTCAGCTGATAAATAAAGCTCATCTTAACTTTATTATTTCTCACTGAGGTTTAAAAAACTGTTACACTTTGGTTGTGACATCCACATTTGTATTTTTCTACCTCTCTCTCTCTCTTCGCATTTTACTGTCAGTTTCTCCTCTCGGCTGTCAAATAAAAAGAAGAAACCGCTCAAAAATAATCGAAAAAGTCACTTTACAATGTTTTGCAAATGCATCTTCAAACATTGTTGTGTTTGCTGTGAATAAACAAGGGATGATGCATATTTCAGTTTGAACACAGCAAAGCGTCAGGCTGTCTAGACTGTGTTTGACCAGAAGTGTGCACGCTCTCAGGTCTGTGTGTATATGTGAGGTAGTCTCTATGCAACCAAGCAGACATCAACAGTAAAACCTCTAACCTCATTGGCCAGCAGCCCATCTCTTTCTATCTCTCTCTCTCTCTCTCTCTCTCTCTCTCTCTCTCTCTCTCTCTCTCTCTCTCTCTCTCTTTCTCTCTCTCTCTCTCTCCGGACAGATCATTCATCACACTCTCCCTCCCTCTTTCCCTCCATACAGTGTCCTGGTTCACAACATTAGCCCCAAAAATACAGCTGTTATTAGAGATAAGGGTCACAATCATGACAAGTTTGATTTTTTTTCCTATTATATGGAGTAAGAAAAATAAACAAGTGGAAAACAAAACAGTTAAATACAGAGTGGGCCTACAGAGGAGGAGATAACTTCAGCAGCACCACCAACAAAAACAAAAGAAAACGAATAAAGGTTTGCTGTTTCAAGGTCAAAAAAGGGAAAACGTTAGTTGTGTAACAGACTTGTAACAGTTTTAATGCTGCGATCCTTACGTGACATCAGTGAATGGATTTGTCTGTGTTCAGCTGCATCTAAATGTACTGGATGCATGGTCCCAAAACAGACTACTGATGCAGCAGCCATCTGGCTATATGAAGGGCAGATCTGATATTAAAGGGATGCAGGCGGTTCCATCATTACGGCCATTAGAAGTATTTTAGTAGTTGTTTGAGTAGGAGAGGTATGCAGCTTTAATAGTACAGAGATTAAAGAATGTACTGCAGGAGGATTGTGCTGTGGGTCTAATTCAACCAAACATCTGTGATGGGAGGTGCTGCCCCCCTCCCCCCTGCCTGAAAACCATCACTCCTTTGCCCCTAACAACTAGACTGGATTCCTGTATCACTGCTTGACTTATCAGGAAGAGGGAGTGGACACATCTAATCTGTATTTGGGGGAAAAAAAAGCATTTTGAAATTGATTTTGCAACAAAGTCCTGGGAACTGAAGAAACCCTGACACAACAGTGTCCACAAGTAATACACAGTAAGTGATGTTAAAAGACACGTGCATTCACAGCGATGACTAAAAGGTTTCTACACTTCCCTCATTTTACTGTAACTTCTCCTTGTTGCAAAATGGCTGACATCCATGTGTCGTGTATTCGCACGCAACTGCAGCGCATGTGCAGTTGTGTGGTTAGATGTGAAAACGGGGCAGCGTTAGCGGGTCAGCCGCAGTGTCCTCTGTGTTTACTGCCACTGCTCTGTTGCTCTGAGAGGCCAGGAGCTGTGTTGAAGATCTCCAAACCCTCTGAACATCTTTCCATTCTACAGTAACACACACTAATATACACTCTACATAGTGCAGTACTGCTGTCAATATATTGATAACAGTCCGTTACTATCCTATCCTTGGTATATATATATAAAAAAAAAAAAGAAATATAAAGTCTGAGGTGTGTGCGAGGTACTTCTTTTCTAATGGAAGAGAGAGCAACCATGACACGAGTGAAGAAACTGTGGGTGAATAATTCATGAAGGACAGAAAGCGACAGTTAACAGGAGTGTGCCATAGGACACCGACATCCATCTGTCCATCCATCCAGCTACTGAACCACCTTCATCCACTCCGCACCTCTCGCTCTCTCTGTTGTGGGAAGTTCAGATAAAGGATAATGGATCTGCTGACATTCAGCTGTCCCCCCCAAAAAAAAAAAAAAAAATTCAAATGAAATATCCCTATTAGTATGGGGCAGCATGCAGGTACACAAAAACGGCAGCCAAATAAAGGCACAAACACACACAACAAAACAAAGGTGAGCATTTGAACATAAACAGGTGTGTACGCAGAAACATAAGCTCACACTCAAATGCCTGGCACGTGCATCTCAAGTCACAAAAAATGTATACAGGTACACAAACACACACATACACAAATGTACCAACATGTATATGGTGTACGCCCCCCCCCCCCCCACACACACACACACACACACACACACACACACAGTATAGCAGAACAACATCTGTGCAACAGACTCACATTGATTATAATTTGTGAATGTGAAAATGCTTTGTAGCCATTCCCCATGATCAGGCAATAAAGTAGTTTAGCCAGTCAGCTTGTACACAAAACACTCCCTCCCTGTCTAGCTCTGTTTCACTCTCATACAAACATGCACACACACACACACACACACATAGACACACAATGCCCTGCAGGCCTGGTGCTGAGGGAGTTGCTCGACTACACCTCAGGGTTCAACGGTCAAACCCAGCCAGTTAACCAGAGTGCTCCGGGCTGAACTTGGAGTGATAATCATAATTTGTGTCAGACGGGCTTCTGCTGAACGACAATGGCCAATAATGCAATGACACCAATGATATCTGTGTGCACGTCACACCCACAGTTTAGACCCTGCAGATGCTACCTAATAACAGCTGAATGAGCAGTGTGTGCATCTACACAAACACACACACGCAGTCGGACACAGATGTGCACAGGCCGTAAACAGACACAAAGTCAGTTCCATGTATCCAGATAGACACGAGCTAATTAAACAGGTTGAGTCAATACACGCGTGAAAGCGATCAATGACTTGAATTAGAAGATAACTCTGAGCCACCACTGAGAGAGCAACACACTTCTGGTTCATTTTATTTTTTTTTGTCTCAGATTGTGGTCCTAAAGTTGGGAGTAGGGCCGATTTTTAAAACTTTAAAACTGGTGGTGCGTTCAAAGAAGCTCCAACCGACAAATTAAAATAATGGCAGCCATCAGGCTACGCGAGGTACTTTGTTACAGCTGCACCACGGACGTACATGTGCAGCAAATCCCTCCATCAGCAGCATGCAGGTGCAAGATCATTCCAGCAAGGAGACAACAATGGACACCCCCCCCCACCCCCAACCCCCAGCCCTGTCTCTCCCTCTCCCTCTCTCTCTCTCTATGTGCCAACAACCCAGTCGTCTGGCAAAACAGCTGAGTGGGACACATCATCCAGGGTATTTCATTTGTCCCAAAGCAGAGCCACACAATATGGCTGACACACACACACGCACACACACACGCACACACACGCAGCAATAATGGCACAGGAGCCTGTGAAAAATGTGCCTTTTCATATTTGGCTTTAAAGACAGTACTGTTAAAGTGCAAAATTATTTTTCTCTTATATTTATACTTTAATTCTGTCTTTGAGATCGTTGCATACACGTCTAAGATAGTTTGTGATGTGCAGCCTTTTGTTTAATGTATTTTAAATACACTACACTCATAATCTGTAGCTGGTTACAGCTCTTTAAAAAAAATACAGTAAGATGAGCACCTTTGTTCACATAATAATTTGTTGCATGAAGGACATATTGGGCCAAGGTAAACTCCCTCTGTGGCATCTGAATGTGGTGACACTCAGATCACCTTGATGAACCTGCTCTGAACTTTGTTCAAATTTTGTAGAGTCAACAGGAAACAAAAAGCTGGTTTTATGAGCCACCGCTGAACCACAGCAGCCACCGACACTCAGGTCGAAGGACAGCGCAACTCAATACAACATGGATAATTTAAAAATAAACGTCATGGATGCAATTAATTGCAATTTGGAAATACTATGTTTTCGCTTCCTTCTGATTTTGGGCTCAGAACACATTATTATATATATATTATATTTATTATATAATGAGTTATATAATAAATATAACTCATTATATGATACATATAATATATAATATATATATAATGAGTTATTCCACAGACGTCACCAGATGCTACAGCAGTTCCCTAAAGCTAAGGTCTATACCAGCACTATCTTTTAATGGCCTAATATCAGGCAGATTAGAATGCTGTGCAGTGTTTTCAGATGTAGGAGAAAAACACTTCACTGGAGAGTAAAAAAAAAAAAAAAATTTCCTTTCCTGTAAAAGACCGCTGTTGGCATGGTAACAAATGCAATTAGAGAAACTGTCGGACTTGAAAAAAATACAACTTGGCACCGACATCCATTTTTAAGGAAGTAAGCATTTCATTCCATAAACAGAACAGAATAGAGATTTGGGGCATAATGGGGCAAAACAACAGACCATCTCCATGAACATCAGAACATGTATGTTTATTCATCAACCAGCAGTCAAAAACATGAATCTTACTGTGACTTAAGACTGATGTTTGATTTGTTATACAGACAAAGTCTCCATCAGAGAATGTTGTCAAAATATTTATTTATTTATTTAACTTGGTCCTCCTGACCTCATTCCTCCGCATCATGTCTCATTGCCCGCTCTGCTGAGATGTTAGCTTGAGCTCAGAGTTAACTAATTCACAAAGATTCCTTCATCCTTACACGTACTGACTTGTATGTTCATTGCTTTACACGATAGAAGATCTTTGATCTTTTTTTTCTACTTCTTCCTATGTCACCGTCACCCTCTCATTCTCTCTCTGCATTCATTTTAGACAGTTCTGTCTCTCACACATAATTTCCTCCTCCTTCCCTCTCCCCTCTCTGTGCATATCTTATACTCGATTGATTTTTCTTCCCCTCCAATTGATCTCTTCCTCCCTCATAGCGTCGTCCCTCGGTTCCTCCTCAGCTCCCTGAGGAAATGTACAACTCTATATAATCAACTTAACCGCTTTGCCGTCTGCCACTGTGCTGAGCTGCCATGAGGTTTACTGGTCACACGGCTGTAGTCCCTCAGCTTGTCGTGCACCGTGCAGCAGTCAGAGGCCCAGGCAGGCAGAGAGAGAGAGAGAGAGCAGCCAGCTGCCCCTCATAACCCTCCTATTGGTGGCTGCACTGACTGAGTAGCTAACAAAGAATCTCTAAGACTGTGTGTATATGTGTGTTTCTGTGAATAAGAAATAGTGTCCTTCAGTAGATACATACATCTTAGCTAAACATGTAATATAACATGAAATTCTTCCATTCAACAATTCCACAAAGTAAACACAAAGCAACAAAGTCATTTATATGCTTATTGTGAGAGATTTTCTCACTCAACAATGAGCTTCTCTGTTTCCAGCTTCTCAAATGTGTGACTTAGATACTTTACTTTGATTTATATTATTTTTGAAGACATCATCCAGGGCTCTGAGAGATCATGGCAGGCATGTTCACAGTTTTCTGATGTTTTGTAGCATTAGTGGATAATTAATTGTGTGTGTGTGTGTGTGTGTGTGAGAGACTGAATGAGAGAGCAGGACAAATCCTATTTGGGAGGGAGGAAACCTGGTTATAGTTAGGTTTCCTCTCACTGTTAATGTTGCCAAGCTACAAAATAATGCCTGCATTACAATGCACGCCCAATTTCCTACTCAACGCCACCGCTCACATCCCCACTTTTCTGTAAGGCAACTGCTGCTGCGGTGGTTAAGACCAACTCTTCATGGTGGAGGTACAAACGTGGCACGTTTTGTCTAAATTTACAGTATAGTGTCATGTTTCTATCAACAATCCAAAATGCGGAGGACGCCCTGGGGAACGAGGAAGAAGATGAGACAAACCCCTTAGGACGGAAGGGAGGGATGCTGAGGGAAGGATGGGAGGAGGTGATAAAGAGAAGGCAAGGAAAACGGGTGCCATGGTTATGGGTGACTGTGCCAGGGAAGCACATGCACAGGGCTCTGACAATAATATCTAAGTGCTGAATGATGGTTCTCCTCTAACTTTTTCCACCTCTTTTTTTTCTCTTTCTCTTAATATTCGCACACACCAAATACTATTTATTTCCATAGATCTCTCCTTCACTTTCTTTCCTTTCACTCCCGCTACTCTGCATACCTTCCTTTTCTTTTTTCTCCCCTCCTTCTGTCTGCCCCACTGTGTTCCCCTCTGAAGTTATAGTAAATATCTACCCCCCCCTCCCGTCTCTCTCTCTTGGGGGAAGCTCAGTGCCAGTGTGGAGTTTTATTTGTGTAATTTACATCCTCTCTGACAGCCTTCTGTGCCCCCCTACAACCCTTGGCTTTTACTGCAGCCAGACCCTCGTAAAGCAGCCGCTCTTTGTGATGGGGGAGAGGGAGGGGGGAGAGAGAGAGAGAGAGAGAGAGAGAGAGAGAGAGAGAGAGAGAGAGAGAGAGAGAGATGGGGAGGAGGGCTGTCTGAGCTGCAATCCAGAGAAAGCTGATTGTAAAAACAACACACGGTCACTTGGTGTCAGCTAGCTTCCTGGCTGGTTATTTGTGTGTGTGTGTGCATATGTGCGTGTGTGTGGGCTCATGTCTCTCCGTCTGCTTGTTTGTGCGTGCCTGTCTGTGCAGTCTATATAACCAAGGCAGTTGCAGGGTTGGTTTCTTGACCAAACAAGCTTTAGTATATCCAGGGATCAAGCATTAATCCGCTAGCCATCATGTGCTTGCTCTGTACTTTCTGCCTCTCTCGGATGCAAGTTAGCTGTGGAGGTCAAAGGTCGAATGGTAATCTCATTAACAGGTGGTACGGACTTCCAACTCACCTGAAGAGGTGCAAGTCTGTTTGGACTCGGCTAACTCTTAGCAACAGCAGAGTGGCTTCATAGATACCAGGAATGATCATTTACACATTGTTAGCCTAGAACCAGTGGAGACACTAAAAACCAATGAAAGTCTATTGGCCAAACTCAAAAAAGCTTAAAGTTGGATAACTTGTATGTATGGAGAATCAAAAAAAAAAACCTCAAGGGGAGTTAACACCTGTAAAAGTCCCACCGTGAAAGAGAACGCTAACCGGAGAAAAAGAGAGAAGCACAAGAACAAAAGAGAGAAACATGAAAGACACATGAGGCAAACTAGGTAATGAGGGAAAGAGATCAGTGAGATGCTGCGTCTCAGAGAGAGAAAACACACAGATGAAGGGGAATGATCTGAAGCACAGAGACATGAAAAAAAGATAGAAACGAAGAGCCACTATGAATAAAAAAAAAAGTGAGGATGCTTACTCGTGAGAATCAGAAATGTGCTTTTTGGGAAAACAAGGTCACAAATGAATAAATCATCGAAATAGACCAGCGACCTAATCTCCCTCCTTTATTCAGACCTTTCTCAGCCTCACTTGTTGTAATGTATTAATAAGTGAGGTGCTAATCTGTTTGGGTGCACAGTGTGAGTCTGGTGACCAGGGCGTCATGGCGACTAGCATGGACTGCACGCACGCACCTACGCACTCACACACACCAGGACAGAGTCTGAGCTGGAGCTATGGGAAACAATGACCCCCAGTGGCTGCATTGGTGTTTCAGAGTGGAGTGGAGCAGAGGCACAAGTGTGTGCATGTGTGTGTATCTGTGTGTGTGTGTGTGTGTTGAAGAGGACTGAGGAGGAACTCATTAGGAGTGTTTGGCCAGTCAGTCTCTCACAGCTCACAGCAGCTAAGAATGGTAAACAAGCTCACTTGAGCACCCACTCAACAATATCACACACATGCACACACACATACAGTACAAACACACACACACACACTACAACCTGACTCTGCCTGTGTGAGACAGCATTTCAAAAGGAAATATGCCTTATCAAAACTGTACACACACACTCGCCATCCCTTCCTCTATTTAACCCTGCAGTACCATTGATTCCACACTATTTGTCGTGAGTCGGCTCTAACAGAATTATTGGAGCCGTGGTGAAAAATGTACAGCAGAGATGGAAAGGGGGTGGGGTGGGGTGGGTGGGGTGGAGTGGGAATTAAAAAGATGGGGGTAGGGGGGTTGACACTAGCAAATGTACAGCTGTTGGAGCGAGGGAATCAAAGCAGACAGGCCAACGGCACAGCATAGACATAATTAGCGAACATGAACTTGCATCATGTGTCACCGATGAATGCCATCTGCTTCAATTTATAACAGTGCAAACAGAGGAACAACACAGGGAGGCAGAGATGGAGGAAGAGAAGAAGAGAAAGAGATCAACAGACTCCGGGTTTTCACTCGGTTCTCGTGGGAAGATGAGATCCACACAATATATAGGCCATCGTCAACTTTAGCTTGTGAATAAAACAAAATGGGCATTGTGCAAATGTTTTTTGATAAGTAAAGAGGAACTGTGGTATAGAAATACGACAGACTCGGTATGTTGGAAGTGATTTCGACTACAAAATGTTTAAGGTGTAAAATGATTATTGGCCAATATTTTATTATAAGATTTTGAAAAACTCCCATAAAACTGTTGGTGCTGGCCTTGAAAATCCAGTCTGCGCAGGGCTCTAATTTGCAGTAAATGTTTTTTCACTCTTGATCAAAATGTCCAAACGGCTATAACCCGCTACAATAGGAAAACCACATGGGCCCACATATGGTCTTACACCCATAAAATCTTAATCAAGGTTAATATGAAGAATAACTCTCCCCTCTGCTGTGGCTTTACCCACACCACCAGCAACATCACAGTGGAGCCATGCCTCTTCTCAATGAAGGAGACCTGATGTGTTATTTTAATCAACTCGCCCTGCCGGGATTAATTATTCACCAGGTTGGTGAATAGGGACGCCCTGCGGGTAAGAAAGAAGGAGGGATGGGGGGGTCCCTCTGATTAAGGGCTTTAGGGAGGAAAAAAAAACAAAAAGGAAGAAAGAAGAATAAGGGAAGAGGACGAAAGAGGAGATGTAGAGGGAGATTAGGGCTACACCTCTTGTCCTAGTTCTTGTTAGCTTTTTAGTGTGTTTGTGTGTGTATATGTGAGTTTGTGGGTGGGGGGGGGGGGGGGGGGGGGGGGGGGGGGGGGGGGTGCAGTACACGTGGGTAGCCATGAGGTTGAGAACTCGTGGGGAAACAGACGAGCAGCAGAGTAATGGCAGTAATAACTGTGTATATCCAAACGTGTGGATGTGTGTGAAGCCTTAGGGTGCTTATTGGGGTAGCAGGAGGAGTGCCAGTGTGTGTGTGTGCATGTGTGTATGTCTGTGTGTGTGTATCAAAGCTCAAATCCAATCATGATACTGCATGATCTAATTCCTGATGGTCTGGCAGGGATTCCTGCCACCCATGGAGAGGGGGAACCATGGGGTAGGTGAAATGTGATTGGTGGACGGACACACACACACACACACACACACACACACACACACTCCCGCAGCACATGGAGAGCTCGTCTAGACTGGGTTTAGATGAAGCCTGGTCAGACCCTGCATGATACCATCCTCAGGCGCAGTGTGCAGAAAAACTCTTTCGTCTAAAGTCAGTGAGATTGAATGTGCATTTGCCTGAGAGTGTGTATTTTTGTGCCCACAACATAAGTGCCCAGCGAGTGAGTGTGTGTCCCTAAGCTGCTTTGAGGGTGATTCTCACAGCAGAGACAGAAGGGGGAACAGAGCGCCCCCGCTGACACTCTCAGCGAGATGACACAGAAAGCTTGTTTGGGGGCATTAAAACTTAATACATGGGAACACTGGGAGGAGACGGAGAAAAAGAGAAAATGAGGGGTGGAAAGTGAGAGTCTGACTAAAACATTGGGTGGGGGGGTGGGGGGTTAAGATGATAAAAAGGAGCGGTTGTGTTAGATGAAGTAGATGCTCAAAAGGAGAGGAGGAAGAGAGAGAAGGTGAGCGAGCATACGAGCACACGGAGGGGAACTCCTCAGGGGCAGGAAGGAAGGATGTTGCGAGGGAGAGGAAAATTCTTTCCCCTCCAATCCACATGAGGATAGTCTAAGATGCCAGAAAAGCATAACGCGGCACTAAATCAAACCGGTTAAATCATCATGTGTTAATGACTCCGTTAACCCCCTTCTCTCCCTCCCTCCCTCCCTCATCCTTTCCCCTTCACTAAAAGCCCGTACGGAGGCCTTGTCATCCCTAATTCATCCTCTCAGCAGACAGAGACAGAAGATGGTGAGAGAAGGTAGAGGGAGGTGGAAGATGAAGGGCTATGAACTCTCTCCTGAGACCCTTTTATAAATAGTTTCTGCCAATAAGATCTCAGTTTGTCTACATTTTCAATGTTGTTGCTTGGAGTCATTATGGTCCATCGCTGTGTAGCTGTGATGACAACAAAGATAAAGAACTGAGTACATCTGGCAAAAAAGAGCAGGCTTTTTTCAGTCTGGCTTGGAGAATTTGTTTCGATAAAATTTTTCAATGTGAGCAATATTGTCGCAAGAGATTTCAAAGTCATTTGCAAAGATAAAGTTAAAACGAACGTTTTGGCCTGCGCTGAACAATTTGTTTACAGGGACATCCAAGACCAAACAGAAAGCAACAATTCATAATGGAGAGAGAAGGCAGTGGACAAAAGCCTTTCACACACAATAACTGGAATGGCACAAAGCACAGTGCATATTTCTGCCAAGGCCAAACAATTCAAAACTAAAAAACAAGCCTTTTTAGCTCTAAGAAGAATAAGAGGTAAAAGTAAGCAGCCTGATAACACAAAAGATTTATTTGTCGTAAAACACAGCACAACTCTGTTTGACCTCGACACCATAAAATATGTCTGATATTTTTACATCAAGATCCATAGATTATTTTCTGAGGAATAGATGAAAATGTTTAGAAATGCCCCAAGTTAAGGAAAGAAAAAAAAAAGAAGTAAAAAGTAAAAAAAAAAAGTTCCTGGATCCGTCTCTTTAACCGTGTTCACACCAAAATGTTATGGCTTCTTGCCGGGCTTGTGTCCCATCCCTCCACCATGTTTGGTGCAAATCGGTTCACGACTTTTCGCATTATCCTGCTGACAAATAAACAAACCAGCAATCAGGAGCAAACACAGATGCTGACAGATGTTAATTATACAGAAAAAAAAACTTCATGACTCCAGTCTGCGTTAGCACCAAGTCACCGTCCGTTCAGTTCAGCACCATCATCATCAGATCATCAGTTGATCAATCAAAGCGACAGAAATTGTGTTTATCACCGTGGCTTTGCCGTTTGCCTTTTGCAAACAAGCAAAAGTGTGCAATTAGTTTTCAACAATCTCCAACAGTTGACATAATAAATTCAACAAACATCTCGATTGGCATTGGTTTATCCTGCCAATGCGTTCAAGATGTTAACAGCGTAACAATTTAATGATCTTTTTCCAGAAATGGTTCAACCCAGTTTGAGTGATTCTATATGCAAATGCAGGATATGATCGCTCTGCTCCTTTACCCTCCCAACCTAACCCCCCCACCCCACACACACAACTCCTTTTTACTCTGCCTCTCTCCACTCAGTGATAACCGCTGTCTGTTGGTCATAAATCCGGGGGGTGGGGGGCCCCTGACAGGCATACCAATAAAGCGCTCTATTTTCTCTGTGTTTGGTGGGTTTGTCAGGGGCCCAGAGGAAGTGAGATAACATTAGGAGGAGGAGGAGGAGGAGGACGAGGAGGAGGTGGCAGAGGAGGAGAAGCAATTTCATCAGTGGGGTACACGCACACAAACACGGGAACACACGCACATAAACAAACAGTGGGAAACATCCGCATGGAAGGATGAAATACACTCAGCAGCACACAGACGCGCTCGAAATGAGTGATTCATGTGCTGAGTGGCCAATACGCTCAAACCGCAAGACAGTTAGTAAAAATGTCGGCCTATAAACTGTGAGAAACACTTTTTTTCCCTCGCAAACACACACAGAAAAATAAAGCCAAGACTACATTGACAGAAACACAAACCACAACTAACATACAAGGAAAACACTAAACTCCTGTAGTCTGCAGCAAAACACAGAGGCCTCCTCATTCATTTCAGTGAGATACAGCATAATGCATGTTGTGAATTGGACCTAATAAAATACTTATTGCTTATCTCAGCAACATCAGTGTTGTAGATTATTTAAATTATTCAAATACCTTGTTTTTTTTACCTGTGCCTTGTGACAACCGGGGCACGGCAACACAGCTCCTGCGTTGTTTGCAGTAACCCGTCTCTGTCACATGTACACTAAGGTAAACACTGATTAATTTGCTTCTAATTAAACCCAATGCTCCAGTGGAATTGTGTGGTTCTCAGCCACATCAGCAGCTGGACGAATGGTTCGATTGGTTGCTCATATGTATGGTCACAGGAAGTCTAACAGCAGATGCCTGCCCATGAATTAAAGGGCCAGTCCATCTTCAGATGCTCTTAGGGTGTGGTCAAACAGAACATGAAGCACATTTTGGACAGGCAGTCACATGCAATGTCATTAGAAACAAGAGAGTTGTCACAAATGGAGACAAATTTGCTCTTGATGTTGAGACTGAAGTAAAGACATGTCCTTGTGAGTATTACTGTTTCCAGTGTAGCTCCAAAACCGTTCTTCTCTGCTTTTATTTGCATAATGTTCTTTTAAATATTCTGTGTGCAAGGATTCTGTTTAACATTCAGAGACATCTACTTTTTCCTTTGTGTCTGCGTGCCTGCGTCCATCAATCTCTAATCTCTTTCAAGTGCTTTTTCCTCTTAACCCTTTTCTTCTCCTTGAGAGGACACTCCACGCTGGCCCACTCTCTTAATTCAGTCCCTCAAACTTTTCACCTGTCTCTCCGTCTCACAACACACACTCTGTCGAGTCCATCGCTCTCGCACACGCTCGGGTTTCACTGCCGCCCCGTTCCTCTCAAGCACACTCGCCGCACTCCTTCTCCACCTTTTTTATCTTTTCATCGCTGACTGATGGTCGTGAGGGTCTACTTGCACTGGCACTGCAGGATAACACTTCCCACTACACCAAACATGAGGGCTTAAAACCAAACAAGCTTATGTGCATTTATTCAGCTAGTCGTTAATGAAGGGATGACATCTTAAAGAAAAATGCAGAGGGAGAAAGAGACAGAGACAAAAAGAGACATGGAGTCAAAGGAGAGGCTGGAAGACGAGCAAGCAAAGAAGGCTTCTGCTCTTCAAGCAGAGCCTTTCTGCTCTTAAGAGGATTCCCACCTGGTAGCAATTTAGCTTGTGCCTGGTAAAGCAGGCCCTGGGAAGGAAAAATAATGTCTGTTGGGTTAGCGGTTTCATTTTTCAATCAAATAAATCACGACCTTACAGAAAATAATTTTTGTCTTTTAATGGCCTCCCCAGCGTTTGAAGTTCCTCAAGGGACAGCAAGCTTTGAAGTCTGCGAGGGGAGGAGCGAGCTTCCATCAGTTTGTGTGTGTGTGTGTGTGTGTGTGTGTGTTTGTGTGAGCATTCATTCCATTGCCCTCTCAAAGTCCTGAAACACAACACCTGAGGTACTTCCAACCAAAGTGAAAACCCCGTGAAGCCCTTTGCATGTGGTCGCATATAAAATGGATACCAGTGATGGCAGTGAAATGATAGAAACTAAATCAAAATCAAACTCATGTCAGTGATTCTACTCATAACTTCCACCAAAACAAGCCTCACACTGATTCATGACTTTGTGAATGAACAGAGAACAGAGGTACGTGATACATGGTTATGGTTAAAGGAATAATTCAACATTTTGGGAACTACACTTATGAAAGTTAGATGAGAAGATTTCACGTCTGTATGGTAAATATGAAGATACAGTCAGGAGCTGGTTAGAGATATGAGACACTAATAGGTGGATTGCTGGACATATTACTGTCTCTATTCAATTTTTGCCAAACAACTTATTGTAACGTGGGCACAAGCTCCTTGACCAAGAACGTCTGAGGAATGGTAGAGATGGAACAAAATAAAAGGGGGATTAATCAGGTCTAGAGTAAGTGCACCACATGTGGATGAAACTGAATTAGCGAGCATCCCCCACCTCCCGCCCGGCCTTCCATCATGCCCTCCAAAGACCCACCATTAATACAAGAGAAAATAATGGGAGCAGGGCCTAAGAGCAGTAAGAGCTCTTGACCTCAGAGGGGACCAGAACAAAACAGTTTATGGAAAGAGAAAGGAAGAGGTCTGGGAGGAATGGAGAGACCTAAATGAACATCCAAGGACGCTCCTCCTGCTTTGAGGCTTGTTTACATGGAGTCTATTCAGCTACAGGCAACATGGTTCAAATGTGCCAACTTTGGGTGGGATGGTTTTGAGTCCACAGCCACACACACACACACACACAAAATAAGAAATGGGCAGATGTGCATGCACGTGCACAAACACACAAGCGCACACAGGCACCACAAGGGAAAACTACGTCAGCCTCTGGGCACACAGTACAAGCAGCCACACCAAACGTGTCGACAGACAGACGACTACCTTCATGATAAAGACTTAAAATATTCCCCTAAAACGTTTTCCCCTGGAGCTCCTCCACTACTTTCCATGTGTACCTTCAGTCCAAGCGATCTGGTTTTGACATAAAGGCTATTTTTCAAAAGGTCTGAAAGACGCCGGCTTTGACAACACATCAGCCAGGACTGTGCAGAGAGGCCATATAGTTGTCTTCCCAGCAGAAAACCACCTAATGCACTCCAGAAACATACACTCGCTGGCCTTGCACCGCACACAGCTGTGGTGTGTGTGTGTATATGCACACAAAGGGATGGGAATCAAGAACCAGTCCCAGTTGACAGCTGTAACCAAATCGTACAAACCATCGCAATTTGTATTCCTGTAAGCTTATCAATTCCTTTTATCGATGCTGGCATGTTTTTCAGACAGTTGGCGCATTGCAAAACTCATGCATCTACTTGGACGGCCCGCTCAGGTAGATTAAAGCCCGCACAGGTAGATAAAAATCACTCAGTTTCACCTTTCAGTCTTTTCAAACTAACTCATTTTTGGCCACACACCTGTTTGAGTTGTGTGGGCCTGCTCTCCACCCCCCCCACCCCCCCGCGCCCCCCCAAACGGAAAACTGATCATTACGGGAACTGATAAGGAATCAGACCGATGAGCAGAATTGATAATGGCTTTGGTATCGGTAAAATCTTAGAATTTCTCTCAACCTCATGCACACATGAATATAAACTACATTTGTGTAACAACCAAATCCTCAAGGAACAAAGAAAATCTAACTTGCACACAGAAAATTAAAAAAAAAGTGTGGATGTTTCCTGGACTTCATGAAACGCTAAAACACACTCACTCGTCCTGCACACACCCATGAGAGCCTCTGTGGGTATATTAATATAGTCAAGTCAAACCAGCTCCCTCACAATGTGTACACAGCTCAACTATCAGCCCTATTTGAAACTCACAGCCACTGTGAATGCCTGGCTGGATAGAAGGTGAGTGGGTGGACAGCTCACTGCTTATTCAGTGTCTAATATCTTTAAGGTGGTGGGTGGGGGCGGGGGGCGGGGGGGGGGGGGGGGCAGCGAGGGACAGCAGGCCAGGAAGGGAAAACAAATCCTCTGAAAGTTTGCGAAGATGAAAGGGAACAGGCCAGAAAGACGACCTGAGGGGTAGAAGGAGAAGAGATAAAACAGAAGTAGACTGAAAGCGACAAGAGTGAGGTGCTGAGAGCGAGAGTTTGGCCAAGTGCTTACAGGAAATAGTTCTGTTTGATGAGTAAATATTGAATCAGCGAAATCCCATCTCTGGCATCGCCTGACCTCTCCCTCCCTCCCTCTGTTTCTCTCTCTCTCTCTCTGTGTTCACAGTAAACAGAGACATTTAACGTGCAATCTGGGGCATAAGCAAAAAGTTTATGAAGCAAATCAGCTGACACAATTTGAACTGCGTCTGCCCAGCAGCAGACAGGCATCGGAGAAACAGAACCCCCCCCCCCCCCCCTCCACCTGCATCTTGCTGCAGGTACTTAAGTAAGTAAGTGGTCGTTTGAGTAAAGTGTGAATCTGCTCCTGATTCTTTGTTGAAGGCTAAGTCTGGGCCTGCTGTGATTTAAGATGCCTGCAGGGGCCCTTCACTTCCCTCATTCGCGCTCTCCCTCTCTTGATCTTCCTCTCCCTCTCTTCCTAACCTCCTCTTCAGTCCTGTCTCTTTTTTTCAAAGGATGAGTGATTAGAGGGGTCTCCAGGTCAGAGAGGGAGGTCTTGAGTTTGACCTTAGGTATGCAGCATCGCTCCGTCTCTTTCTCTGCGATCAGTCACCGACTGCCTCCTGCCTTTGAGATGTCCTTGTTCTACTCATGGTGAGTGTATGTTCTCACTTAACAGGTAATGTCAGTTTATTACAACCACCTTTTAATTTCAGCCATCGTTTCTATCAGTTATTGAGTGGACAGATGCTCAGGCAGTTTAACTGGATTACCTAACCAACTTTACTTGAATGTAAAACTAAATAATAATAATGATCCGCTGAATTGGTCAACCATGTATGCATATATGATGCATGCACATGCATTGCAATAATGATTTAAAATATATTCACACGTGTACACATAAATAGTGAAAAGCAGCCGTATGAAGAATAAAAAAAGAGAGTTTAAATCCACTAAATCTACTTTTTCACCTCTGCACACACCTAGTGAACCGCTGCGTGAAATGATTTGAGTTTCTGTTATTTTTCAGGAAAACTAAAAGAACTGATGGACGCCGTGCTCCCAATATTCCGACATCTGAAAAGTTTAAGGGGAGGATGTTTCAGGCGATGTTTGAACCCTCCAACGAGCACTTAATTTGAAGCGCAACGACCCCTTAAAGCTGACCATTCACCACTAAAGAACTGTGGCTGGTTTAGCCTCTCCTGACCCTCAGGACAGCATTTCCGATGACAAACCACAGCCTTCCTCGACTGCCTTGCTGTGGGAGATTTAGTCTGTTTTTGGTTTTTCCCTCAGTGCACAGTGTACACAACACAAGCGGCCGATCAAAAGACTTGCCTGTTATTGTGTAACTGTGTGGTTGTGGTGCTTTGTCAAAATGTGTATTGTGTAAGCTTCAACAACCAAGAGAGACAAGATCCATGAAACCACATGCTATTTGTGGGGTCTGCCACAATTGCAATTTGGACAATCTCCCACAGCGTATTTGACTTGAGCATGCATGTTCGTCTGAGTTATTGTAAGCACGGTCTTTGTGTGTTTCCTAAGACCTGAGATTTTATCTTGGCAATAGCTGATCAGTCAGTGTCAATGGCGGTGGAATTCCTCAGCAGCTCCACCGGATCGGATCGGTTACACAACCATCAGCAGTTTGTCTGTGAGAATGACACTGCAAATCCCACACAGTCTAATACATACAGTCTAACATAACACTGGGTTAAAATAATACAATAATAATGATATATTCCACGACAGGGAGGCTACCACGCCACCACTCAGGTGGACTGGTAGCCCTGAGGTGTGCGCTATATCATGGCCACTTCACTTTTTGTTTTATAGCTCAGAATAATTAGCTTATGACAGCGAGAGTAAAAAAAAAAAAAGAAAAATCCAAGGATAAAAATGGCCACTGTGACAGCATGTTCCTGGCACACAGTTTTGAAAGCTGCTGCGACTGTGAGAGTATGTGAACATCTGTTTGTTGCATGGGATAGACCAAATTAGGGGACTAATCAAGGCGTAATGTTGTTTAGAAGGCAATTTCAAATGGAGGGCAAAGATGTGTCACTAATCGCATCCCCTCTGTCCGTGTAGTGTAACGTAACACACATACAGGATGTCTCCGTGAAGAGGAGAAAGGCTGGGATGTGATGATAAAACAAGCATCTAAATGTGTGTGTATGTGTTAGTGACACAGAGAATGAAGAAGAATAAGAGACGTTGAGAGAGATGCTGAGAGAGCCAGTGCAAGTTCCAGGTGCCTCTTCACACTGATCACAGGCTAACTGATGAACAGATGTTTGTTGCCAATGAAAAGAAAAAAAAAAGAAAAAGAGAGGGAGGCCACGGAGTGAAAAGAGAGATCAGAGAGATGAGGAGGATGAAAAATGAAAGCTAAATAGAGAAAAGCGAAGGAGAGGGAGAGAGAAAATGGAGCCACACTTCATGTGTTGAAGCCCGGGAATTACATTTAAGCAACAGGCTGTAAACACGTGTGATTTTAAGGTATGGTAAAAAAAAAAAAACCAACAACAACATAATAATAATACAGTTAAAAAGAAAAAGTTGAGTTGTTTATTGCATACACTATAGTTAAAATAAAAACCAAATTACCTGCAGACTTTATATGATTTAAGAATTTAGTCTCCACATCTGTGTTTCATGCAGCACATTCGCAGAGGATACACTATTAAGATGGAATTTATTTATCTAGGGGAAGGTTCACTTATTTTAATATCGCATGCACTGATTAGTGATTTTAATCCCGTCTGGAGCGCATGTGTCGTTGTTTCTCTTCCCTCTACACAAGTAATAATTACAGGCCCAAATATCTACTGTTTGCTGTCACGCTCACTGGTCCTTCTGTGTTTAAGTCTCACAGAGAAAACCTTGAGGTTTTTAGTTCGTGTGCACTGTCTGAATTCCAGATGGGGCTAAACTTTAATTTTCACAGAATTTACAGACTTATTCTTTGCATTTAGACCAAAAACGCTGTCAAATACTTATGTGAGACTATACAATACTTGACGACCTTGACGAAAGAGGCAGTAAGGCTAAGTGAACAGGTACAATAACACAGACTCGTCTTTCACAGAGAACATAAAAGAAAAGAGCAACGAGCATATTCAGGAGGTGCAGTGCCGTATTAAATGTGTGAGTCCACAAATCTCTGGAATGCTAATGATTATCTAAACACAGCACAATTCATTTCGCATTAGTTGGGTGGTTCGCTTACCCCGATAATGTGCTAATGCTTTCACAAGTGCATTATCTTTCCACTCTGAGGTGGCTATGTGCTAATACTAGCAGACAGGCTTGAGGTTAAGTGTGGCCAGGGGCCCCTTAGAGAGGTGCCAAAGGAGAGCTGGTGGCCCCATAAACCCTGGGCGAACAGAGCTCTCTTAGCCCCTTTGCGCAACACAGCTAGCCATTGTGCTAGGCTGAAAAAGCACATTAGCCGCTGAGAAAAGGGCTTTCCCTCTGAAACCCCCCTTGGACAACAAGCAAAGCTCTGCTTGATAATTCAATCACTCTCCGCGCTGTGCAGGGCAGAACCGTACAACCTCTAAGAACCTTTCCTCAGCTCTCTCCTTTCCTTCCCTCCTTCCTCTCCTTCCATTAGGTAACTGCCCTATATTTTACAGATGCTGTCATTCCTACCGCTTATCAAAGGACAATAGAGGAATGATGCCTGAGAGAGAGTCATTGACATTTCAATGTATGCAGCAGTGTGAATTATGGCTGTATGCAATGGGTACCGCAAAAAGGGCATAAGAAGATAGAGATATATGTGTGTGTGTGTGTGTGTGTGCGCGTGTGGGTGTGTGTGGGGAAGAGAAAAGAGATAAAAGGAAGGAGAAGGGGGTCAGTGCGAGAGTGGGTTGAAGGAAAGGATAGGAAAGCCGTAGAGAAGGAAAGAGAAAAAAAAAGGGGGGGTTCTTATCGCTTTACCCTTGTCTTGACTTCCTTGCGGGGCCTTTGAAGAGAGCAGAAATAAAGATACTTACACTGGCACATCAGAGAGAGAGATTTAGATTATGCCAGTGTTTACCCAACTGAGTGCTGCATGGCTGCTGGCGACAGTCTGCTGGTTTTGAAGTTGTTATGGCCCAACTACGGCTTAAAGCGCTCGCTGCTCAAGACATAACACCCATGCTGCAGAGGAGGGTTTTCTCTCTCTGTGCTTGTGTGGCAGTTTGTGTGTGTGTGTGCATGTGTGTGTGTGTGTGTGTGTGTGTGGATTAGTACGCACATGTGCATGTATGTTCCAGTCGGTGTGAATGTTTATGGGAGATAGCATATGTCCTTGTGTTACTAATAGTGTTTGTGTAGTGTATTCTGCCTTTCTTTGTGAGTGTGTGTGTGTGTGTGTGTGTGTGTGTAGAGCACTTCGAAAATGGAGCCATCCATCGGATTATGGGTAGACAGCTCTTTAAAAAGGAGGGCCTGTATTTGCATAAGCAGCCATGGAAGGGAAAAAAAAAACCTATAGAGAGAAAGACAGAATGAGAGAGCGAGACACAGAGAAAGAAAGAGAGAGTGAGGAAAAGAAAAAGAGGGGGGTGGGGGGTGGACCACACTTGCCAAGCCACTCAGGGATAAATCCTGTGGCTAGGATCTAGTATTCTGGGCAGGGATTTGGCCCTGGGTCCCCTCAAAGCAAATGGAAAATAACAGGCTGAGAGTAAATAGGTGGCAGGGTAATGATAGCTCTGTCAAGTCCTAAGGTGGAGAAAGGGAGGGTGGGAAGAAAGGAGGATAACAGAGAATGAGAGAAAGGTGTATGTGTGTGTGTGGGGGGGTGAAGGTATGACGAAAGAAAGATGAATGTGGAAAGGAGACGAGTGGACAGGGGAGGATGGATCAGGCAAGAAAAGAGGACAAATGCCCACAGAGAGAGTAGTGATGGAGGGAGGGACAAAGAGGTGCGCTTGAGCCAAAAAAAAGAAGGGAGTGAGGAAGGATGGATATAAGGGAAGGCCAGAGGGCCAGTGGAGAGGGTGATGGGTTTTCTTGTGGGAGCCCCTTTTGGATAAGCTTGCTGGTGTTTTGGCACACGATACAGGCACGGGACACGGATGTTGCCAAAGCCTGTGTGTGCGTCTATGTGTGTGTGTGTGCCTGGGGCTCCCACTTCTGTCACATCTGCACAGAAAACGTGCATCTCTGTCTCTCCGGTTCTCTGTCTGTCTGTCTCACATTTTTGTCTTTCCCTTTGAGCAGAGTTTTTCCAAATCCTTTCACCACCAACCGATTTCCTCTCCTCTCCACCAGGCTTGGGCAATATTCCTGCTGTCTACACTGACACACACACACACACACACCCTTTGATCCACAGTGAAATCACCAAGGAGGCCCCTCCCACTCCCAGTAAGAAAATTCCCAAACAGAAGCACACATACACCCACTCACAGTCAGAGGCGACGCCAAAAGCATATAATGTAATGTAAAGGACCTAATTTACATGTGCCCTTTATGTACCAGTTCAGGAAGTAAGCGTGCAGAGTTTGGGGTGGTGGATGACAAAGGAAAAAAAAAAACATCACTGAACATATTCTGGTGTTTTGAGATACGAGATCAGCCAATGTTGATGTTTCTTTCCAGCAGCGTGGTTGCCTTCCTTTACTTGTCAGCAAAGATACTGTTTTTTTTTTTTTAATTTTTGAATAAATTCACTTATTTGCCTAAATGCTGTTATTTCCTGGTGTTACATGTTGGAGTTACGTGTTACAACTGTCTAAAAAAGGCTGTACAGACATTGCTCTACCATATCTAAGATAATAATCATCCTGATAATAATTTCTCAAAAATGTTCCTGTGTAAAAATATCTTCTGAAATTCCTCATCAGGTTTAATAAAAGAGGTTTTAAAACAGAAAAAGCTGACGGTAAAAGGAACTAGATTTATGTGCTGTTAGAGAAACAGGAACAGAATTATTTAAATAGTCAGTGGAGAAATGTGTTGCCCATGTGTATCTGCGGTTGTGTTACTATTAAGAAATGCATCAAACCTGCTGAAATCCACTAATTTGTAACCTGGTTCTACACAAAGGATTAAAACTCTTCAGCTACTTGTGATGTGTCAGTGATCTCAAAGTAGCATCGGAGACAATTACTTCTTTGAAAATTTAAGAATAGGACAGTCCTTGAGCTCATTTTTCAGCCTCCCAGTGCTCTGCAGTTAATTAACAAGGTCGTTAAGCTGGGGTGAATGAGTGCTATGCTGCCATGCTAGATGTGTTTGACACGCCATGTTTAATAAGCCTGCGTCTTTGCCATCAGCGTATCGGCACCCCTCAAATGACTTTCCAATAATGACAACCAGCTCCCCAGAGGCACCGTTTCTATGTGTGCGTGAAAGTGTGTCCCACCGAAGTGGCTAAATGGCTGGTACCTGGTAGCCTGAAAGAAAAAAGTGCTTCAGTCAATACAGTGTGTGTGTGTGTGTGTGTGTGTGTGTGTGTGTGTGTGTGTGTGTGTGTGTGTGTGTGTGTGTGTGCGTGGCATCCACAGACACTTTGGTTTTCTGCCAAAGGGGAGCACGTCGCAAGTGTTTCTCATGTCATTATCCTCATCCCTACCACAGAAGCCTTGTGTGTGTGCGTGTGTGTGCATGTGTGAAAATGTGTGTGTGTGTCTTGTTTTTGCCACCCATGGAGTGTACTGACATGCCCCCCCTTGATTTCTGCAGACCACCGGGGCAGAGAGGAACCACCTGTCTGTCCAGAAACCAGCACACACACACCCTCACAAACACACACTTTGCCCAACATTACCATATCCATATTTATTTATGGTCGGTGCATTCCACCATGGGCTGCTTAATGGGATAGGTGACACACACACACACACGCACACACACAAGCTTCCTTGAGGTCTGAAAATATCCTTTCATATTTCTCATACTGGCGTAAAAGTACATTCATAAATGCCATTTTGCCCCCCTAATAAGTCAAAGGAGATGGTGCTCATGTGTGTTAGCCGCAGTAGGAAATGCTCCTGTACCAAGCAATTACTGCGGCTGCTGAAACAAGAGCGCTCTGTGGGGAAAAGCCAATTAGTCCACCGTGGCAGCAGGTAGCAAGCTGGCTCCATTCATTATGATCCCTCATAACACCATGCTAATGTAATAGCACAGTATTAGCGCCAGTGACAGACAGCAAAAGGCTTTAATGATAATAACGGGATCAATAGTTGGAGTGTTATGGCCAGATAGTTCCGTATTCATACAGACGTGTGGCGTCAAGGAATTAATCGAAAACACTAATGAAAGTTGTGCACCTCCACGTGTGAGCGCGTGTGTGATGCTGGATGAGGATGTTTGACTGAGTTCAATGCAGCAGCGTGTGTGTCCGTGGGTGTGTGAGCGTGATCAATCCATGGTGATAATATTCAGTTAACTAATAAAGCTGCAGGCAATAAATGTAATATCAATATCTGCAACTGATCTGCTCCGGTGCGTAACCTAACATGATGATTTTCAGATAATGTGATGTGAAGACATAACCCAGGAGGCTGGAGCTGCAGAGACACGGTGAGAGAAAGAGAGTGTAGTGTAGTTGAACGCCTAGATTAACCCTTCTGCTCTGCTTGGTCCAAATTAATTGGTCTGTTGTGATTTGCTAAAGGAAGCCGAGGTAGAAGAACTGCACAACAGGGCGAAGGAAGGTGAGTGTGAACAGAGGAAAAAAGACCAGAAAGAAAAGAAAACAGGAAAAAAAAAGGGAAGTTCTACTGAGAAGTATTTTGAAGGCAAATGAGTTCATGACTGTTTACTGTTAACATTATCCACTTCAGGAACCACCAATAGAAGCCACTTGCATTTGAAGTTTATACCTGCATCACGTATGATTAGATTGAACTCACATAAAGCAAAAATAAATAAATACAGGTGTTCATACACCAGAGGTACATTGAGGATTGAGTCAGGCAGCCCGGGTGTAAATGCAACAACTCTCCAATCCACAAGTTAATAAATTAATTCAATGGGCAGTGATGAGGGACTAAAGAAAAATCTAACATTCTATAAAAGCTACGCTCATTTAAAAACAAACATGGGAGTTAGAATAAAAAAGCAAACATTGAGATGCTGAATGTCCTTCAGTCCCAGATCCTATGACTGAAATGAAGATTTGAGTCATAATTCAAATGTGTGTTGCTACAAACTTATATGTTTAGCACTTCCTGTAAAAACATGACCCTTAAAAAGGTCTTACAAAGAAGGAAAAAAAACTGTCTGGACAATAGCAGGGAAAACCAACAATCACAAGGTCAAGCTACATTATTCACTCTGCAAAAACACAGGGACAAGTCCACAACACACACACACACACACACACACACACACACACACACACACAGACGCACATGCAGCCATGTGGATTTAGCCTATACTGGAAGTTCTGCCACGTTGAAATCCATCAAGGCCAATGCTCGGCTTTCTGTAAGCTCCAAATAAACCGACCCCCCCTGCCCTCCCCCCTCAGCGCTCACTCTCTGTCTTTCTCCCTTTCGTCACTGCTCAGCATTGAATGGGGTTGGTAATGGCTTAGCTAAAGTGTGTGAGTGTGTGAAAAAGTGAGAGAAAGGAGAAAAAAAGAGGTGTTTGTGAAAGAGGGAGGGAGAGAGAAACGCTCTGCCAGAGAAGCACATAGGAGGAGGAAGAGAAAGGGGTGACGGCGGTGGGTTTGTGTGTCACAGTGTGGGGAAGTGTATGGAAACAGACACATGTGGTTCTGTTGCTGTGTGTGTATGTGTGAGTTATGCTTGCAGTTATCTGCATGCGAGGAAGCGCACGAGTGAGAGAAAGTGAGCCAACGTGAAGGGCAAAGATTGTGTTTATGTTTAAGAGTGTGTGCATGTGTGTGTGTGTTTGTGTGGGAGAGAGAGCATGCACTCGTGCTCGTCAGGAAGCTGTGGTGTCCCTGGCTCTCCAGTGTTTACAGACAGGAAATGTTTGTCCAGGCAAAAGGGAAGGAACCTTGCCGCCCTGCATGGCAAACGCTAGGAGAGGGGACAGACACACACGCGCGCACACACACGCACAGATATACAGAAACACACACACACAGACACGTTTGCGGCGGTGTAAAAAGAGGAATCTGACGGGAACTCCAGTCTTTGTGACTGAGGTGGGGTATCTGGTATTGGGGAAGTGGGAGTGACTGGGCTGGGCACTAACTGTTCTTCACTTCCCTCCACATTGGCTGCCAACGCAAACTCCAGCAGATAGAAAGTCAATACACTGACCCCCTCTGAACCTGTGGGAGCGAGGCAGCAGTCTGCCAGGCCTGTCCACACCAATACACACAAATTGCCTGTACATCTGCACCACCAACTGTATTCCTTTAGTTCATATTTCTGCTGCTGCCGCTGCCGTTTAATTGATTATCTGCCTTGTTTGCCGGTGTTACTCAGAATGCCGTGCGATGGCACGGATCGAGTGAGTGTAAGAATTTCAAAGCACTTCTGGGATTCTGGTTTGTAGTCAGTGAGTGGTGCATTTACATATATTCATTCAACCTTATACTTCCACTCCACTACATTTTAAACTGCAATATACTCCACTTGATACGTCATCTCTAATCACAGGTATGAATATGTTTCAAGAATCTGTGCCGAACTCAGATTCAGAGGGTGACTTGGTGAAAGCTGCTGGTATGAGGTGTCATTTTTTTCCCCTATATGTCACCACTGCAATCTGACTTAGTCTGTCTTTCATGGTATGAACATTAATCTCCATAAAACTCTTGAAATAAGTAACTTATTCAAAAGGGAAAAAAGACTAATAATTATTTAATAATGAGCTCGACCTGCTACAACATTGAAACAATGCTCATAGTTTACTGCATCAGTTAATCCATGCAATCATATAATATATGTAATCATATACTGATAACAGTAGGAAAAAGGCCATTCCATATAAAAAGCACTACTTCAGAAACTTTGCTGACATTACGTCTGTGCTTCTGCTTCATGATAATCTTGCAGAACTTTTGGCGCTGCTGTTTTTACTTGAGTAAAAGATCTGAACACTTCTCGCAGCACTGTTCATGGTTAAACAAAATTTCTTCTGTATAAATAATAGACTACAGAGAAGCCTCTCTTTCCTTTTGAAAAAAAAAAATACTTTTCTCCTAGTTTGACTTAAATAAGCAACTTTGCAAGTCTGTTCTGAAGCTTTTGATTGATTGTACAAAGGAGTTGTACCATGAAGGTTGGCTACACTGAGAGCATTTGTGAGATTTATTTTAGCAACACTTGCCAAATTTGTGTTCCCCAAATAAACAATACTCCTCTCTGGCTGTCCTGCCTCATTTCCTTGTGATCTACACTGACGTTTCCGTGTGTGTGTGTGTGTTGATGTGTGTGGGCTTGTAAATTAAGGACAGCGCTAGAGGCAACGTGGGTGTATGTGTGTGAGTCTACCGCTCTCTGTTTACCAGCACACACATCTTTCACATAGGAATGATCTAAACAGGATGAGATGAAAGTGTCCTCTTACAAGCAGACTCACAAGTACATGTACACACACACACACACACATTAGGGGAGCTCTGCAGGAAACAGTGAGCCACAGCCTCAAGAGGAAATCAGGACACACACAAAAGAAAGTAAATCTTCTCCCCACCGACTGTCACTCAAAAAACAACCTACACGACAGCTAGTGAACGGCACAGGTACAGACCACTTCGTTCATAGCCGAGCAAAAACCAGAAAAAAAGTGTAAAGTGAGAGTTTACTTACTGGCTGGCGAAGGGGTGCTGTACCCGCTGATGGGCAGTCCTGGCAGGGCTGGCGGCGACAGGCTCCCCAACATGTGGGGGAAGAAGTAGGAGTAGGTGGGCATGGGGAAGCCGTTGAGGTGGGGGCTCGGCACCGGGTTGCCCTTCCCAGCCATGATGGCTCAGTCCACCCTCCAGTCACAAGCAGACCTCACTGAAAAAACCACCTTAACAAGATCTAACAGAGCCAAAGAAGAGTCTGTGTGGATTCCTGTACTGATTTAATCCCCCATAAGGACGCGGGATGCGTAGATATTCCAAAAGACTGCCAGGCAAAGTTGTAAAAATCCTTATGGTTTGGAAACTGGTCCTTAAAATGGCTGCAGTAGATGTCACCAAGACAAAAATCCTGCTGGTTTTCGTGAATGTGTTTGTTGAGGGTTGAGTTACTAAGGACACAAAGATAAAAAGAAACACAGGGTGGCAGTATAAAAGGGGGACTGAGGAGCGTTTTAGCCTTCCTTTCTCCGGTATTGTGAAACAAGCTGAAAGGCCTTATTTGCAAGAGGCGTTGGGGAGGCAGGAAAGTAGCAGGGCCATTCCTTATCTTCAAGAAGAAGGGGGGAGAAAGAAACAGAAGGCAAGTTGAGTCAAGAACAGGTGACTTTGATGACTGCAGTCAGGAGTGGTGGTAGTGGTGATAGGGGTGCTAGTGGTTGTGATGCTTCCACTGCAGAGTGCTCCTAGGGAATGCGCAGATCACATGATGCCAAAACAAAGCTCCTCTCCTTGGACGGGCCTCCTCTTTGCACTCGCACAGCCTCTGCCTATGGAAAAAAAAAGAAACAGAGAGAGAGAGAGATCATTTAGTGCTTCAGTGACAAGGTAAAGAGATTGTTTCCCTTTGTACTTAAGTGCTTGAGCAAAACAGTTCTTTTCTTTTGACGCTAATTAATGGTAATGTCTCATCTGAAATGTTACAAAAACACCCCATCCGCCTTAATTATCTAATGGTGTGTCAAAACTCTGAAGAGAGCGGTGGGTGCATGATGTCTCCTCGCAGCTTTGTGTGCTCATACGCGCGCTCATTAACGGTAACAAACTACAAATACTGTGGGAGACGAGCCAATGCATAAATGGAGAGAGCAACACAAAAGAAAACTTTGCTAATTACACCAGTTGCAGAAGCCAGAGGTGAGACCCCAAAGCGCCGTTCTGGGACCACTAGACATTTGTGCTGCAGAGTTTACTTCCAAATTAAGACCAAGACATGTACAAACAGACCTGTAATCACCACAGAAAGCATGAGCTCACACGAGGGCACTGACAACTATACACCCCGAGAGCACAATTATCATAAAGTGGCACGCCAGCACCACAACAGACGTAAGAGTAGAAGAGAAAAGCTATTTCTTCAAAACAGCTTGTCATAACATGAGTGTAACTTATATTTTACTGTAATGACCCTTTTATGAGTCAGTGGATGTAATTCACAGCAGTAAAACTGAGACGCATTGCAACACACACAGACCTCACTGAACGAGGCATGAGGAATACAGAATGTGTCCTTGCATGAGCGGCGTTGCTGCTCAGGAATGTGGCACTCTCACATGAATCACGCCAGGACATCATGGATGAACTCCAGTAAAGAGAGAGAGGTCAGGTCAGACATCTTCGAGTGCCTGTTCCCACTTGCATGATGTACACAAAGCATGGGGATATGACAGACGAGAGGGGCGCACTGGTGGCAGCATTGTCCCGATGGGTGACAAATTAAAGGAAAAAACCAACTCAGAGTGTTTGGCCATGACAAGCCAGCAAAAAAAACCCAGCTTCATTTATCTCTGGCATGGGGTCTCAGAAAGTGGAGAGGTGAACACCGTTCTTACAAAACAATATTGCCTCCTTTGGTGTTTTAATAATGTGGTGGCGAGTGCCTGGGTTGAGATGTGGTGAGTATGAAGGTCACAGCATCTGACAGGCCACTCAGCGACCGCGAACATTTTGTTTTGTTTCTCTGCCATCTCCATATTTGATAATGCTCACCTTCATGGGTTCAGACTCACTGTGGTGCTGTCAAATCTTTTCCCGTAATCTTCACCAGAGAACTACAGTGGTGGAAAAGTTGTGAAAATGAAATTATAGAGAGTGTTTTTTTTTTTTTTTTTTAAACTAACACACTCAGTGGTGTCTGGAGTCTTTGTCTATACAGGAGCTCTGGTTCATCATAACCATCTTTCATTATGTTAAAACATTCTTTGGTGTAAGTGTCAGAAAGCTGTTCTCTGTGATTCCATACAGGCTCAGTGCAATGCCTGTGCCTGTGCCTCTGCGTGTGTGTGTGTATGACTATAGCTACATGTAAGCAAAATGAGTAATTACTTATGGGAACGAGTTACCACACTGAAATGAATGTGTGTCTGTGGGAGTGTGAGTGTGAATGTGGAGCCCTGATATGTCTCTTAATCAGACAGAGAGCTGATTTTATTGGCTTGGCCTTCTATTAGGCGCCTTATTTTTATTGATCGTTGCCAGAGTGCTCTGTAGTCACCCTGTCACAGTGAGCTGGGGTGTGTGGTGGTCAGGGGTTGAGGGCTGAAGGCTGCTCTTGTATTAGTCCGAAAGCTTTACTAGCATTTTTTAAAGCCCATGGGAGCTGGATATAGTTTTATTTGCTTTTAAAGCCCCCCCTCTTCTATCCTGAGCAGCTACCCATTAAACCAAAAGAGAGTTAAGAGTTAAAGGGAACAATATCGTTTCTGGTTCTATAATACAAACTAATACACAACCATTACCATTATGAACCAAGGCCTTGATACACTCCACTATGGCACGATCATGTAAAATGCATCAGCACTGTCAAAAATACACACTGAAGTGATATAGAGCCATATATATTTTAATGCGCCCAGAGGCCACAGATGCTGAACTGGGTCTTACAATGAGGAACTACACACACACTGGGACACTAGGAGAACCCACAGGCTGGAAATGGGCCACTTCCTTCACCATTATCATTACAGCATCTAGTGTGGGCACCATAAGAGGCTGCTCTGAGTGATAAGAGACAACACACATTACCATGCACTTAAACCAGCAGCAACTTAGTGGTGCTGCATCCACATCTAATTCTTTTTTACTGATGTCACAGTAGATAGAAAGGGATATTGTTGCTGCAGCACATTTTCTGAGGGATATAAAAACAGACTCGTAGGACCTAAAGGCAGTAAAAGTTTCTTCTCACATTTTGATTCAATATGAGGAACTGAGAAACATCCGTCAACTGCAGAATATCAAAATTCAAAATTCTGCGCTGCAAAGCATCCCTCAAGTGTGACAAAACTAATGACATGAGCCGTCTAATATCTAATTTTATTTTTAATATCCTAGAGCAGACCATAGTTGAGAAAACAATTCAGTTGAAGTATGTTGTATTTTCCTCATGCTGATTTTGTTTTATTTATCATATTATGGGTAATTAATTGCAATTTGGGATAGGAATTTGCATATATCCCATGAACGCTTTTCTAACCTATGAACATTTTTTAAAAATTTAAATATTAATGAACCCCATTTAAAAATAAAAGGTTCAAATTGAATCTTTGTATCAGAGTATTTCATGATTGAGGCCCAGTGTCTGGAACAGACAAATATTTTCTGATGTATGTAAACAATGTGTGACTGGTGTGTTTCAAACACACTATACAATCAGCAGTAAATTTTTGCACTCATCCGCATTCACACACACACACCTACACACACACACACGCAGTCAGAGGCACAAAGATCACACTCACACCTCTATATGAGGAATTAAAGCACAACTGATGGTGTAATCTGATGTGAAAAACGCACACGCAACACCAAAGCTGGGTAAAGCTGCTGACATGCACTGTACATCCTCCTTCCTGTCAACACACACAAACCAGTCACAATTCTCTCAAACAGCTGCATACTCTGATATATTTATCATATACACACACATATACAGTATATGCACATACAAACACAAGAACTGACATCTATAATTGTCTTATTACTCCATGTCTCCTCATGCACACGTCTCTCCTCTTGTCCTTCAAGCGCACACACACACACATATTAATACAGCTGCATTCACGCAAAAACACTAATCGCGCCTCCATTCCTCGGTCAGGGTGCTCTCGAATCACAGCAGCAGGTGCCTCCCACTGTATGATCTATGTGTTCTATATGATACGGCTGACGCACAAGGTCACTGATATGAAGAAGAAGCGGAGCGAGCCATTGTGTGCATAATGCTGTATGGTGAGCTGGTCTTCATTTTAGTGTAGATGTTAGAGAGTGCTGTCAAGGCCGACATGACACGTCTCACATAAAGGTGCATACGTACAAACACTGAAGATGATGAGACACGGAGGGAAATCAAGTGTAACAAACAGGAACGTGAACTTTCTGTATGCCGGTGTTACATGTACACATAAAAAATTAACTCACACACTTGCTTACTGCACATACAGCTACATAGCTGGAACATGGATGCCTGTAGACTAAAAACAGACATGGATGGAGGACAGAAGTCTAAGATGAGGAGGTGATGCAATAGTGCAGACTATGGAAGTGCACAGGGACCCTGGGGCCTGGGATCAAGGCGTTAATGTACATCTTTTCAAAGAGTTTCTAACATCTGCTCCGCAGGCTTTATTTGTATAGCATTATCTGGTCTCTTTTACCATCGCATCGCTAGCCCATATCTGCCAAATTCACTCAAGAGCACACAGACAAGGTGCAGTATAGAGGGCAGCTCCTGAGGGAATGTATGTGATCACTTACAGTAAGAGGAAAAAAATAAACAAACAATCTGGGTCACTTGGTCTTAGCTCTGTGTTTGGCATGTAACAGGCAGAGAGAAGGAAGGGTCGGAGGTCATGGGTCACGAGAGACTGTAATTGGTTGTGACAGCAAACGTTGAATTAATAATCGGAAAAAGCAGCAAATGGCAGCGTGGGGTTGGGGTGGATGGGCGGACAGCACAGCAAACAGCCACAGGGGATGGCAAATGCAACGCATGACATACAGAGACACTCTGGTGTGTACATAAATAGACAGGCGTGCATGTTTGAACGCACACACAATTCAAAAAGATGTACACAAGCGTCCACAGACGCGTGCACGTACCAGGTTCAAAGAGGTCAGTGGCAGAAAGTAAAACGGACACCAGTTGTTGTCAAGACCTTGAAGTATGAACACAACATTTGTACCGATGTTGGTACCAACATTTATAACCCATATCTCTCCCGATGACCAATTATCTATGATGTGGGTGCTGCCAGTGCTGCATATCCCTGTGTCACGAGCAGCTGGTGGTCAGTGACAGCAGCCCCACACCTCAGTGTGCTGCCAAAGCCACATGCTTAACCTAATGCTACTCAAAGCACGATTACAGAGCCCTCTCTAACACATGTCTGCTAGCTGCCGATAAGAACAGCCTAACTTCTCACACAATACGGCCAATGTCCGTTTTTAAGGAAATGTTATTGCTCTGTAACTGCGTTATCCAAGTCCAAGTCTAAAACTACGCAGCACAGTGAACTCATTATGGCAATTCTAAGTCCTCTGTAGTCCAGCTTCTAACAGCCTGAGGTAGCAAATATTGAAGAACAATAAACACATCAAGTCAATTGCTATCATGTTCTTGTATGATGTCTGTGACTTTATGAATGCTGCTCTTTTCCTGAACATGTCACTTGAACATGGCCAATGTGTAGCACCTGCCATTTCAGATGATAGATGGTATTTCACCGTTTAAGATTGAGACAGATGACTTAGAATTTCACTGTAATGGCCTAAACATAAAAAAACACATGGATTTGTTCAAAAATCTGTCCACAGGGAAGGCTACAGGCTGCTAGCCCAGAGTGGATTGCCAGTCTTTAACAGCACAGAGTGAGCTCCGACTCCAGCCTGTATGGCTTTGCAGTGGTACACATAATGGAAGTCACTGAAGCACGATGCATTGAAATTTTTATGAGGACAGCAGCGTGGGTGGATATATACGTCAGAAGTGAGACGGGACATTGCAGGAGTGAATAAGCATATGTGCACGCATGAGTGTGTACATACTGCACATTTGAGAGCTGCTGCGTGTGTGATGTGTGTTGCGTGTGCAGTCCAATGTGCAGTGATGTACATGTGTGAGACAAACACACGTACGTGTGCGTACATCAACAAGTGTCTGAGCTAGTGGGTGTTGTGTGCGGCCACGCATGTAGCCTGTGTGTGTGTGTGCTTATTAATGTGTGTCCAAGGCATGTCCTGAACCACATTTGCATGGCATCTCTGTGCCCTGAGGGAGTGTCTTACAGTACACTGCATTTACTGTACATTACTAGCTCAGATGGGATGAGTTTTGCATAAAGAGCAGACCACATGTGCAGCAGTTTGCAGAGTGGGGCAGTTTGGGGGGGGGGGGCACTTTGACAAGTCACTAACACATGGCCTCATCTAATAACTGTGAATTATTTAGGGCAGAGAGCGTCACGCAAGGCTAGTGAGAAGCTTAGAAGTTAGAGAAGGATACAAATAGTTTGCATTACCTTACCTTTTTATTAAATGATGGTGGAGATCCATTAAAAACAGACCGTAATTGGAAGAATTCCCAAAAGTAGTTAGCTTGCTAGTTAGTAACCTTAATAATATACTTTAAATAACTTAGAGGAACTTTTTTTTTTTCATTTCCTCAGATTAAGACGCATAGAGTTGCCCTGGTGTATCAGTGAACTAATATGTATGCCATGTAATTGCAACTAAAATGGTCCTCAAATCAAGTCTCAAATGGCATAAAAGTGTAGTGATACATGGTTTGTTGTCATTCTCCACCGCACTGCAGGCACAAACAGAGAGGCTTCTCCATGCAGAAACTCCGATAAATTAACTGAAGTAAAATCACTGAAGTTTGGTGAAGTGAATAATTTAATTAGTTCTGCCCAAACTGCAAAATCCAAACTGCCACAGCTTTACTGTAAGTCATCCACTCCAGCACTTAGTAAAGGATTTGCAAACATCAATCTAATACAATTTATTATCTAAAGGAACTAAAATAGTTGCTCCAGTTCACTTTATCTCTACAGGATTATTATAGAGCAGAGATTACACTGTATGATGGATTATTTCTTAATCCCTTAGTCTTCTGCTCCTCTTCCTTTATATAAGTAAAATGTAAGTGCTCCTCCCAACTCTCTGACCCAACAATACTTCCACCTCAGTGCTCCTTCCACCTGTGTTGCTTCGAGATGGTCAAAATCATTTCGAGTTGAGGCATTGTGGGTGAGAGAGCAGGAGGTGGGAGCTACTTCTCGATGACAGCCAGAAAGTGTGGCGCAAGAGGGCTAAAGGGTGCTAAGTGCACATCCAGGGCGGTGAGAATCCTCAGCCGTTTTGCCAAGGCCCCCTGTGGGGTGAATCCACTTGTCAGCGAAGGAGGCTGGGTGACATTTCTCAGAAAGGTCAGCCTTTAATTATCTCAAATGCCAGCAAGCACTGCACCTGCAAAAAATAAACCCAGGGATGAGCTGTATGTGTGTGTGTGTGTGTGTGCCAGGGTTAGATGGTAGCCCCGCTTCCTTCACACAAAATGAGCAGCACTGTGGCTGTCCGTGCAGAACTGGACCATCTGCCCACCTGCATGCATGCATATAAGCCCCATAAACACCCATACACAGCAAAGCCCTGACAGATGCACACCCACACAGCTTACTGTGTCAACCAAAGTCATTAAAATCTACAACTAAAGTCGCCCGCCAACCCACCCCTTAAATAAAGGGTATCAGATGAAGAGTGTTAAATCCCAGGAACACCAGCAGCTTCTAGGAACGTCCCCGTACAAACAGGCTGCCAGCAGTATAGGCAGACAGATTATAGACCTATAGATAGACAAGGAGCTAAATATGGGTCAGCTATAGTATGTGAAGCACAGCTGAGATTACTTTCTATTTATCAATATCATAACTCAAGAACCATGATTTAAGGAGCTAAATGGGGGGTGTTCTTGAAAAATCGTGCGCTAAGCAAGCTGGATTATTTCTGATGAGAATGCCGCTGGTAAAAAAAACTGTGGCCATATCTGGCAGAGCATGACATGCAGCGTTTGCTTTTGAGCCACTCACTGTAGCCATTCAGCTCGGTCAATATTTGCAGGGGGCTATGGTAACAGAAAAGCTCCCACACCCGCATAAACACACTGCCCCGTACGCTGAAAACTCAGCCTCACACACACACAAAAACCAACACTCTGCCCAGAAAGTCCCACTCGTGCTCAAAGGAGGTCGGAGAGACAAAGGGCCATAGATCATCGGTGCGGACGGCGTGCGGCAGGCTCCTTGTGTCCAGGTCTTTCCGGCATTTTTCTCTCGTTCTGAGAAAACATGGAGGGCCAGTCCCTATTGTTTACACAGCTGGCTCCATGGAAAGGATTGCTTAATATGAAATATGAAGAGAGTGGAGAGGTGAGAGCGAGAGAGCTGGGAAGAAAAGAGGGAAGGGAGCCAAGTGAGAGGGGTGGGGTGGGAGGGGATAAAAGGCCATCACAGAGAGGGAGTTAAAGGCTAAATGTGCTCTGCCTTGGGGGACATAGGAAGTGAGCAATACAGATAGACTCGGAGAAACGTGCTAGAAGAGGACTGTTTCCAAAGGAAACAATGCAGCAGGGAAGAAGACAGCAATATGGCAACACTAAATGTGGGAGGGAAAGTGGAGCATACACAGAATGTGCAGAGAGATTAAATGAGTGAGCGCAAACAGAACATGGAGCAGAAAGCCCTGAGGTTTCCTGGTGGTAAGGGAGTCATGCCTCCTGCGGTCTGGGGTCTGTAGTGCATGTTATTCTTTCCCAACAGTCACACACTGCTTGCACTCCTTTAGTCCTGCATCCACCAGCCCTTTGGTACTGTCCTGACAATCTCTTGTTTCCGTAGCTCTTTCACTTACGCCCTTTAATGATTTATGTGGCAAAACCTCAGGCTGTAAAAGTTGCTTTGATGCGTTATTTGAATTTGTTCTAAAAAACCAGCGCTGTAGGTTCATTTGTGTTTTCTCACAAAGGAACAGAAAGCCCAGAGATGACTATTTACAGTATCACAAAGACTTGTGTTCTCTTTGAAGGGAAGGAGCCTGTGTCTTAAGATTTTAAGATACCACACAAGCATCGCTATACAGTATGGTATAGTATGTTTCACTAAGTTCCTCAATATTTTTATGTGATGGTGGCCTGTGAATGATGTGAGTGTGCTATCACGATGAGTTATGAAAATGATCTAATTTTTTATAAAGTCCTCAACTAATAATTCTTTGGCCCATTATTTTCTTGATCAATCATTTATTCTATAAAATGTCAGGGACAGTAAAGAATGTCCATTAAATTTTCCCAAAGCCCAAAATTATTTAAATAGCTTGTTTTGTACAACCAACAGTCAAAAACACAAATATATTCATGTTTTAATCAGAGAAGACTAAGAACATCAGCACATAAATTCACTAGTAAAATATACAGAACTAGAACTAATAACAACTTAAATAATTAATTGAAACAAAACTGCAACAACCACATTTAATAATGCTGAAATGCACTGTGTACCAGTGAACTACAATGATGGACCTTAGTCTTGTGGTTTGGCTAGGTTAAGGAAAAGCTGCTTTTGGTTAAATAAATGCCTTTATAAGGTTAGAAGACCTTCATCATAATGGTTACAATAATAAACACGCAGTTAGAGTTGCGTAATAGTCTTGGTTGAAAAAAACAACGACTATTGGTTTTAAAATGGAAACGAACAGCAATCTCCCTACAATAAAACGTAGCTATGTGTCGTAATAAGCTGCTGGCACAGACTATCTGTGGGCTTGTTTTTTGTTTTCGTTTTTTTACAGGACAGTCTCATCTGAATGGTGAAATACAAGGCTGAACGCATGCCCAACATCCTGTGTCATACACAGTTTTTTTTTTTTTAAATGTTTATGTCAACTTTGGATAAAATTAGTTAGAATTCATTCAGAGTGAAAGAAAGCGGAGGCCATTCGAAAATGGAAAACTGAGTTACTAATCACTGTAAAAGTAGAGAGTCCACTTCTCTACTAGCTGGTAACAATAATACACTGTTTTATACAAGGAGAAGGGGCTGAGTGTGTCCAAACTCATGCGTAAGCACATGTATCAGCTTGTGTGTGTGTGTTGGTGTGCGTGTGTGCTGGAGTGGGGTGGCTCCCTCAGTCCACCCCCAACCCTTTTCCAGTTAGCGGGAGAGGCCCTGGCGCAAATGAAGTCCATATTTCTGAGCAAGACTCCAACAGACTCAGCACCCCCCACCGGCTGACGCACACACGCACATATGCACACACACACACACACACACACTCAGAACACCTACAGTCAAAACACTTAAGCTGTCATATTCCATATGCATAAACATAGATGGGTGCACACACCTTTACATTTACATCACTCTCTGCTCTCATAAGGGAACAGAACACAGCTGGCTCAAGAGGATGTTTCATTTTTCCTCCAGACAACACATACCACTCAACTGTGTGTGTGTAGTCACCACTTCAGCTTGTATCTCTATGTATGTGTGTGTGTGCGCGCCTGCCTATAAGGTTGTGTCACCCTTGTGTACCTATTCAGGATATCGGGCTAACAATGTTATGCGAAACACTTCGGCACATTTCAACACAGAAGATCCAATGACACGAGAGCGAATGACGTACTAAAGTGCAGGGCCCCTTCCTGTTTATGCCGCCACTCGCCCACCCGAGGATCAAACAAGATCTGCTCCTCAGAGCGGGTGTGCCCTCTTAAACGGGACAGTCTGTGATCTCTCTAAGTCTACCTGACAATACCAGTATTTTTAAAAATACCTAAACATATATTATGTCAGGAAGATGTTATATATAATTCAAAACCAAAGACAAGTAATTACAGTAGGGTTTTTTTTTTCATTTGCATCTGTACGTTTTCCTCTAGCTGTATGTGCATATGTGTGATCGCACGTGCAAACGTGTGACAACGCTTCTGTGCAGCAGCGTGTACCCATATGAGTGTGTTTAGAGAATGAATATGTGTGTGCTGCAGCCATGATTGTGGACATGTTTGTATCAAAGGTTAAAGTTTTCTCTGGCCCTGAACATGGTTTCTCACAGTGACTCACTATCACAAAGCAGTATTACGACACGGGATGGGCTGGGGCTAGCTGGTTAGCATGTTAGCTTCAGCAGCCGGAGACAGCTGCTGGAGAGCAAAAGAATAAAGTTTGATCCTGAGCTTGCAATGTTTTTTCTAGCCTGGAAAGTAAACAGCTGTTAATGCTGAAATTGGCTATTTAGCAACTGCAAAAACGTACAAACAAACAGCACCTTTAAGCATGGTGTGTATGTGTGTGTGCGCGTGTGTGCGTGCGTGTGTGTGTGTGCGTGTGAGGCAAAAAGCTGGTTTGACTCACCAGCCTAAATGTCACTGTATTTCCAGAGGGCTTGTTAGCGTCTTGTTGACAGAAGGCTAAATTCAATTACTTGAATGATGTGTCATAGCGTGTTTGTAACTGTGTGTTCATCTGCATATTCACACAGCCTCCATTGTGTCAAGTTAGACTGGAGATAGCTCACCTCATACCATATTACCAAACCCAGGGCTCTAAATAGGCCAAGGACAGATTCCTATATGCATTTGTTCAAGCATGACCTTCACAACACAACTGTTATAGGCTTAGAGCTACAATAGGTAAGATGCCTCTGAAAAACACACACAAATATATGCAGATGATGTCCCGATGTAGCAAACCCTGTCTCCTACAAATTATGTGTATGACTAGATTGTGTTTTCTATTAACATAATGAACATATTTTCTTTAATTTATGTATCTGGCAAGTCACAAATACTTTGATATTAAGCGTATCAGTAAAACATTAGTAGACAATGTATTTGTTTTCTGTCTAAACATCTGATCTTTCAGTACAATATCCTTGTAGTGGCTGCAGCATTATACTTTTCATGGTTATGTTTAGGTGCTCACAGCTCTTGGGTTGTGTTAAGGTTGTGTTAAATATCGTGGTATGGTTTAATACAGAACAAGTTCAAGGTGACTTCAGACACAACGTGCTTATTTACATTTAACCAAAACCACAGTCTTAACCTAATCTTAACCAAAGTGCTTTTGTTGCCTAAACCAAACCACAGATGGGGACTGTGGATGCAAACTCCAGTCTCTGGTGTGACTGTCGTGCACTGAACGTTGCCTATGAATATAATCCAGCCAGTGATTATATTTCATACAAAACATATTTGCTGTTGCGGTTTAGTCGTATATAAACGTCATTTCTAGGAGACAGGGGTGTTTTGGCTCCATATGGCCTTACAGTGTCCCTCACACACACCAGCACAACGGAGACAGCTTTCTGCAGTTGACTGCCAACATGTTCAACAATTTCAGGGTGCTGTTCAAACATGACACTTTCTGCTCGCTGCTATTTGGAGTTACCAACATAACTAACAACAATGGCAGTATATTACAAAAACCTTTTTGTCCTACAATAAAATGTAACCACCTCACATCATTTCTCAATCTCTTATAATCCCAAGATATGTCATTAATACTGATTCTATGCTATTGCTGTGTTTAACAACAATAGTTACAGATCCACTCATATTTATTCTGCAGTTACTACTCCATTGCAGCTATGATATTTCCTATATAGCAGGTACAGTTCTGTCTCTGGATATTAGTTAATACCTCTATATCCATGTCATAGGCCTCAGACTGCTTTTCATATCTCAAACCTTTAGCTAAAACAACTGAGGGCTACAGCAGAACAAGTGGCAACTCTTAACTTTGTTAACTTTGAGGGTCAAAGCTTTGGAGCCATTTGCAGATGTGCAGAAATGTGAGTGACAACATGTCAGCCAGTGTCAGCAGAGTGCAGTTATTCAGCAGTCTGTAATGTTTGTTGCCCACATGTCAATAGAGGATGAGATTTCCATGTCAGTCGGTGGTGCTGCAGTATGTGATCATCAGCTATCCACCAGTGTGGACACGTCAGCTGACAGCATCAACCCAGCGCTGCTGCTGCCTGTTGTGGTACTGGTCTGCTGGTTTAACACCCCTGAGCAAACTACGCTTGACTCTGCATGTCATTCTTCCCCCCTGGAGGGGAAATGCATATTTCCATAGCTCACCCACTGGTGCCATCAGCAAGACAAGCACGTCAGCAGAAGCAGTATGTGGGGCAGAGTTAGATCACTCAGAGCACTGCCTGCTGCTATGTGTGTGTGTGTGTGTTTATGTGTTTGTGCTCATATGAAACAGTGGAATGGAGGCAGGGGTTTGTGGGTCAGGGCAGACACAGATGAACACTACAGACTGGTGGCCAACATGCTATGACCTCCCTAGGACACACACGCATAAGTTAACCCTCATCGTGCGTGTGTGTGACATTGAGCTGCCTAACGACGCCTAAAGGTCACTGTAAAAATAAATGTAAAGCTGTGAGATTAAAAAACACAGCCAGACACACACACTGTATACATATATGCATGCATATAAATCCATCTGACATCTGGGAGCATGCAAAACAACAGCTGGATTCAGCTATATCCTGCTTAATAACAGGGTTCATGACCAGAATGACCTTATAGATATGTCCGTGTGTGTGCGCGTGTGTACTCCACTTAAATCAAGCATGCAAGAGAGAGAGAAAAAGAATTTGAAAAACACAAATGAGAGATGGTGTTAAAAACAAAAAAAATGGAGAAAAAGGAAAACAACCTCCCAAGAGAAAGAAAGAAAGAAAGCAAGCAAACAAGAGCAAAACTATGATACTCATCTTCTCCACTGCCTCTACCCTCCATATTCTCTCTCTCTCTTTTTTCAGGCACACTCTCTCATATACACACTCAAGGAACAAATATCAAGCACATTTCTCCCTCTCTTCCCTTGCCTTCTCTCCAGGGGTCATAAAACTCACATTTAAAAATGCATGGGCTCCATAAGCTGCCAGGAATATGACTGTGTTATAGTGTAGCTGGCTATAGCTGCTGACGGCAGCCAGGGAATGCTGCTTTCCATTAGGGGAGAGAGAGAGAGAAGAGGAGGAGGAGGAGGAGGAGGAGGGGAAGGAGGAGGAAAGGAGATGAGGGATGAGGAATGAGGGGAAAGACAGAATTTACTCATTTTTCTTTTTCCCATGGCACTGCAATCTGATGCCTGGGCGGTTGGGCATGTGGGGGGAGGACGGGGGGGGGGAGGTTGGGGGGGGGTTGGAGGGGTGATCTCAACATGTAGGTCTATGTAAGTGTAAAAGTATAAATGTGTATATATGTGTCTATGTGCGAGATTCGTGCACCTGCGTGTGAGCCTGTGGCCGAGGCGAAAAGTAATTGATTCGAGTGTTTCTGGGAGATTTTCTCCCCCGAGTCCTTAGGCGCTCACCAGATGACTATTGATTGATTAACTGATTGATTGGCACGCGGCCGACGTCGAGTCAACAACATCATCACTCTTCATATGGGCCCAGGCGCCCCTCCCTCCACTCTCTGCCACTCCTTGCTAATTCAAGAAACAGATATATTTCTAGACTTAAATTATGCTTATACATTCATTCTAGTGTTCTGCTTTTTAATTTGACTCTCCTTACTATTTTCTGAGTGCAATGTAGTGTTTATGTCTCTCTCTTTTCGACCTGCCAATTTGTGCTAGCTTCCATGTGGGTGACTGGACAACAAAAAAAAAACCCAGGACTTCCACGGAAACTAAAACATGGCTATTAAGCATGAAATCAGAACATGGCTTTATCTGACTGTTTCCATTTCACTGTGCAACCCTCCTCACCTAAGCGTCCTTGAGCAAGACACTAAACATCAACCTGCACTTGATAAGAGCATCTGCTTAATGTCTTTGAATTAAAATGTAAATGAGGCTTCGATGGTTTGGGTGAGACTTCAATGTGCCAGTGTGCATTTCTTCTCCATGATGTTTTCTCCTCTCCTCAACAGCCCCCCCCCACCCCACCCCCCACCCCTCTGTGCAGGTATAAGTCAAACAGAGACTATGAAAATGAATGAGCTAGCACCTAAAGCAGTGGTGACACTTAGGAACAAGGCTCCTGTCCCTTTTAATGGACCATATAGACAATGTCTGAGGTATTTCAATTAACAGACAATGGGATGACATGAAGTAATGACTTATAGGACACATGTGAATGAGGCGGTAACAGCAGCACCTATCCCTTTAGTGGACCATCGCAGACAATAGGAGTTAATGGGAAATGTAAAATTATGATGTAGGCGCTGTCTAAAGGGGTGAGTGACACCTGGGAGTGAAGCTGTTACATCTTAATGCACTGCTGCCACCGGGATGAATCAGCTCCGCATACGGGGGGGTGGAAACCATCTGAAGGCCGCTAATAGCAGCCGCTGTCACTTTCACATTAACCTTGAGAACAGCCAGGGGACTGTGTTAGCCCTGCTGACCTCTCTTTTCCACACACACTCACACACACACACACACACAACCCCCGTTATGACCACATGTATGACTGAAGGGTGACTGTGTGCGTGTGTGTGTGTGTGTGTGCACATCTATCCCTCTTCCTGTGTCTTATGAGCACCATCAGTAGGATTAAATCAGTCCATCACAGGCTGCTGTAACCATATAGGCTGTCTGGGCTGAAGTGAAATCACCTAAACCTTTCCGGTTGCCCCCAGGGTTAGGGTCCATGTAGACCAATAATAGCAGTCCCTAAGCTAATTTTGTGTACACAGATGTGTGTGTACATGTGTGCTCTTTGGCTCAGGATGGAAAAACAGACACACAACAATGTGCATTTGTGTGTGTTTATGTAAGCCTGACAAAACGGACAGTTAAATAGACAAATCTACAAAAATCCCAGTGTTTTCAATCAGATCCTGAGCCAAATCTGATTTGAACATTTACAAAACCTACTTATCTATTCACTTCATAATACTATACATACGTATGTATTAGGCAACCTCCAACAACATTCTGCTACTCATATCAAATGGAAATATATACAACAAATTCATTCCTTGAAGTACAAACTGCTAAAATGCAAAACAAATGGAATCAATGTCATCCTTGGCGTTTTGGAAACACATGGCAAGAAGCATAACTTCAGTGAAAGCTGGTTGTGCTTTGCTGTTTGGCCTGACTGACAACAAGGATTGTTTGTTGAGGCATGGCTGGGCAGGCCATGTGTTTTCAGTTAACTTTGGCTGGCAGAGGGAGAGACGAAACATGGAAGATAAAGTGAGAGAGGCTTAGAGAAAGAGACAAAGAATGAGGAGGAAAACAAAGAAGCATTTTTAAAATAAATTTTTTTATTGTTTGGATGGGTCCCTGGGAATGAGCAAAAGCATGATCAAAGAGTGCTGACCTAATTTTCTGCCACCCATTGCTGAGAAACAGGGAGCACAGCGATCACCAGTGTTGAGAATGCGGTGAAATCGAGGGGGGCGAACATTTTACATTTCCATGAAGGAGGCTGGACATCAGCAGACACCTCCAACAGAGAAGGTGGAGGATTTCTGATGGTAGCAAACTGAACCCTGCTCCAAAATGATTTGGCACTCCCTCAATTAAACTTCAAATATTTCTTTATTGGGCTATAACCAGACTTTCTGGCATGTTTCTAACATCTGCTGTACATTTAAAACATGAATATAAAGCCCATTTAAAACCCAATGAAAATGACATGAAATTAAAATCTAATAATCAATAGCCCCATATGGAGAGAAAAATAATGATATGACTGGTTGTGCACCATGTGACAGGCAGTTTCATCAGTCATAGCATGGACAGCTCCGGGTGCTGAAATGAAGTCTGGTAAACACAGCAGATGTGAACGCAAACACAAACAAACAATGATGATGAGATTATTTTTTTTTGTACAGCAGCTCTTTTGATGCCAAAAGAAGACAAGATGCAGAGTGGTACAGGCAAAATGAGGGTGTGACAGACACGTTATTGTATCTTTTGTCCTTTCTTCTATATTTTTTGAGAGAAGTATGATGATGCCCCTCAGTGCCTGTTGGAAAAATAAATCAGTTTAAAAACTTGCTTAGGTTTAGAATGCAAATGCAACTTGGTTATGGTTTGGATTGAAAATATTCGGGATTATGGTTAAAAGAAGTCAGCGCTTCTAGGATAGGATGCTACAGGATTTTGTCACTTGAACATAGAGTGCTGTTTTCAGACATTTGCTTTAATGTCTGATGTCCTTCTTCTTGGAGGACACCTTCAAACACTCAGGTCTGCATCTTCACTGCACCTGTAGGCCCTCTCCAACCCCTTTGGTCCACGACCAGGCCTAATTGCCAACCCCTGTCTTCTACTTTCCCATCTGGCTGTCCTCACGCACACTGGACTTCTTACGGTGCAAAAAGCTTTTAAAGGGCTAACATTTGTGCTTGAGTGGCCAGAACATTGTGTGCAGCACTGCCTCTGCCCATCGCTGTTTCCAGTCCACTCACAGTGCTGCTGTGCTACTGCGACTGGACTGGAGGGATATTTATAGAAAGCCGTTGACAATATCACGTCCCCAAACGGGTGTAATCGTATTATGCTGGAGGTGCTAAAAGCCTTGAGTTGGGAAAGCACGTCACTGGAGGAAACCGACTGAGACACACAAGCACCGCTCCCAGTGAGTCTTGAGAGCAAGGGGCTTAGAAGCAGAGTAGGAGGAGTAGATAAAGAGAGACATACATACAAACTCAGCATGTGGCTGAGAATCACAACGAGGTGGTTTCCTGACAAGTCGAGGAAGGACGAGATGCAAATGAAGCTTTTGGTTGAGAACGTGAGGTTTGCAGCTGGACGGTGTGGTGGAGGCGGCTCAGGTTGGAAGCTCGACCGCTTTGACAGTGTTTGGTATCGGCAGCCCTGAAGGTTCAAGCTGGCCATGGCGGTGATAGATGAAAGACTGAACTTTAATCAGAATGGTGCCTGGAGCATTTTCAGGGAGGTAAACAGGTTAATCAGTCAAGCCCTCCTTCCATCCTCCCTCTCATTCTCCCCTACTCTTTCCTCAGCACATGACCACTTCTGACACTGGCACGCCATTCGTCTCTTTCCCATCAGCAACTCGCCTTGCTCCTTCCCTCCTCCACCGTACACCCCTCATTTCCCCCCCCCTACCCTGCTTCACATCTCCGTAACCGGTGAGGGGAACAGACAACACCCCTCCCCTCCCCTGCAGCCCACACTATCAGGCATATCCCGCTATCATATGAAGGGGAACTTGAACATCAAAGCACTCCGTCAGCCCATTTAATATCGCACAGCATCATCCACCATATAACTGTGAGGTGGGAGGAGAGCGTTCAGCAAACAGAGGCTATTCACATGCTCTTGGTTTCTTGCATTATTCCCCCTCCACTAGCCTGTATCATGGGAGGCAGATAATCTATGATCATTCCATATCTTTAAAAAACCTTCAAACAGACCGTGCCGAAATCAAAATCCAGTGAGGCGAAGGCAGGAGAGAATAGTAGAGGGAGCAGCCAAGCATTATCCATTGTTCCCGCTGCCCCAAGGGTTTATTTATTAAAATGGGCCCTGCCTTACTGCCTCTCCAAGAAACAGCTAGGCATATTGGCCTGCATAAAAACTTGTGCAACGTGCTGAACATAGCCAAATTACTGCACGCCTGACCACCGGACATTTTAAACAAGCTACAACTGTAAAAAGGAAACCAGGAACTAAGAATTCCCACGAGTTTACGGTCCAAGCCACATTCCATGTTTCCGTCATCCTTCTCATACATACAAACCTCCCTCTCTCTCTCTCCCCCAAGAAAAATAAACAATCAACTCTTACAAACCACTTTGGCCAGGCGAGTGTGAACCTTACAAAGCCTTAACAGCTCCTGTGGAAAGAGGCCACGTCCAATCTGAAATTACCCACACCAGCTCTCCAACCACACTGCGTTTAGGCAGTTGTTGAGGACTCTGGAGGCAAGATTATACTGTGTTGTCTGGGAGTTCAACCACAGACTTTGGTGAGCAATCAACAACGGCCACCTCTCGCCAAGATAAACTTCACAGGCGGCTGCCACTCATTTGCAGACTGGGCTGCCCAACTCTTCTTCAGTGTTGCTGCGGAGCATCAAACGAGTCGCCTCGCTCGTCCTCTCTCTAGCCTTGGTTGGAGTGCAAACTGGGTTTGAAATAAATGTTCGTCTTGTTCACATTTGTCCAGGATATTGCAAAATGACACATGTTATGCAACACGAGTTAGGAAACACACTTTACAGGAGGCCTTGAAGGGGAACACGGGGGGAATGCTTATTTGGGAACTGTGTACATGCTTAATACTGGGAACTCTACGAGTGTATCGGTGGTATTACCTCCTCCTACCCACCTCCGCTTTTGTTACAGAAAGAATTCAGGATGTTCGCTTGTTTAATGATGTGAGCATCCATGCAGAGGTTTGAACTATATACACCAGCACCTCAGAGGGAGAAAAATGTTAATGAAGCCATCAATGATAGATCAGTGCATAACTCAACGTGGCAGAGAGAGAGGAGGAGGAGGACAAGTCGGTAGCATCGTCTTTTAGGAAAAAAAAAAAGAGGCATCACGAGCACGGAGCTGTGTGGGAGTTAAGAGAAAACAGGACTGAAAAGTGCCGGAAGACAGTCGTTCTGTTGTTGGGGGAATGGGAGCTGGAAAGCTGGCTAACACACATACACACCCACACACACACACACCCACGTGCACACAGGGAAACGTCTGACAGCGCAGATGAGCTAAAATGTACATGTTCACAGTACATGCATACACACATGATAAGATGAACTTTTAAAGGGGCCAGAAATCTCATGTGAGTTTACACTATCAAATCCATTCTCCAATTAGAATATCAAATGCTGCATACAGCACTGCAATCGTCTATTACAGCTGCATCAGCGCTGCCCACCTCCCTGCACAACTCTACTAGCTACCTCTTGTTTTTCCCCAAAGCCATTCTCCTCTTACCTCTACTCAAAAGTTTTTTTTTATGTTCTGTTTTCATCTCTCTTAAGGGAGCCGTGGTCAGAGGAAGTTGAAGATTCAGTAAGGACACTCATTTGCTCATGCAGGACTTATGAAATCTCTCTTTCCTGTGCCTCATATAAACTCACACAGACACACACACACACACAGGCAGAAAACACTGATTTTATTTTGACGTCTTTGCTGCAGAGCTCTCATTGTTGTAGAACTTTTTCACTGCACAGCCTGAAAATTAGTAACAGAGGGCTGTATCTTGTGATTCAACGTCTTAAATTCTGTGTTTATAAAGCGTGTGTTTCCGTAGGAGGTGCTCGTTTCTCTGATGCCATTGATGCTATCACTGTTCTTCTTTTATTTATTGAAAATATGCTGCTGATTTGCACACAGATTTGCTTGGTATAACTTACTGGAATTTCCAATATTATAAAACATTCTGACAGACACATGGAATAATACAAAGTTTGCCAGTGGGACAAGGTGCTGAACACTGACATGCATTCGCCATATCCTGAAAAGTGTCCTGGAAATCTCCACGGCCTAATAATGCATGGCAAATGGAGCCTGTCAGAGTGGGCAGCCCAGCTGAAAGTGATTTGCTGGGATGAAGAGAAAAAGCAGGGGAGACAGAGAAACTCAGGGAGGAAAAGAGGAACACAAGGAGAGAGAGATGGAGGCACAGGGAGACAGTCATCGGCCCTGTCGTCCCATCGCTCTGTAGATCGAGGGTGAATTTGTCCTGACAACACAGGAATGACTCAGACAATACCTCCTGAACCATCTGCACATAAACACACACACACACACACACATCCTACAGACATGGCCAAGAAAGAGGAGGGAGGGAGGGAGCAAATGAGGGTGTTAGTAAAGATAAATAACATAACATAACAAATAGGGACAGAAACTGACTCAGGAGTGCCAGAGAGAAATTAGAGAAGAGTGCAAAGAGAGGGAAAAAAGGGAGAGATGAAGAGGCAAGAGAGTATGACCAATGATGGAGAGAATGAGGATCAACTTGAAAGAGAGAACGTGAAATGGATAGAGTAAAGAAAGAGGGGAGGAAAGAGAGAGGACATGACGGAGAGAAAGACACACCTTGTCAAAAAGATTGAGAGCGCAGAGGAGGAAATGAACAGGGCGACAGAAACAGAGAGAAGAATATAGAGAATGAATGAAGATAGAGAGCGGGAGGGAAGATGAGAGGATGCCTTATTTTCCTCCATCTCAATTTGCACAAAACTTTCATTACCACCAATTTGGGCCAGGAGCCGTAGGCTGGACCATTAGGCGAGCCCAGCATCAATCAGCGTAATCTCCCTCCCAGGCCGCTAAATTACAGCGCCCAGTTGCTTATTAAAATTTGTCGCCCGTCTCCCAACACCCGGCACTGCTGGAGATTAGACAGGGGCCCCCAGACAAATCTGTTCCAGAGAAGAGGAAGAAGAGGAGGAGGAGGAGGAGGCGGAGGGAGGGTAGGGGAGAGGAGGGGAAGAAAGAGGGGGAAAGAAGGAAGTACAGGGACAGTCAAAGGGGAAAAAAGAGAAATTCGCTTGCGGAGACAGAGAAGATCAGAGTGGGGGACGAACACTTGGTTTGATTTATACACTCCTGTAGATCTGGCCTGCACACACACACCCACACACACATACACCCACCCACACACATAAACTCCCTCACCCTCTCTGTATTTCAACCTTTCCTCACACACTCATACATCCCAATACATCCCATATAGACTCACCGCCGCATGCCCGCCCCCCCCATGCAGTTTTCCATTCCTGTCAGCACTCCCAACACACACACACACTTGCTTGTGTAGAGAGGGTTTGCGACGCCTCCCGTTGCACACTCAATCAAACCGGCAGCCAGATAAGACGCATGATGAATGGCGTAATTGAAGGCGGCGGCAGGGTAATGCTGCATCGCTCTGGGTTTTGGGTGGGGGGGGGGGGGGGGTGGCTGAGAGAAGAAGAGTGGCGAGTGGGTGATTAGCCTGTAGGATTTATTGTTATTGCCTGTCTTATTAAAAAATACTAAGACTGTCTGCCTCGCCTACTGTAGCACACCTCCAGCGACAGAGCATATAGGACCCTACACCTCTGGATGGATGAGCACAGCAGCAGGACTGCACCTATATGGATTTGGAATGAGGGAGTGATATGAAATCTGCTCCTATCGCAGAAATCCAGCTCAGCTAAACATGTAGGCTGCAGGGAGAATATCTGGAGGCAGAAATACTATACATACCCATGAAAAAAAAAAAAAAACTAACACATTAATTCACACCCAGGAGATTTCTCTCCCCCTCTCTCGCCTCCTCTTAGGAAGGAGGGGTGGCACTTCTCTTTGCTCACTTGGAGCATCAAAAGCAATTCAGAGACAGAGAGAGAACTACAGAATATGGAGTGACGGGGGTGAGTGTTCGCCTCTAGGTCAGTGGGTAAAAGAGGGAAGAGAGGCAATTCGACTTCAGGCTGCTGTGCACTCAACAGATCAAACACTCTCCTTTCACATATCAAAGCAAAGGTCCTTGACAGGAGCGAGTTAGACAGTGTGCTTACCAGCCACACTGATGCCTCTCGCTCCCTGACAGCACACCTCTGCTGTCCTTCTGGTGAGAGAGCAGGGACTTGTCCTCAGACTGTCCACACCATCTGATGATCCTAATTTGGGGCGTTTTACTGTTCGCTGGCGCCTGATCTTAGAGGATCCTAACTTGTGGCACATGAGGAGATGATTTCAATTAGTGAGGCTCAGGATGATGTTGTTGGTTTTTGGTCTCATACTTTTGGACCTCACTGTATACACACACACACACACACACACACACACAAATTGGAAATGTTTGGGTTTTTGACAGCTGGTTGAACAAAACAATGAATCTGAGGACATTACTTTTGGTTCTGGGAAACTTTGATGGGGATTTTTAGAAATGAACATTTTTAGAAAAGTTTTTGTTTTCGAACAAAAACTGTCATCTCTAAATATAGTGCTAAAATCCTGGTCTAACTAACTTGTGCTGCAGCAGCTGAGCAGCTTTCCCTGCTCAGCTGACAGTGAGACAAAGAGCAGAAACTCACTTCCACCTCACACTTACAAACAGATTAACTGAGAATATACACAGCATGTGTGAGCGCGCACATAGGCGTCACGTGTATTATGACAAGCAAAGACACACAAGGCAGTGAAACCCCACACAAATCCTAGAACTCAGTCACTGCAGACACATACACGCATACTGCATCTGCTGCACACACCCTTCAGCCAAAGCGGCGAAAGTGTAGCAGTGTGGTTGTACAGAGCGTGTCCACTGTCAGCACATACTGACACGGTAAACGGCACAGGGAAAACCACACATGTAAACACTGCGGTCTCAGACAAAGCCCATTCAGCTGCTGTAAATAGAGGAGAAACATAACAGTTGCTTTGTCTGGAAGTTTAATTAGCACAGCACCTAGAGTATTCAAAGATAGAAGCATTGGCAGTGACGAGGAGATGTGAGCCAAAACGCTCCAGCCTGTCCGTGCTGTTTTAAAGATGAGTTTGAATTTTTGATGTGTTGCTGTTGACTCCGTCAGCTTTGTTTTGACATATAAAACTCAGTGTATCACATTTACTGCTGCTGCAGGGTGTGTGTGTGTGTGTGTGTGCAAGTGTGATTTATAAAAGGAGCTCAGCTCAGGATCTACTGCTGTATATAGAGAGTGTGTCTACCTCTGTTGTTCGCCAGCAGCCCTGTGTGTTGCTGCTCAGACTGATTGAGTGGTGTGCTGCTCGGCCAACTGGGCTTCCGGCTGGTGGACTGTCCGCATCGATTCCTCGGACGAGCCCTTCTTCTGGCGCACAGACAGAAAAGTGGAGAGAGAGGGGGATTGAGGGAGGAGGAGAGTGGAAATGAATGGTGTAAAAATAGGATAGGAAAGGGAGAAAGGAAAGGAAAGAGGGAGAGGGGGGAAGAGAGAGAGGAATGGAGGGGAGAGAAAACAGAAAAAAACATTAGCTTAAATGAAAGTTTATTAGCTGTATCACTCAGTCAGCCGGGTGGGGTGGGGGTTTTGCCCCCAGGCCCTCCATCCTTCCTCTCTATCTATTTATTCCCCCCACCCCCCCTCTTCACCCACTCCTTCTGCTTGTGTGTGTTTGTAAGGGGAGGGGTTTGGAGGTGGGAGGCAGGCATGACGGGAAAACATTAGGTTGTTGGCGAGTCGCCTGTACACCAGCCAGTAATTGGCTTGGGTAATGGTCATGTCCAGACAAATGGTGTAGGCCCTAACCGTGTTACGAGCAACCAACTGCTCCGCCTGTATTCGCAGTATAAGAGCCAGCGCTGCTCGGATACCAAACGGCTGCAGCATGTGTATGTGTTTGAGTACAAGACTTACAAAACATGTGATTTACTGGGACACAACATATTTTCACCCCCCTCCATCCCTCCCAACTCACAACTGATGTGTTCTGCTTGGCCTGTAAGCATGATTCATGACTTGCTTGCGTCCTGTGTGGGAGACTGCACTGTGATAAGGGGGAAAAAGATGACAGCACAAGCCCCGCTCACCTCGAGGGACAAACCGACATCTGCCGGTGTCCTCCAAACAGGTGAAACATAGGAGATGGGAAGGAAGAAAGAAAGAAAGAAAGAAAGAAAGAAAAAGAAAGAGAGGGGGGTGCGACGAGAGAGAGGGGGAGTAAGAGGATAAGTTCCATTTTTCATCCGTCCCTCCCTCTGCTCTGCATCACTTCGCCTTCTGTCTGACGGCAAGCTGAGCCACTAATGTCCATTGTGTCTGGATGGGCTGCAAACGCACGTCTGTGTGTGCGTGTGTGTGTGTAGTTGTCTGTCCTGCTGATGTTATAGGAGTGAGAATGAGACGTATATGCACCTACAGCAGATATGCAAGCTAAATAACATGCATGCTGAGTGCCTCTGTGTGTGTGTGTGTGTGTATGTGTGTGTGTGTGGTGAGTGTGTGTGTGTTGTGGCAGCCCCTCAGCCATCCAGCTATCATCTCCCGCCAGACAGGCCCCACCAAGCCTACCCAGCTGGATAATGAGATCCATTATGATTTACGTGCCAAGAGGACAGCCAGACAGAACAAAGACATGTACACACACACACACACACACACACTCACACACACACACTGCCAAGTGTACATGTGAGTGCATGTGCGTGGGCTCTCTATCTCTTACTGTATGTGCTGATGTGTGCTGCCACTGTTTCATATTTCTGTTTTTTTCCCATCACTTTATTTCAGTTTGTGTGTGTGTGTGTGTGTGTTAGCTATGTTAATTGCCTGTAAGGCATCATGCAGTCGGTCCTCTTTCTGTTTGCAACTGGAGAACTCAGACTGTTTCTCTCTCTCCATCTTTCCTCTCTCACATACTTCTCTTCCTCCTCTGCCTTTCTCCTGAAAAAGCAAACTCACTGAAAGATTGAGAGTCCCAAGTACAGCAACCTCTCCCAGTCTCTACCTCTTTCTCTCTCTCCCTATCTCGCCCCCATACACACACACACACACACACACACACACACACACACACACACACACACACACACTAAACCATGGCCTTGCAGGCAGAAAACGAAAGGTGAAGACTACAGCTCTGTGCTGCATCAAAAAAAAGGAGACCACACAACCTCACCCTGACTGAACAGTAACACTGCAGCACACTGGAGCCAGCCAGGGTTTTGTTCCAAGGTATTTGTGTGTGTGTGTGTGTGTGGGTCTGTGTGCAAGTGTGTGCTGGGATTTGTTAGTAGAGAGCTGAAGTAGCTGTCAAACACATTTTGGAAAAGGAGCAGGCTATTGCTTCATTTCACTTTTTGGGAGCGGGGGTGGGGATGGTGTCTCAGCTGAGAGGAGGAGTAGATCGGTCAGGACAGTTCAGGGCAGGTTGGAGCTGTGGGTGCCAGGTTCGCTTTTATAACAACCAATGCATTTACAGTGAAGGCTGGTACCTTCATGGCTGTTTGCTAGGAGCAACTTCTCCACAATGGACTCCATGCAGACATTGAAATTATTATTTGAAGCAAGGGAACGGTATTAGGACACATGACATAAACTTGTAAACTGGTGGCATAAACTTGAGTTGTAACAAATGATTTTGATTGATTTTAAAAGGACTGCAGGTGCTGATTTTCTTTGTGTGTGTGTGTGTGTTTTTTTTTTATTTCAGTAATTGTGTGTCCGTTCAGTTATTATGGCCACAATTCTTCACACTAATGAACAGATGAAGAGGAAAGGAAAATCTGCTTCAACAGAAGAAAATGTGAAACACAACACTTGAATTTTTCCAAGGAAAGACCTTTTAAGAGACTGTGTGTTAGTTTAAATGAGCTGACTCATGAGAGTAGGGAACACGAAGGGCTGCAACTAATATGGTCTCTTTATACTAATGGATTAATTGTTTAGGTCATAAAATGTCAGACAGCAGCAAAAATGCCTGTCACAGTTTTTCAGGCTCAAGATGGTTCCAAGACCTGAAGACACCTAGTTCATAATGATATAAGACAGAGACAAGCAGTAAATCCTCACATTATACAGATAAAAACCAAAGATTATTTCATATCTTGGTTTTATGAATGACTAAATTGGTTTAATTCTCTATTGATCAACTAATTGATTAATCTACTGATGGTTTCGGCTCAACAGAAATGCATTTCTAAATGTTCTGAACATTGCTTTAAAATGTATTAAGGCGATTATCTGTTTAAAATGGTTATTGTGGGTAATTTGTCGACCGCAGCAGTGCATTCAGCACACAGACCTACAGTAAAGAAAGCGGAAGGTACAAAACTGCCATTGTGAAATGAACAGGAAAAACAGATAAACAAGCAATCCACTTTCATGAAATTGCTAAATCTTTTAAATTGAATTAATCTTAAAAATATTTTCTATTTCCCTCTCTCTAAAACCCTCTCACACACACACACACACACAGAGCAGCCCTGCCCACTTTCTCTGAGTGCAGGACACAGAAAACAATGACGGGATTCTCTGCTGTTCCTGCTTTATGAAGTATTCAAGTGACGCCAGCTCAATTAGAGGCCTAAATGCCAAGAACCAGACTGGGGAGAGATGAACAGAGATTAAAGGAGGAACAGACAGAGAGAGAGAGGGACAATGAGGACACTAGGAAGAGACTGGAAGGAGGAGAGAGGAGAGCAGAAGACAAGAAGGAAAGTAATGAAGAAGTGGGGGACTATACGTAGATCTCCTAACGGAAATGGGAAACGACAACAGGTGAATTTGGGAAATGGGCAATGAGATGAAAATAAAGGACATGCAGGTAGATTGAGCTGAGGAAAGGAGTCAAACAGGCAGAGACAGAGAGATTAATGTCAACCAGAGACACAACCAGCACTATCATGACCTCCCTGAGCTGCCTGCCATTGCTCTGCCTCTGTATACACACACGTATACACATATACACAAACACAAAAATAAACGTAAAAAAACACAGTCCCCTGTGGTATGTATTTCCATCATCAAATGTGATTGGAGCCACTATTCGCAAGCCAGAACATTCACTTATCTGTGATAACCCCTGTGGGTGACACACACACAGACACACACACCCATACACTGTGCGACACTTTACTACCACTGAATACTGAAACTTCTGACTAAAACACACACACACACACACGCACACAGAGGGGGAGCACTGTGTGTCCAGCCTAGGTAGAAGATGACATGCCTGGTTAAATTAAAAGGTCAAATAAATTAAATAAACATCAAAGTGAATGAGCCTTCAGATGAACAGTGCTGCGGCTCAGAGGCTGAGCTCTAGGGGGCTGTCCCCAACAAAATGAGGAGCACCAGAATAATGTGTTACTTAATTGAAAGGATAATTCCAGTTTATTACAACTCGGGTCTTATCATTATAGTTTCGGCTGCCATTTCTACGGGTAATAATAGCACTGCAGTCACCAAGTTAATTGTTGAATCTGGGAACGCTGCAAGAAACACAAGCAGTCAGATAATTATCCGGCTTTAAAACAAACCTCTGGTTTACGCAAACTTATTCAGATGATAAAACAAAGGCAAATAGTAAAAATTTAATTCCAAACTGACCTTTACAAACACCCACTATGGTTTTTGGCCTCTTTACAATCACCATCTGACTACTTTTGACTTTGCTATAGCAATGTGATGGCATTCAGGAAAGAGTATTTGTAGTTTGGGTGGGCCCTGCTGCAGCTAAACCTCTTGCCATGCAGATATTATCGCCACTCTCTGAGCATTTACAGACAGATTTTTGTGGTTGCAATAAAATTCCCATCACTGTAGACAAAGTGTTCATCTTCTCCATGGTTAGCCACTCTCTGAACTATTTTGACTTCTAAGTTGGTATGTGTGTAGTCTGTGTGGGAGCTGAACCCACAACCCCACTGTTGTGGCATGCCCCACGCTCCAACCAACTCTGCAATCAGCACCAGCGTCACAACCCAAAACACATGCTGTAACCAAAATAATTCCCTCTAATTGAGCAGCAACAAAACAACACCGCGCCTCAGATCTTGCTCTGACAAAAACCTAACGTCAATATTTCTCCAACAAACCAAACTCGGGTGAGCGTCCCCTCTCCGCATCTCAATCCTTCTTAACAAAACAACTCTTTGCTCACTGCGGTGCCAACCCTAATCACTTCCCTCAGCGCCAGGTGGTTCTCATTGACTGGGGCCCAGCTCCTCCACTCAGCAGGACGCTTCGCCAGAGGAAATTGGCTCGTCTACACGCATTTATTGCTCGTGAGCTCAATCGAACAGAGTCGTGCGGGCCCTCCAACGCCGGCGCTGGCCTTTGTTCAGGCTCTTTGAGTGGGCCGGGTTCGTCGTACGGAAACAGCTGCTGCAGCGTGCTCTGCACCATCCAAAGAAACAATTAGAAACACCCTTTTCCTATTACTCCCCACCATTAACCACCATTGTGTGGAATTAGTGGCAGTGTATGGAATAAGTGGATTCTAATTCATGCCCTCTTTTCATGGGCCGCGGCTGCTGCAGTGGCTTTCCTCTGCTAATGAAGAGGATGAAAGAGAAGTGTTAATCAAACTGAGCATCTCATCTGTGGTAATAAGGAGCAGAGAAGAGGCCTTGGAGAGGCTCCCTCGTGATATGTGTGTGTGTGTGTGTGTGTGTGTGTGTGTGTGTGTGTGTGTGTGTGTGGAAGGGGAAGTGACTTTTTATGCATGTGTTGTACTACTCTGTTACTGGATTTAAAGCTCTATAAACTGATTGTCAGCTAAAAAATGACTAAAATAGGAATGCAGGAAATAGTGTGTGTGTGTGTGTGTGTGTGTGTGTGTGTGTGTGTGTGTGTGTGTGTGTGTGTGTGTGTGTGTGTGTGTGTGTGTGTGTGTGTGTGGGTGTGTGTGTGTGTGTTTGGGCCTTGTTTTCTAATTGCTTAGCCTCAGCCCATAAGGATGAATGCCCCACTATGGGCCATTCCCTCTCTGCTAGCTGCCTTTCATCCCTCCCAGGCTCCCTCGTCTTGGGCCACAGTGCTAACCAGCAGGGTCTGATTAGATTTAAATGTCAAGAGAGATAGGACAATACAGTTATCTTCCAAATTATGGCCCATTAAAGGGCCCAAGCAGTGTGCCTCCCTCCTCAACTAACTAATCACCGACCAGATTCATCATCTCACAGACCGGGGTATAATTTGGGGGGCTGGTTTTCCTTGCTTCTCCCTTTCTGTGTGTGCATATCACACCACGTGCAAGGGCATCCAGGAGTGTCTGTAGTGTATGATCAGTGTGTGTGCATGCTGTGTGCATGTCACCCCGGAGGGAGCTGGTTCAGCGCCCCAGGCCTGCGCCCCATTAAAGGGAAAGAGAGAGAGATGGTGTGTGAGAGGGAGAGATAAGAGAGTGGCTCCTCATTTAGACAGCAGGAGTGGCAGGCTGTGCTCCACCTGCAGCCAACCAACACACAGAAAGACAGACACAGAGAGAGAGTGCGGACGAGGACGAGCCCCCCCCCCACCCAATCAGTCTGCCTCCTCCCCCAATCTGCCCCCACCCACCCCCAATCTTCCTAACTGACTTGCTGTCCTCAGGGTGTCATAGGAAACCACACGCCAAAATAATGGAGTCTCCTTCTTCTGGTCTGCTATTCTCCATCACTTCTTTACTCTTCTCCTGCTGTCCCATATGTCATCCTTCATTTTCACTTCCTCCTCCCTTCATTTTTTTGCTCTTTAATTCATTCTTCCTTCCTCACTTTCTCTCGTTCCCTATCGTTGATCTGGCATGCCTTACAGTTTTCATCCCATCATCATATAGATTGTGGTGGTGGAGGGCGGGTGTCTTATGAAGGAATGAGGAAACTGGAAACACAGGACTCATATCTCAAGGTGGTTTCCTTCATATCCTTCGTCTCTCCTGGCTGCTTCGCCTTTTCCCCGCATCTCCATTTCCTGCCCTGCCCACCTATCAGTATTCATCTTCTTTTGTTCTTCTCCCATGCTGGATCTTCTCTCCTTCATGCTGCTTTTCATATTTCTCCCCGTTTCACCTGATCCTTTGTCTGATCTTTAATCTCTCCTCCTACTGCATGTGTCCTCTTTCTCCCCTCTTATCTGTCTATTCAAACCCCCCCCCCCCCCCCCCCGACTGTTCCATCATTGAGCCACTTATATTGAGCTCTGAATTCAAACCTCCGCTGGCGATTTATGCACAGGAGCCCGGCCGATGTGCATTAGGGGCTCCCGCCGTACGGTAACGCATTATGGATCGCACTATATATAGCTGCTGTGCGTCCTGTAAAAGCTTTTCATTACATAGAGACATTGTTCGATCAATATAAGCCCCACACTAAATCTAATTACCAAAACGACCAGGGCTAAAAAAACATCTATGTATTTGGATGGCTAGTGAAGCATAGGCAGCCAGTGTTTTGACCAAAGAGGTTTCAAGAGGATGCTTACCAAAATACATAGCCCATTTTAAGTACAAGGCACAAGAGCTAATTGGGATGTGGAGAGCATGACATAGAAAAATGGAGGACTGAGTGAGGAGGAGGAGGAGGAGGAGGAAGTGCAGTGGTTCGTGGATAATAGAGGAAGGAAAACATGCAAGGTTTAAACCCTCTCTGGATATTGTGCAAACACAGAAGCAGAGGCATACTGTCCTGCTCTGAGCATCTTTATGCACACACACACACACACACACACAACTGTACAGTAGATGCACAAACACACACATTCTGTTGCCACTGGGCCCCAGCTGAAGCTCCATGGGAGCCACTGGTCTGAGGCAGGCACACAGCAGACCTTCACATGAGCAGCAGCTGTAGGAAGACTGGAGAGAAAAACTAGAAAGAAAAGGGGGAGTGAAAAAGACAGAGGGAGAGAAAGAGAGAGAGAGAGGGAGAGAATAGTAGGAGCCCAGGGTGTCATTTCTCTCTCTGTCAGCTCCCTGCCTCCCCCATCCTCCCTCCCCTATCACCCCCCGAGATGTGGATGCTTCGTGGGGACAATTACCGGCTGACACTTCATCATGGGCTGCGCGACAGGCGCTGACGGCCCTCGTCCAAACAAATGATGCTGGGGTCGAGGTTGCGGGCCTGCCTTCGAGTCTGCCTGCCTGTAGCCCCACAGCACGGCCCTGCACTGCATTAGCAAGCTGCACACACACACGCATACACACACACACACACACACAGGAAAAAAAGCTACATTAAAAGAGACTCCTCTCAACCAACCACCTCCTTCCTTTAAGAAAAACACATTTATCAGCAGTGGGGGATGGTGGGTGGGGGTCTTCGATAGAAGGATGGAGGGTGGGTGGGGGCGCTACAGTATTGTCAAACCCTGTCAAACCCAGCTCTTCATTTTTGTGAGGCAAGGAGGACCCCCGCACACACACACACACACACACACAAAAAAAAAAAAAACAGTCCTCAACCCTCCGCATATACAACCAATCAGATAATGGGGTTAAACAGCAGCTTAAAAAAGCCAACAAGGCAAAAAAGTGAGCAATCAGCACAGTGATACCAGCGCACATCAATTAACCCTGTGTCTTTGTGGAGCATAGATAACACACTGACACCCCCCCATTCACAAGCAAAACAATCTACTCACTCCTTTGCCTTGGGTTGAGTGCAGCTAAGTTTAGATTCAAAAAGTAGGTCAATAGCTAATAGTCAAAAAAGGGGGCAGCATATAGTTTTTAAGCAGAAACCATAAAAAAAAGACAGAACAGAAAGGCATATGGAGGACCTGCTGGTAGCGGTCCCTCAGCTGTGAGTGTGAACCTGCAGATTAATAAATGCTGCCTGTGATCTCAGCCCAGGGAGGCCCCATGAACAACAATTGAGACAGACATCAAATGCTTGACTAACACTGAAACAACACTTGGTTTAAAAAAAAAAAAAAAGAAAAAAAAGAAAAAAGCTCGCCAGTCTCTGAACAGACTCAGCGGTGTGCATGTGTGCATGTAGAATGAAGAGGAGGAGAGAGAAAGACAAGACAGAGTAGAAGAGAAGAAAGAGACACGGAGACAGCATAAACAATGAAACATTTATCAAAGCCAGGAGTGCGGCATCTTCCGTGCTGCACGGGCAGACTGCTAATACAGGTGGCATTGTTGTTGTGGTACCCCGAGCTGCCACTGCTAACAGACGACGAGCGACTGTGCTTCAGGACTGCGAAAACTTACAAACAACCTGTTCCCTCTTGGCTCTTTACTTTGTGGATGCCCTCTGCGATCCTCCAAGGAACTCGCTTTGCATTATTCTCTTTTTCTCATTGTTATGCAATTTTCTCTCTGCATTTATTATCACATTCTTTTCAGTCACGCACCTGATGTTTCCCCTATTGGCAGCCCCCCTTGATAAATGTGTTTATGGCATCCCTCACGTCTACAATCCCCTGCACAAGCCGCTGTCTAAGATGAATAAAAGGAGAGCTGAGAGGGGTGGGTGGGGGGGTAAAAATGAAGGGCAGGAGAGAAAAAATACAGAGCAAGAGCCATATGTCATGTTGGAAAAGCCCTTGAGAATGCTTTCAATCTTTCCGTCAATATTCGGCGTGCAGGCCTGTATACGCCATCATTAAAAAGGGGGACGCTTCCCTGTTTATTTATCATAAGGACACATGGCTGACAGCTTCCTGTAAACAAGTCGTGTGTTTATATATGTGCATGACCATGTGTGTGCGTGTGTGTGTGCGTACATTCAATGTAGTTTTCATAACAGCTTTCACAACACACACACACGCCCAAATGCAGCGTCTCCCTGTCTTTTATCTATTACAATGGATGGCCGCAGCTTCAGTCATATGTGGAACAACTGATGGAGTTGGCCGACGTGCTTTCTGATAATGGCTGTGAGGGCTCACCACTGTATACAGAGATTGAGGTTGTTAGACACAGGAGGAAAAATGCTTTTTCCAAATTGGACGGTGAAGACAGGACCGATGAGGACTTAATGCATGAGGTGAGTGGGAACAAATGAGGCGACATTGGGTCTTTCAGGATGTTTTCCATGCTTAATAAATAACTCCAATAGCTCCAATAACAAATGCTCGAATAGTGAATGCATCATTCTCATGAAGTGACCTTGTAACATGGAGGTAAAAAGACACAGATTGCTCAGAGCTAGTAAGGAATGACACACTCAGAGTTTTTAGTACTTTCCCATAGTTTAACTGCCAGAAAGACGAAAAAAATAGTAAGTTTTTACAGTTGTTTAGTTTTCAACTGCATTTGAGCTCGATATCTACAGTATACTGCCTTCATGTGTCCATGCACTAGCTTTGTGGTCAATGGTTGGCCAACAGCTGGCTCCAGTCAGGCTTTAAGTTAGTCAATAGCACCTATAACTTGGAACTTGTTAGAGAGATAAAGAATCCCTGGTATTTAAGAGGAGCAAAGGTAAAAATAAAAATCTCCTGCAACTACTCATTTTATTTATATATCATTACAAAGGGACACTTCTGTGTTGTGGAGGATGTTTGTGCACGTCAGGCCGGTCAAGTGAGAGCAGGTGAGTGTGTTTGCATGCGTGCGTGCATGTGTATCCAGGCAGGCTGACCCACAGAGAAAGACAAATGGCTGTCGCAGGGGGCCGTGCTTGACATTTAGGTTTCATGTTGTAATGGATGCTGACCTGTCGGGGTCAGGCCTGCCAGAGAGGCAGCAGAGGGGCCCATTCCTGTGCATGGCCCCATCCCTGTAACTAGACACTAGCAAAACAGTGGTGGACACACACACACACACACACACACACATATAATCACTCACTCACTCAACTGAGAGGAAGATGGAGGGGCATCAGACGTCCCACAGGTTGGACCACATGGGTGGGGTGTCATTATAGAGAAGAGACAGATGTGTCTGGTATGTGGTTTGTGAGTGTCAGGATCAGCAGGTACTGGCAAGATTATAGCCAGGTCATGTGTGTACATATATTTCTCACATTTCTGTTTCTGATATTTCCATATCTATGTAGGTGTACACTGGTTTCTACAGCCATGGCAGCAGCTGCACTATCGGACAGGCGAGGCAGAACAGTGGTAGCTGCTGTTGTTAAGAGAGTGCCCTGTGTTCACCCACCACTCAGCAACAGGAGGCTACTTTATATACTGTTTGTGACAGCTTTGTGGTAATAATGGAGCCCGGGCCCCTGCTAGTGCAAGTGGCATGCTCAGTCAAGTGAGACTTTGCCTAAGAGAACACACATACACACACCAGGCAGCCTCCTTCACGCCTAATGAGACCACTGGGAGAGTGGAGAGCAGGAGGCAGGGAGAGGGAGATGAGTAGAGAGAGGAGAGAAAGGATGGGAAATAAAGGAATAGGAAGGGAAAAGAAGAGGAACAACAGTAGAAAGAAGGGAGAGAGAAAAAGATAAATACACAGAGAGGGGAAGAGAAGCAAGGAGAGCAACGGTTCCAACTTTTAAGGTTTGGCATTGGAGAAAGGGGAGGAAGATGGAGAGGAGAGGAAAGGAGTGATGACTCGTATTGGTGCCAAAAAAACAGGAGGAAGATGGCGAGGGGGTGTCAGAAAAAGAGGAATGTGAGTGTGTTAGAGAGAGTTGAGGTATACCTCTAGGCTTAGCAGCGGGTGGTTATGCAATGTACACAACACGGGAGTGCAGGGGAGGGGAGGGGGGATCAAAGACATGGGGTGCATACATAACTAAATCTGACACCGTAGTGCAAGAAGAGAGGATGAGCAGGGAGGGAACAGAAAGAAGCAGAAAACATTGAAATGTAAAGAGAACAGACACTCCCTAGGGATGGAGGGAGAGAGGGAAAGAGTACATTGGGTTCTGGGTACACATCATCTTTGAGTAACAGTACCGGAAGACAGGGGTAATGACATAGAAAAAATAGCCAGCAAAAAGTAAAGATAAAAATATATATATATATATATATGTACATATGCCAAAACTGCTCTATGTCTGCCTCTGGAACCATAGCAACATCTGCTCATCCAGGCAGGTGCACATTGCAGGTTGGGGGGGGTGGGGAGGTAAGAGAGTAAATAACTCGTAGTCCAAAATGGGAAAAGGATTAAATGTCCGGTGACAAGGAACACGGACAGACAAGCACAGCTGAGCCTATGGTTTTGCTTCCAGGGAAAGTGGGGCATGAATTATTAACATGCGCTCAGTTTAATAAAGTGAAGATGAGCCACTTGGCTCCATGCTCATCAGAGCAGACAGCCATGCTTGTCTGGACTACGGTGCTCAGGCCCCATAGCAGGTTACAGTGTCAACAAGTGACATGTCACCTATACAGTACCACTGCTCTGAATACTAATCTGGATATCTAGGAATAAAAAGTAGTACCGGGCAGTGTGTATGTTTTTTTTTTATTTTATTTTTATGTGCAACACTGTCTCTCCCCCTGTCCACACCATGCTCAATGAGAATGCCAAGTTTGAATGTAATGATGGCATTTAGTGGCGTTCTGATCAAATAAAGAAGGAAAACAAAAAAGAGGAAAAAAACATGCTGCACACATTTTCTGGCAGCTGGTTTGTACCCATCAGCAGAGAGTCAGCTGACTTTACTGACCACAAATTTATTGCTAAAGCATGGGAAACTTCTTTTTTCTGATGTGAGTGTGGCACCAAGCAGTAACCTTTAGCGAGTATAAAGGTTACAGTCCATACTTCATGCGCAGAGTTGGAAAAGGAAAGTTAAAAAAAACGCACTTCTGCTCCTGGACTGCGAGAGGCCTGCTGGGGATGCAGCCTCCTTTCTCTTAGCAGAAGAACCCACCCACCTCAGTCCCAGTTCACAGAGTCCCAGTCACCCTGACTATTGTGAACAGTCCCCAGAGCATTTTCTCATCAGCCTTGTGAAATCATTCCAATCTGTGTCAAACATTCAGGGATTTGAACTACAAGAGACAGTTTTCTGTATTGTTTTCTCCTTCCCACTAGTATATAAGAAGAGCCTGACCCCAGCAATAACTTGGTCCATTGACCAAGTTATTGGTCAATGGATTTATCAGCTGATATTGGCTTGTCACAAACACATCAAACGATGGGGCAGAGGACAGGATGGAGGAGATGGAGAATATTTTTTCTGCTAGTATTGCAATGTAGCTCCAGGGCTACAGTCACTGCTTGGCTGCTCTCTGCCTGCCTCCTGTTCCGGCTGTCCACATGCCACTGCTAATCCCTCATAGACCCAGAGGAAGGCTTCGGGATCATCCCGTGTGTGAGCTGGGAAAGACGGGAAGCTGGCAGGCACATCCTGTCTGGGTGAGAGGCAGTGGATAACTGCAACAAACTTGTCAGGAGAGCTCCAACCTTCTTCTGGGTGTGCACAATTTTGCAAAGCGCTGGTGGTGTTGCTGTTGGATGGTGACCTTGCTGACTAGCTAGACTCCTCCTGGATCTCTCTGCCTCAAAACCAACACTCAGTCCCTGCTTACATTGGCCCATGCACTGAAGGCTGGGTGGTGGCACTGTTCTTTTAACGGAAAAGCAGACTGTCTCCATTTGAGTTAAAAAAATCCAATGATTATATCAATGTTTAAACTGTCAACTGAGAGAAAAAAGAGATTAGATCAATTACTAGCAATTAATACATGTGTTAAGGTGCATTAGACACTGAAGCCACAAATGTCATATCATTTAATACCATGTTCAAACCATGCTTATGAGCAGACAAGTGGGAAAAACCATTCACATAAGCCTCTGACTTGCAATACCAAGTCGAGGATTTCAGGAATTTCTGACACAGACGATATATAGCACTTGGTGAAAAGAACTGCAGACATGTCAACGAACTGTAGGAGTAATGGCTGCAAATTCAGCTATACACTCTTTGTTTGAATCCAGTTTCACTTTGTAATGAAATGCTTCAAATTCATAACACAACATAAGCAGCTAAAGGTTAGCACTAGGGCTAACACCTTGGAATAACGCATGAACACAGCCCACAGGTGCGCAAATGCAACATTTGACCAGAATTATGATCAATAGTGTTGAAAAAACAGCTACTTCTGAGTCTGAGATAACAGAAATTTTCTGACAACTACAGCGTCAACAAACTTACAGCTATACACAGTTTGTTTGAATCTGGTTTCACTTGTTCACAAACATGCGTGAAAACTTCCAGTAAAATAAACACATCTTCCTATTCTTCCCATTCTAATGGTACTGTACAAATCCAGCATACAAACTAAACAAGCCGATGCTATGACAAAGCTTTCGTCAGTGTGGCAACATCTCCAATGGATGAGTGATGCACTCACAAAATGTCGACATAGAGGGATAACAGGATCCTTTAGGTTTTGAATAAAGAGATATTCTCAGGGATAATTCACCATTCTCTGCTCACACAGTACATTCAACATTGCAGTGCCATGTATTATAATTGAATGCATAATTGATTTAGCCAATATACCTTCTGTGTAATAATTCCTGAAACAACACGTTTACCTTGGCAGCAAGCAAAGCCAATTAGAGCATGTCAGCACTGCATACAAACATAAATACACATATAGTGATAAAGTATGACACAAGCGTAAAGCTCTGCCATTATGACGACAAGGAGCCTGCAGGCAAGCAACAACATTCAGGTGCTGAAATGTTTCTCTGCTACATTCAAATCAGTGAATATGTGCAATTCCACAACATGAGAGCCTGAGCAAAAGGATAACTTTATACTTTAATGAACACATGGAGGCTAGCCTGCTGCAACTAAATCTTAGTTACCCACAAACGCAGTAAAAGGCCACACCCTGAGCATGTTATACACGGCTCCTTCATCCTTTCTCTTTTTTCCTTTTGCTGCACATATTCCAGTGCAGGAAAGAGCCTATATCACTGTATATAATACATCAGCAACTACTGTCGTTCATTTTTTTTCTCTCTCCCACTCCCTCTCTCTCTCTCTCTCTTTCTCCTCAGGGGTTCCCAGTGGCTGTCCAGAGCACATGTGTTTTGGTTTACCTAGAGCAGAGCCCTATCTGAGCCCGGGCTGAGAGCAGACTGTGGGCTTTGTCTATGGCACCATTAATCAACTGTCCTTTAACAAAAACAGAAAACCAGATGAGAGACAAAGGGAAGAGACGTGGGGGGTGGGCCCTTATTTAGGTAGAGAAAAAAAGGCAAAGAAGGAAGAGAGGAGAGAGGGGGAGAGAGAGAGAGAGAGAGAGAGAGAGAGGGGGGGGGGGGGGTGCTTGACCCAGATCCAGGCCTTTAATAAATCAAGCAGCAACAATAACAAGCAAAGTTTTCATGTGGCTTGACTGATTAATCAGGCTTTTTTTTCTGACATGGGAAGCGAGGGAGTCTTTTCTTCTTTTTCTGTCTTGTCTCTCTTGTGGGAGACTGTGCAAGTCTTTTTATGTTGGGTGTTTATGTCTTTATGAAGCAAGGTTTTAGACGTGGAGGCCTGCATCGTTCATGGTTTAATGAGAGTGAGGCCTTCATTTTATGGTGCAACAGGACAATTTCGCTGAAGGTCTCCTGCTACATTAATGGGGTACACAGGAAGGCTGCCGGAGAGGTATGGAGACACACATTCATAAACACACACACACACACACACAAAGACCTATACAGATGTACAAAGGCACAGGCATGCATACACAGGTTTCTTTTCTGAAATATAAACAAGCGCTGTTTTACACACACACACACACACACACACACACACACGCAGCACACACACACACTATCTACACAGCAAGCCACAGCCACAGGATGTGAAACAGCCCTGTGAGACTCTTTGCGAGGTGCCGATCGATGGGCATTGAGTGTGGACAAGGAGGTCTCAGGATCGATAAGGGGCCATTACAGAGATGTGCCTACTGGGACCTGGGAGAGGAGGTGTAGGTGGGGTGGAGATACATCTGGGCCCTTGATGCTGTCGTCTTTACCTCATCGTTGGGAGGGTGAGTGCTGGGACACACATACACAAAGCAGAAAAGTGGACATGTACGTGCATTAGGAAGATCCTTACGTACTGAATTAAATGGAGAACGTTATGTGCTGTACGTGCACACCAGCTAATGGCATCCCTGGAGACCTGCTGCCACACCGGGAGAGCTCATCCTCGTCTCCGTCTCTAATTTGCCCCCATTTCAGTGTCCTCATCTACGATCTTCCAGTGGGGGGACGATTCTTTCTGTCTCTGTAAGTCACTTTTGGTGCTGTCTTTTCCTCTTTTTCCTCCTCTCTTTGCCGTCCTACAGTGTCACCAGAGCTGCCTGTGCTGTGCTCTGTCAGTGGAACAGCTTGATCCTGAGACTTTCTGTCACCCCCTTCTCATCCTCCATTCCTCCCTCCACCTCTCTGCTGCTCACAGAGAGCACTGACTGTTCTATCGTCTCTCTCTCTCTCTCTCACACACACACACACACACACACACACACAGACACACACACACACACACAGCTGGGGAAACGACAGCATTGTTACTTCCACAAAAATGTGTGGCAGTGACATAATCCCCCACCACTTCCTGTTTTACATGTTCTTAAGGCGTCTGCAGTGGCTTTGCATAAAGGTTTACTCATGGTCCAATGCAATTACATAGCTGAAAGGACTTGTGGGAAGGGGCTCCATTGATGGGGGTGTAACATATTTAGATTAGCAGGGTTATACAAATGTGTCAAGCCCACTTTGAAAAAGGAAATAATTTAAGGATGTGTTTACTCCCAAAATGCTATATTCATGATATCCATTACTGAAAATTCATTCCCCAATATCTAAACATAGAAGTTCACACAGATGAGCCAGTCAAGCAGGCAACTGAAACCAATGAGGCAGACTGTGAGCTGGCTCTTGTATCCATCACCACTCCAGGAGAAAAAAAAAACGTGAAAAAGAGATTCACTATTCACTCTTAATCCCCCTAGTAAGACTTGGAGGAGGAGGAGGAGGAAGACAAGGGTTTCTTCCTCCTACTCGCCCCTGCCCTCTTTTCTGTGGCCCATCTCCACCAGCTCCGCCGTCAAAGGATGGTTGAAAATAGTGCATTTGGAAGATGTTGTGGAGACTTGAGGACTATTAAAAGTCAGGCAAATGCCTTTACCAGCACTGATGAAATTGCACTGAGGTGCCATGTCGGCTCCTGCAAGTGCTGTCCAGAAAAACCCTTCTGTGGCTGATCAAAAAGAAAGTGTCTGCACACACACACACACACACACGCACACACACGTACACGCACACACACACATACACACACACACACACACACACACACACAGTTTCTGGGCTCAGCTAGCAGTCCCCATTGGTTTGGAAGGCCATAGCAGGCTATAACAACTACAGCCTGGCCGGCCTGTTAGTAGTGGGCCCTCTGTTTCAGCAATCTGGGTTCTCTTTGCCTTTGGACAGGGACCAGGTCAGGCTGCACAATACACCACTGTGTTTGGAGAGCGAGAGAGAAAGGGAAAGAGAAAACTGCAGGCGTGTGAGTGTGTGCACACACGTGTGTATAAATAGGTACTAGTGTGCAAGCATGTATGTTTTAGTTGTGGGAATACTGCACATGTGTGTGCAAGCATGTGCACGTGCGTGTATTATGACTGATTGGGCCCCACCACACCCACGCTCTCTGGATTGCAAGGCCTCCCTCCCACCTCCCCCAACCTCCATCGTTACATCATCACTGCTACAGTGTTTTTTTTTTTTTTGCTTCCTCAGCACAAACAACCATTTTGGGACCCCTAGCAACAGCCTCCCTCCCCCAGGGCAGCATTTGAATGGTGTTGTTGGAAACCTCCGCGAGGTCAGTGCACCAGGCGTAACACACATCAGTGTCAGTCTGAAACAATACAGTGGAGAGCAAATGTGTTCGACTATGTTACTCTGACAACTACAAGGAAAACAGACTACAGACACAGAGAGGGCCTGTGCCCCTTTAAAGAGTGCAGGCCGCACCTGTCCCTTTAAGATCTATTTCTCACAGCTTGTGGCTGCCGAGCTTAGCGGGCGAGCCTGAGCCGGGCTGCGCTGCGCTGTGCATGTATGGTAACAGGGGGGAACCGCGCCGCCCAGCCTGCCAGCCCACCACAGGGAATTTGTTTATATTTCCTTGATGCCAAGTTCCTGTCAGGAGGCGCCCCAAAGAGGAACTGCAGACTACTCAGTACTTCTAGCTACGCCCTCTCGCCTAGAGTGGCTCAGTTTTTCTGCATACGTATCGGGTGGTGCTTTGTAGCAACACTCAAATCCAGGGAGGTCTCTTCATCAATTTCAGAGCTCACACACGCACACACACAAACACTCCATACTTTAAGCACCCGCTCTGTTGTTCCAAAACCAGCTTTGGGAGCACTTAACTTTATAAATCAAGTTCTAACAGAAAGCTTAATTTATGACCCCAAACAGATTAACACCAATTTACTCAAAACACAGAACATAAAACACCACAAAGGCATAGTTTCATTAAAGCAACACTTTACGAGTGGCACTTTGTTATGCTGTGGATTATGGGTATTGTAAAAACTGAGCACCACCACATAAAAACACAGTAAACAGGATTGGTAAACTCATGGGCATCGAGGCAAGCACTTGTGGGAAAAGAGCTAAATCTAAATTACTCTCCCACTAATGCAAAAAAGAATAAAAAAAACAAAAAAAACAATAACATGCACAAACATTTCCTTGAATCGTGATAAAAATATGATCCATTGCTGCCAGTGAAACAATGACCGCATCACATTTGCACATTAGCACAATGCTTCAGCCTGGCATATACAGTACATGCCATTTCATGAGTCATCCGCTGCACATGAGCGGCTCCTCTGTCAGGCAAGGTCAGCAAGTGCATTCGTATCTGTATTGTGCGCTGTGGCCACCCGAAAGTTTACCTCTGCACAAAGAGGAAAGAACTCCACGCTTGCAGTTATGTCAAGGACGTGAGACGTTTGTCCTCATACCATGCATGTGTGATGCCCAGTTAGTGTGTGCGTGTGTGGGAAATAGAAAGATATACATATGTGCGAGTGAGTGGAGGAAGGAAAGGTCAGACAAGGCCAAACAAAGAGGCGTGGGACCCAGGATGGCGAGACAGAGGAAGAGATAGAGAGGAAAAAAAGAGGAAGAACAAAAGATGGAAGCATGGATGGAAAGATGTTGGCTGGGGTTGGGGGGAACCGTTTGAAAGCAAAAACAGGAAGCAATTTATGTCAGCTTGGATGGACAGCGCCCGCTGCCACTGTCCCGTGCTGGCACATTTCACTGCTCTTTGACTGTACAGGCACACACTCCCCTTTTACACACACAATGAAAGGTAAACCAATGGCTGAGTGGATGAATGCTCAGGGGAAATGCACCGGCTGCATTTGTCTGAATGAGATTCATGCTGTTGTGTCAAACTTCTCCATTTTTTTCACTGTGGGTGAAGTAGACACTCACAAGCAAATACTTAAATCAATTGAGCATCAGCACTTGCGGCGCACTTCTGCTATTTGGCGCATGGTAAGGAAGTAAAATGCCACACAATATCTTAGCTATTCAAATGCCTTACAATAAATGAGCTCAGCAGCACAAAATACCAACTGAGCTTGAAGTAGTTTATTCAACCGTAGCTCTCCAGATCTGGAGGTTTGTGTCTATCTGAAAAATCAAAGTGGTAAATCAGAAAATCTGAATCAGAATGTGTTGGAAAGCCCCCCGTGTGCAACACAATAACATAACACCATGACATAATAAAAATAAATACATTTTAAAAAGCCTGAGGAGCCAAGGGAGTTTCAAAGAAACTAGGTGGCACAAGGAAGGTAGTTTTAATCTAACATGGGTAAATCTACAAAAAAGAGTAGCTTGGACGGAGAGTAAGAAGCACAACTTTATACACATAAATGTGCATAAACAACGCATTTCATCTTCCCTTAAGTTTCCATGTGTGGAGAGGAGTTAGAAAAAAACCCAACACAAAAAAACAAAAAACAAAAAAAAACACAGGAGTCCCATTCTAGACAGAGGGAGAGGCTGCGGGCTCGGCAGCCACCACCGACCTACCGCACACAGAGTGTGAATCATTAAAGGCATGTGTTCCACATCAACTGCCGGGGCCGCTTCCCAACCCACTTATGAGACTGGATCTAAATTATGAGGGGGAGGGGGGGGTTAAATACTGCTTTACTTGGAGATGAAAACCCCAAACCTGCTAACTCGGAGACAGAAAGTGAGAGAAATTGGAAAATTACTGCGCGTACCTTCCGCCAGTACACAAAATAAAACAGCAATGAGTAAATGAAGCAGCTAATGGAATAATCTCAAGATTTCCAAGAAGTGTGATGCTTCATCATGAACAGATGAAGTAAGTAAGTTTTATGTCCTCTAAACAGCTGAAAGGAAAGCCAAGCTGAACTGAAAACTGCTCTACTTTAATTCCTACATGTCTCTCTGGCCGCTTATGCCAATATCTAACCTCCCAAAAGCTGAGACAACACAATGGTATAACGTTCTCCAAGAAAACAAATCAAAGGGTGAGGATAAAACAAAAGGAGAGAGAGGAAATCAGAGTTGTATGAATGTATGACCAAAGTGCCAGCCTTGGCCTTGTCCATCACGCCAGCCCTATGCCAGCTGGTTGCTAACAGGAGAGAGTCTGCCAGACCACTTGTCATCCCCAGTTACGATACATGGACGTCTTCTGGGGGTGTGAATGTGTGTTGGTGCACAAAAAACATACACCCACTCTGGTGTAGCCATCCAATGAAAGGCGATTTGTGGAGGGAGTCTGCATACTTCTGGGTATTGGCTGGGATCTCGGTACACATACCATCCTATTTTGCTTTTGCTAGAAGGCTGATATGGAGGAAGGGCGGGGGGGGCGGGGGGGGTGAGTGAGTCCTCTGGGGGAAGAGATCGCCTTTCCAGGAAGGGACAGAAAGGACAGGACAGGATAGGATGGGACAGGACAAGACATGACATGACAGGGCAGGGCAGGAAAGGAAGAACACAAGTTTGTATAAGCAGGAGGAGGCCAAACAGGACAGGACAAATTCTGCCTCAGTCCTGGGGACACAGTTCTATGATTGGCTGAGAGGCACTGACCAACCTTTTCAGTTTCTTTCTGTCAGTCATTATTGTGGCAACATTCTGACAAAACAGCATGAAATGAAATAAAAGGAAATGACAGAACAAAATGAATAGTGCTATTCTTTCTGCTGCTGCCACGATGTCTTGCAGCTGAAACAAGTAAGACGATCAGACCCAGTAAATTAGTCTATATTCACAGAGCGACGGTCCAAGTTCTTCAAGCCAGTTCCTAATGATGAACGGCTGTTTTTGTTTGGTCTTTGTCACTTTAACATGACGGAGCAAATCTCCTCGCTGCCAGCTCCAGCTCTGATGCAACAGACCCAGGATTAGACTTGATCCTACCACTGGCGGCACGCAGGCCACAAGATACAGTACCTCCTCTAAACAGAGTGTGTATAACTGTGTACGTGTGTTCGAAAATGATTCCACAGGTTTGAAAAGACATTCGGGCTGGGCACAAACAGTGACCTTTACAAAGGCAGTGAAAAGCAGAAGACGTGACATGGGGAAAAACACAGACAAAATGCCCAATCATGAGCCACACATTGAATACGACCACAAACCCAACATGGCAGTCACATGATGAGGAACAATGCTACTGTATAGAGAGCAAGATGGTGTTCGGTACCCGCAGACACAAGTGTGGAGTGTGGAGAAGTCCAATTACCCAGAGTTGACAGGAGCGACAAATTCGGGCTTACCCCAAAAACGTCAATCTCCCTGTCCTTGTCCAAGGAAATCTCCCCTTGAATCGATTGCAGCTCCTAAGCTCTAAGGAGAGAGGAAGAAAGAGAGAGAAAGATATTTGAAACCAAGAGCTTTGTGGTCCTTATCCACGTGCTGCAGACTCAGTGACTCCCTAGCCTCTCTGGCACAGAACTGCTTCACTACACGAGAACTCTTACACTATTTTTCCTTCCTTCGCTCTCATACTGCCTGTAATCTGCCCATCCTTTTCCAACAGATTGGACTTTTCTGACTCGCTACATTTGCGCCCCAGACATCATGTGAAAACTGGAGTAAAACAGCGCTTTTGTGGTGTGTGAATTACCTAGGGCCCAGGCAGGCACAGTAGTGCTTATGGCCACAACTCAATTACAGCAATGTGAATCAGGTGGCGGCCTAGAAATCCCCTCAGCCTGATGCACAAATAGGGACACAGAGGCGCCTTCATTGCCAAGATGGAGACAAATCTAAAGTGGCGTGTCATCTCTTCACAGAAGGACAGCTAGGCCGATGCTGTACACACGAATGGCTGCCGCAGACATTGATCTAGCGACACTGGTTTGGAGCGAGCGTGTGAACAATGCCATTTTGTTTCCGCGTGTTGCTAAAATATCATTAGTCTTTACCAACATGTCTGGTTGCAGATGTAAATTGAAAGAGTCACATGGCACTTAGGATCTCTGATAAACACAACCTTTGTGCTGCAGAAAGCATGGAAAATGCTTTGTGGGATTGTTGCTAACCAAAAACAACTGGACGAAAATTACAGGATGGTGGTTTGCACATGTTAAAAGGCACTTTGTTGCATTTCATGGATTCAACAGAAATGCCAAGATGCACAATCATGGTCAGTAATATTTGAACAGAAAAATGGTCTGTGTCAAAAGCATTCAAAACCAGTGAGTTTATCCTGTCTTTCTTTTGGAGGAGAAAACAGAGACCATCTCATTTTAGCATAGTCTGGCTACAGGATCCCTCCAGCTCCCATAAAATGTAGAACTGAGGACTAGGCCAGTTTTTTTCCAAAAGCATGTTTAAGAGAAACCAATGACATTTAAAACTGTGGTCTGTTTGAGTTTATTTCACTTCACTAGGCACTTGTCACGGTAAAGAAGAACATTTCTTTACTCCAGTTAACAAAAAAAGCCGCAAGTTAGGACAGAGGTTTTCCTGACAGGCATGCTAAGGGTTGCTCTCTAGAAGGGTCATGATACCACTAAAGAAAAAAAATCCCCTCCCTCCAGGTCAATGTGGCCTTGGCGCCATTTTACGAGAAGCAAATGAATTTCACAATAATTTGTTATCACAAATTCCCAAGGACAGTCAAACAGCATAGATATAAATAGATGTAAATACAGTGCTTAAATAAAATAATGCATTTATATATATATATATACTATATAAGACTTGTTTCTTTTTCCAGGTAACGCACTTCAAACTGGCTGTTATCCAAACCTCAATTTAATGTTCAAACCCTCAATTCAATCCCATTTTCAGATTCACACAATTTGCCAGATGAATGAAAACAAGCTTTGTTAGAGTTTCTGTGCTAGCAAATGATGCTCACATGTACTGGGTATAAGCTCACCTTCCTGCTAAATGTTCATATTTAGTCTGTGTGACAAAGTAGAAGAGGAAATGCAAAGCCATATTGGTGCTAAATGGCACATACACAGATCATTGTGATTCTAAAATTATGTTCACTATAGGCCTATGAATTGTAAACATGGCATGTAAGATTTGTTTTATCTAATACCACAAAATGTCATTAACAACAGGGTATGAACAAATGTGTCTTGAATACTTGCACCTCAACACAATAAAATGCAAATGCCCTGCAACACATAAAAAGTACGACCTAACCAGCAATCACTCAACATTTCTTGGATTTTAAAACCATACTTTCCATTTTGTCGTGGTTCATCAATCAGTGACAGAGGATAATAAAACCCAGTTAAAAAGTGCCACTGCATTTGTTTATAGTTCTTGTGCCTTCAAATGAAAACTGAATTATGTACACTAACACTACTTCCAGACGTGAAATGTGGCCTTGCATCCGTTCGCCATCCAGTGAAAGGCATGGCTGTGGTGCATTTCTGCTTTGCATGTGAACAACTCAAAGACAAACTAAAATGAAGCATTTAGCCACAAGCTAATCAGCCCACTAAAAGATCTTGGTAATGAGATGATGTTTGTTACTCCAGCTGACAATACATTAATGTGTAAGAATCTGGCTCTGTGCTACTGCCTCTGGTATCCATTCCAGCGTGACAATCAGTTGGCATGCGCCCCGGCCCTGAATGACTCCTCATCTCACTTCCCGTCTTATTACACACCCTCATGTCCTGTTGTGGATCTGAATGGTGTTTGAACGGTGTGGTTTTACTAGTCCACCAGACTACAGAGCAGCTTAATTTGGAAACATAGCAGGTAGGATGAAATGAGGACAGAGTTTACGCACATGTGTGTGTGTCTGTAAAAGTGTGTGTGTGTGTGTGGGCATGCATGCACAAGCCTGGAGCCTATACACTGATTAGAGTGGACAGGAGTAGCCTGGGGTAAATCACGTCTTTATCTTTGCTGATGGGTGAAAGCAACTCACTGCAGACCCTCACCTTTAACACACACACCAACACACACACACATATATAGATACACAAGGAGAAGAGGGGGCCCTCACTTCTGGAGCCCCGCCAGACAAGTCCATCTGCTTTTCAAATGGAACCCAATTTACCGCACCTAGAAGGTCTCAATTGCTCAGGGACCCACGGCCTCACCAAGCGGAGAGCCTGAAAGGATAATACGGCAGGGTCACCCGATCTTCAATGTACAGCCTAGCATTGGCACCTGGGACTGGGATTTGGGTTGCTCAAGTGCTGACGGTTAAAAAGGTTTGATGGGAGGCGGTCCAACGCTCAAGTGAGATCATTCATCAGCGTTGGGACATTCGCTTACTGGTTGTGACAGCAGAACCCCTGCACTGCTGCTCAGCATAAATGTGTAAAAAACTGATTGAGGGTACGACCAGCAGTCTCCAAGTGCGTGGTTACTGGGGAATGGCAGCCCTGCGGCGAGAGTCATGAGCTCACATTAAAACAGACACAATGTGTTGTTTTAACTAGCTTGGTTGTATAAAATTCCACAGGCCGCGTGCGCACACACACACACACACACACACACACACACACGCACGCACATATTCACACAATATAAACCCCTCTCCTTGAGGCTCTGGCTCTCAGCGGTGGAAACCCCCTTCAGTCACACATAGATCACATAACCTCTCTTGACATCGGAGGACAGCACTCCCAATGGAAAGATGCAGATTCACACACGCTGAGTGCCGGCCAAGGCTCCAGACTGCCATTGTCCTTCAGAGTCATCCAAACAAAACAATGAAGAGGGTCACGCAAGGCCCCCTGTGGAATGGTAAATAACCAGAGAGGGTAATTCAGAGACACTGAAACAGAGACAGAGAGGAAGTGAGACAGAGATTGAGAGAGACTAATCCACTGTGACAGTGTGATATGGAACACCAAGTGCAAATTACGATCATCTGGGGGCAGGTGAATTCCACTAATGTTCAATCATTCAAGAAGAATCTGACACTACTGGAATGGAAAATACGTCAGCTGCATGATGTACAGAGTAAAAACACCCATGTAAAGAAGGAATGTAAATTATCTCACCTCCAGGTATAAGGAATTATAGTTAGTATAACACATGGTGAAAAGACATCCATTCAACTTTGAGTTTTAGAACAATATTTCACGCTCTGTAGTAAAAATACTAGCAGCTTGCATCTATAGAGCAGGAGACAATAGTTCTTTTTACGAGTACAGTCATCTGGGCGAGTGTTGCTTTCCTCAAATCCACGCACAGACAGAAATAGGGGTTAAAATCCCAACTATATCAAAGGCTTAGATTGTGGTGATGTTAATCATTCATTAGTGCTGAGTGACCCTTATTATAAAACCATCTTTGTTGTCATTATTCATCTGGCATAAAATGCTAGCCTGTTAATTCAGACTCAGGATGTTGACAATAGGCTGCCCACAAAGGGCTTGGAAAGCACAGTCCCCCCTCCTGATTGGTCTTTCATATGCTAATGAAGGAACTGTTCTGGGTTTACTGGCCTGGTTGGAAATGATTTAGGGCGACACCGGTGCTCTGAGCCTTTATGTTTGGGCTGGCCACGGGGGCTCATATATCACCCTGATCATTAATCAATTAGCGTCTCCTAGCCACCTGTCGGACACATCGGCGCACAAAACATTCCTGCCCTTGGGCAGTTGCTAGACGATGATCATCAGTAGCACCGCTATTACCTTCCAACCCCTCCACACCCCGGCCCCTCTTTATGGTAATACCCTGATGGATTACATAATCACACCCAAACACTGCCCGCAATGACAAGGGCTCCTCTCCCAGAGAAGCAAATGTGAGTGGAAACTGTCATGGTAGTTTTTTTTTTTTTTAATGGGTCTCCCCTTCCCAAGCCAATTGAGCAGCAAGTTTTTTTTTAACATGCATTTGCCCTCAGCTGTCACAAACAGAAAAGACGGGACAGAGAAGAATTGATGCCGTCCTTGAAGGAGAATCAATAAGCTGACGGCTATTCAAAAGTGCTGAATGCACACCAACGCTGTCTCCTCCATTGTTTTAAATGCAACTGCCTCCAGTGAGGTATTGATGGTTGTTTAGTATTGATGACGTGTCACAGTAGCCAAATACATGTGAGATGGAAAGCTCTAAACTACCCGGTTCTTAGTGACATTAGAGCGAGTCCGGAAAAGTGATTTTGTTTGGACCAGATGAACTTAATGCTGACTTGCAGTAAGTGGACGGCTGAAACAAACACACAGTGGCTTTCTGACTAACTGTTCATTCATCACACATTCAGCTTCAACAACAAACACTCAGGATCCAAGTCTCTGTTAAGGAAAACGGAGCGAGAGAGGGAGGGAGAAAAAGGCAGAGGCAAAAGAAAGTTGTGTTAAATTTTTCATGGTCTGTGTTGTTTGAAAACTCCATCAGGCTTTGTGATCTCATGAAGCCACTTGAGACACTGCGGTGGGACAGACGGCGATTGAAAAATTCCTCAAAGGCTTCCGTTTAACAACTGCCTTCTGCCCAACCGCCACAAACACTGTTTTTTTGTGTTGTTGTTTTGGGTTTTTTTTCCTGGAGATTTGTATGCAAATTTTAACTCTTATGCAAAGGCCCTCACTGCCACTAGACAATCTCTTTTTCACAGCCTTGCTTCCCTGACAATATCCAACTCCCACCATCCTCCCATCCAACCCCCCAAAAACCCCTCACATTTTTCACACTTTTTTGTTATTTGGAACTAATTCTTAAAAGCAGCTGAAGAGATAAGTGGCACTAAAATTAGAGCCTAATCCGCCAACCCTCAATGTGGGGACATGGAGAAAGTAGATTTGTCAAGCCTTGATTTAGCAGTATTCTTTCATTATAAAAGTAGCACTCTTCACGCAGCTTAGCAATACGAAATGGCTCAATCAGTCTCATGTGGAACATTTAAGTTGGAAGGGGGAAGAGGATGGACCTATCTGTGAACCCAGAAAACTTAGCGTCCCACTGATGCCATTATTGTGTTGCCAGCATTATTATTCCTACCTGTGCTGCACTCTTCAACTCTGAGTGTTCTCCTTTGAAAATGAAATTCGCCATCCACTTCCAAAGGCTCCAAACAGAAGAGTTGTTTCACTGGAGGATTGTGGAAAATCTGGGCCACTGTGTTGGGTGTGTAAAGTGTGTAACACTGGGCTGGGCACTGGAGACTGGGAGTTTTTTTTTTTTGCTCTTTTTCGTCTTTTAAATCCAACCAGCTCAGGCAAAGAGCCAGCTACCGACATTATCAGGTGGATTTTCAAAAGAACAAAAGCTCCACTTCGATTCTTTACACTGCCAGTGGAAAAAAAGCAGAACAGGAACCCCATCCAGCACTGATACTTAGTATGTGTGTGTGTGTGTGCTCTTACACATTTATAGCTCCCTGCCCTTGGTATTCCAACCAAATTCATTTCTTTTATAAGATTATTTCCCTGATAATCTTACACTTTCTTCTATTTACTTATCTCTTCCATGAGGTGCTAGAAACTGGCTGTGATATTAGAAGTGCAAAGGTCAAAAACTAAAGCTGGGAACACAGAAAAGAAAGCATATCTGTTCTGGCTCGCTGTATCTAATCACATTCACAACATAAACGTATTTCAGAGGCCACAAGGCCATATAAAAGATATTTTTGGTAAGATAAATCAAGGAAAGTGCATATTTCTGTTGCCCGGTATCTGTTGGCAGACCAGCTGTGTTAGAGAGGAGAAACTATTGCTTGAGTAAGATAAAGGCTCTCCACAGTGTACAGAGGCAGAGAGAGGACAGCGGGAAGGGGGAGGGTGATGGGCAACAGGGCAAAGGCTTGACCTCCCTGGGTCAATAGGTGATTAGTAACATTTATCATACCTACGCAAGCTGCTAAATGAGAAGCCAGGCAGCTTCTCTCTGAAGAATTCAGCCACATTTCGATGTCAAAGTCCAAATGAAGGCTGGGCCTAGTACTGACAACCAGATGCCCTGTGTTTATGACAGAGACAAATATTGGAATCCCTAAGTGGAAAAACATGCCATGCTGGCACACAGCAGCGGCAGCGAAACGTTACATCATCTTGAAGATTTAATGAGCACAGCCTGGATCAGATCAGGAGTTTAAATACCTGCCAATGTCAGTATAAAAGCTTGTATTTCATGCTTCATGAGAGAGGGTAAAAAGCAAGTTTCACTTGATAGGAAAACAATGGTTGGAGGATGAAGGGGCTGCGGTTGTGGTTGAGGGGGAACAAGCAGCGCTGTCTAAGTCCTGATGAAAGCCATGCAAGGTATCTGAACGCAGGGAATCCATGGAGCCACGGCTCAGCCGCACTGACATTCACATGGAGGAAATGACAAAGGAGCAATTGAGTGCGGGGACCAGATTTGGCACAGACTTATCAGAAAACACTCCACCCCCAGGGGACTGTCCGACAGTGGCTCTCTGAAGAAGCACGGCAGCTCAGCATTGTTTCGTTGCTCTGGACAAGTGGACTGGAGCTCGAGTGGGTACCCTGGGCCGGAGGCCAACCGAGAATGAAAACACGCTGTTGTGCGGAACGACAATTAGGGCATACTCACGCAACAGACATCCATCAAAGTGAAGATGACAGTTAATTTCACTAATAAAACAAACATAGCCTTCTTGTTAGCCATTTCATAACTCTTGCATGGGCAGAAAATCTACAATGATGCTACTAGGAGTGAAATGCACAAACAAAACACAAATTAGAGATGGCATTCCATTTTCATATCCCACGCCTCCAACGCACAGAGAAGATTAACAGTTTTCTGTTGCAAACACAAGCTTCCGAGTCCTTGGAGCAAATCATTCAGAGCACTCAAGCGTTCGCATGGTCCAAACGCAGTGAAAAGTTATTTTCAGGCAGTCGTACAGGAGGTGCAGAGCTGGACTGAAATTTAACAATGTAAACCTACGGCCTCAGAGCATGCTGCTACCTTCTCACTAGAGACCAGTGAGGACAGAGGTAAGTAAAACACAGAAACGCACAGAAATACAGTATAATAATAAACAAAAAACTGCCTATTATTGTTATTTGATGTTTCAATTCAGACCTCCAACAATACTACAAGCTGAACAAAGAAGACATTATACAAACATTATATCATCAATCCTGCAATTCTGTTTCAAAAACTGACAAATATAACAGATTCAATAGCAACAGCACTGTGGACTGCCCAGTAATTTGGGGAGAACAGCGCTGAATCCAAAGACAAGGAAGCAGCCTTTTCACATGTGCATAGGTGTGACAAGGGGCAGAGCTCCAAATGCTCTGCAAACTGTTTTCCCCTCATTTTTCACATTCCTGCTTCCACCACTGTCTGTGCTCACTGCTGAACCGCACCAGTCTCCTCTGGTGTCTGGGAGCGATGGAGGAACAGTTTGGTTTTAGAGAAGAAACAAAAGCAGAGCAACTGAAATCAACATGAGCTACGCCTCTACTCCACAGTTACAGTGGCACTGCTCGTATCCCATATACACCAGGGGCCATGTCTAATTTTCTGAAGCCTGTTTATGGATCTCATGTACAACTGATTACTGCCGCTTTATACTTGGGGTCTGAAGGAAGTGCTGATGTAAAACGCTTGTTAAGGCCATATAGTTATGTACTTGTACATGCCTTCCACATCTCTCTTATCTCTGTTAATAAAGTCGGACAATGCAATCTTTGAGTTACATCCATATCACTCTTACAGTTGAGTGCAGCAAAAAAAAAAAAAATCCCTCTCTTGACACAGAAGGCCACTGTTTGCCACAGGGACTTGACATGTAGCAGACAGAGCACAAACCACTCAAGATGAGTTTTCATTCCTTAACACTGTCAATTATGTGGATCCTTTTCTTGTATTAACAGTCACATCCTGTTGTGCTTGGGTTTCCCCCGACCGGTTCTACATAATATCCCCTAAGAAATTAATATCAGTAAAAAAAAAAAAAAAAACCATGAAAAAAAAACTAATATTAATGTGTGTAGCAATTAGAATAAGAAGAAAATCAGCAATGTATTAAATGGGGTTCATGGTTTTCAGTACAGTTATACTGATATAGACATCTTCAAACAGGTTGGGCAGATACAGAATCCTCCACTTTGTCTTTGATGTTCTGTTGCAATAAAAACCATAGCCTGTGGTTGCAGCAAGCTTAAACTAGGTGTGTCCAAGGGTGATGTGCAAGATGGGGATTGAGGTCATCAAGGCATTTTTTAATGGATTATATAAAGCTCAGTCTCTTTCCGATCCTTTGTTTGTCATAATCCATTGCACCATTTAAACTCTTTAAAATCTGTTTTCCTCAACTCTGTTTTCCATTGTATTGCAAATTAATGACATGAAAGGCAGCATGAACAAATAAACAGTAGCAAGGAGTTTCAATTAATGTTTCCAAAAAGAAAATATTAGCAAGCAATGACACTTAGAGAAAAAGAGAAAAAAAAAAGAGGTAGCTTGTCTCTGTTTCAGTGTCAGTATTGAGTGCTGAATTTGAACTTCAGTGTCTTGTTCATTCTGTGGATGAGAAGAGAATGTCTAGATTTTCCTCCCACAAGAGATACACACTTTTTTCCTCCGTGGATACCAAACAAAACACAACTATCATAGGAAACTATCAAAGGAAAGCAGTGATGCAGGCTGTGTTTTCTTAATGCAAAGTGATCGAGCATATCTCTGCCTGATGTATTATGTAGGAAAATACAAATATAGAATCAGATACCCGATGTTAAATGACATCTGGGGGCCAAACAGGCATGCGTCAGTACAACTACGCACAAAAGAAAACAGCCAAATTGTGAATTGGCAATGGGCACAAAGTTGAGTAGGCAGTGACTAAGAAAACTAGGGATGGTTGATGTGTACAAATGGGAGGTCCTGCTAAAATCACCCTGGAACGCAGGGCAGAGCTGTGCAGAGAAGCCTTCTGGAACACAGTCAACACATTTCACACACGCAGAGCCTGGAAACAACACGCTTGGGGCTTCCACCTTCATTTAGATGAAAATGGACCTCCTCGAGAGGAAATAAAGCCATTTTTAACTCCCCCTCTCGCTACGAGTCGGCCTCCTGTAATGTGCCCAGTCAATGGACTGTGGGTCTATTCAACTGCAGGCAGCCCACAGCACAGCCATAAATAATGTAGGGCAGCTCACATGAAACCCTAATCACCATTGTGCTGTCACCCAACAGAGAAGATTGCTTGTTTAATTTACTGCGCCGCATCTGTCTCAGTTCTGGCCAATTTAGTTTCACAATTTCAATGAGCAAGTATTCCAGGTATTTATCAATATGCTCTTCACCCAATGCCATGAATCAATGAGAATGCAATGTTCATGTATCTAAGTCTGTGTGTGTGTGCGTTTTTGTGTGTGTGTGTGTGTGCACGTGTGTTTTGGTTGATGGTGTGTATGTGTGCCATGAAGAACAAACAAGAAAGCTGCAGCTTGTGAAACAACAGAGGCTGAGAAGAAGCCATCAACACTCAATAACCCGAGCTCATTATTGGCCATATACAACGTACTTCATTACATTACTATTCCATTAGCATGCAGACATTTGCATATTCCAGTCACCTCTTTACAGAGGCTGTTGATCATAAATGGCAGCCATATGCTGCCTGGTGCGCCATATTACAGAATTATTACTGCGACACAAAAAGCCAAGAAAAATGGAAATTATGTTGACACGAAATGAAGTACAAAACCAATCAAAGGATCCACCATTATTGATAGTGTCTCATAGTCTCACTCACTGAAAGAGTATCATTTATATCCGCGGGTTATGCTTTCTTGCTGGCAAACATCTACAGGCTGCGGCCTGGTTTGCTGGGCGCATTTCTGAGATGCTTTCCACAACTAGATGTACTGTACACACAGTCTGTTATCTGCAAATGCAAACTACAAACACAATTAATATTTATGTAGCTTTTATAGGAACAAGATACAGAAGATGAATTAGTGCTTTATAAATCTACACAAAGGTAAATGTTATTAGCCCATAATTGTCTTTTACTGCTCTGTTTTTGATGTCCACTCCTCCAGCTGCAAACACAGGAATCCAGTCATCAAACAGGCCCTGCACTGCATTTCAGCATGACAGTGATTTGGTGCGATGGCTCTTCACTGTGTCTGGCTGCACTGTGATGACAGCCAATGGAGACAGAATAAGTAGCAGCGGCTGACTAGCTACACAGACTTGGCAGGCACAAGCCAAGGCAGCAGAGCGGTACAATAACGATGCCATGAGCTGCTAGCTCAAAGAGCTAACAGCAGCTAGCAGCGAGAGTTGTATCATCTTTGTTCAGGACCATTATCTCTCCACCGTGGTGCTCACTTCACACTGATAAATATGGCCTAGCAACTCAAGCTAATGTGCAAGCAGCTGCGGCCACAGCAGCTGGGTAACACACTGTCAACTGCCACATACGCCCACACAGGAGGCACAATAGAGAGGATTTGTTCCACTGAAATCAGTGTTAAGATGCTTGGGTTTGTGCAGTGCTTTGAAACCGGACATGGCCACTGCACAGGAGACTCACATGTAGTGTTCCCTATAGCTGACTGGGAATGACACAGAGCCTGCCAAGTGTCTTAATTAGGAAGATGGCATGGTGAAGAGCAGCCCAGCTGATAAGTAACCACTACAGTGTTGTAATCTGGTTTTGTTTGATCTTTTTAAACTGACCATCTTTGCATTTTGAACTGTGGGTGGGACAAACCAGTGAATTTCATGACATCATCTTGGACCCTAGGAAACTGGGGTGGACATTTCCACTGAATTACTAAAAAAATAATAGATTAATTGGGAAAATCTGGAGCCATTCATGAGTGTGTGATGAATCTAAAATTCTCTATCTGGCACCAGAGCGGTCACTTTTATATCTTCTATTGTCGAAGATTAAAATTAGCAAAAAAAAAAAAAAGATGAGAACTACAGTCAACAGAGAACAGATATAAGTGACATAAGTGACTGCAGACACACACTTGGCTCAGATTGGTGCTCATATTATCAAGGAGCGCTTAAGGACAGATTGAGTAGTCAGACATCTGTGTAAGTGACACCGGCTATCTGGCTATCTGTCTGACTCATGGCAGCAGAGGGTTAACTTGGCAGCTCAGCTGTACAGTGCAGCTCTAAAAGGAGTATGAACAGCATGTCGCCCAGTGCTGCCTGAGAGAGAGCAACAGGGAAAAAGGAGGAAGGAGGGAAAAGGAGAGATGGAGAAAAGGCAAAGAGCAAAAGGGGGCGGGTGTGCGAATCCAATTTCCAGTGACAGTACGCTCAGGATCACTGTTTCACTGAAAGAACATATCATCTGTCAAAGTTAATGGCAGTGTCCTGGGGAAAATGAAGGAAAATAGAATGGAGACCATTCATTAAGAAGGTGGGGAATGGGGTTGTGTCGAAGCCACCGGTCTCCTCCACTGTCTCCCCGGGAAAATAAATATATACACAAGCCATTATTTGTGCGTTTACGAGGTGGCAGCACAGCCACGATCAAGGGCTAGTTCTCATGCTACAGAGATAATATTAGAGCAGATGCCTGAAGAGGAATCTGTGGGCTCGAGCACAGAGCTATCACTAGAAATGAAGAGGTCGGCCTGGCTGCCTGGTAGGACGGCTGGCAGGCTAGCTAACAGGCCCGGCCAGCCTGTCTCTCACTGTGAGCTGTGGATGTACTCAGTGGAAGCAATTGATACCATTGTTTTATGGAGAGGAGGGTGGAGGGGGATTAAGACCCAACAATAGGGCTCTTTCACTGGAAATGTCAGCCGTCACGCTGGGGGACTGTCCGAAACCGGGCAGAGACACTTTCATAAAAAGCCAAGGTACAAAATGAGTGTGGAAAATAGTATGAAACTCTGTGACGAGGGCAATGAAATGCTGTGACATGGGCCAGAACGTTCACACGCCAAATGGTAGAAATGCAATCTCAAACATGGGACAACAGGCTGTGGGAAACGCTACAGCACCGATTATGTGAAACAGAAATGACAAACAGAAACACAAGGCTTTCAGTTTATTATTGTTCTGTGTGATCTTGAAGATTTGTTTGTCTAAAAAAATAAAAAAAATAAATCAGTACAACAACTGCAGATGACTATGTCAATAATTTCGAGGTCTACCAAAACAATCTGTAAGCTTGAAACACATACCAAATCAATAACCAGGATAATAGGTTATATGGGTCTTTAGCTCAGCCTCATTAGGAAAAAAAAGGAGACAAACGTGGCCTGATTCTTCAGGCAAATTAACATAGTGAGAAACCTAAAATATCACAACCAACGATCCATTCTGGGACATTTTATTATGAGACTATAAACGGAGAGATATAAAGTTCTATCTCTGAGTGCTTTGATAACCCCACTGGCCTTGGACCTCTTTGAAAAGCTCACTCTGAAGGTTTGAGGTGAATATAAAGCGCGAGTTGAAGTGAGCTACCCTGCCGCTTTAAGGCTGGGATGAAACCAAGTTATTCTACCACTCTGACCTAATTGCTCTCTCGCTCTCCCGACACGAACACTGGGAGCTGTGCACTCTGACACGTAAAGATTATTTAATACCATCAAAGCCATAAAAAGAGGAATAAAAGGAGGTGGTGTGAAAGAGGACGGGTGGGGGGAGGTGGGGGGGGGTAACCCTTGCGTGGCTGGCAGGGCCGTGCAGGCCAGTTTGCTGTGTGGAGAGCAGAGGGAAGAGAATCAGTATGCAAAAGCAGCCCGTGTAACTGCCGCCGGCCGACGTGAGTGGAGCTCCCACATTTCAACATCACAGCAGCTCCACCCCCCCCTCCAAAAAAAAAAGAAAAAAAAAATCCCACTCGGCTTCGGCTACACTCTCCTGGTATCGGCTCCCACCCTTCTTCTCTCCTGCTTTTCCCACACTCGCCCCAGTCCCTAAGGCAATGACTACGTCATTGGGCACCACGGCCAAACCACTGTAATATCCCAATTTATTTCTACTTATTCTGACAGAGTCGGAGCCTGATTCATTTAGGTCAAGGCTGGTTTTATTAGTCTAAAGCTACACTGCTTGGTTCCACTGGACTCCATTTGTAGAAGTAACTGTTTCTCTATTAGGCAAAAAGATGTTATCTGCTGACAAACTGAACGATTGTTGTATTGGCATCATCAGTAAGTCGGCGAACCAAAACATGTACACATCGAAACGAATTCTAAAAACCTAGCCCGCTGCTTTTTTTTTTTTTTTTTCCTATTTACAGCAAGTGAAACTCTAATTCTGCAGGGCGGGTTTCAAGTGCTAGTGTTTCTTACCCCAGAAACAGAGCTACCACTGACAGAGAGTGGGTGCAACTCGGTAGAGGTGTTTACTGTTAAGCAAGAGCTGGGTGACATCTCCTGGGTTCCCTGCCATTGCGGGGATGTCTCATCTGTCAGTGCCTGATGGGTTTGTGCTGCACAGCCGTGGCCCTCTCAGTCCGCCTGGTAAGGGGGGGGGGGCAGGATGCTGTGTATAGACCACTACACTCCAAACCAAACCAAAGCCCCTGAAGATTTTTTCAGAGCCAAATTTAGCCAAGTCTTGTCTTGAAGTGGTTCCTCCTCGCTTTAAAATGTAATATATATGTATGTGTGTGTGTGTGTGTGTGTAGTGTGTGTACACTGCTGGTCTAAAGTTTTAGAAGACCCCCATTTGAAATGGGCCTTTTTCATGGATTAAGCAGTTGGTTCTCTTACAGCTAAACCCTATGGAGCTGGTTTGGGATGAACCGGACAGAAAGCAAAAATATTAAAGATTAAAAGAAAAGATTAAATTTAGTTCAACGCGAAGATTCTGCGATTCCTTGTTTTTGAATTTTCCAATTGTGCATTTTTTTTCTGTGCTGTAGTTTCAGAAACACAGCAGCACTGAATTACGTAAATCTAAATAGCAGCTGGAAAAGTGTAAGTGTTCACAAACTTTTGACTGGTAATGAAGCAAACCTGCACTTTCACCTCCTGCTATTGGGAATTTATATGTTATTTGTGAGGGATGCTATCTTGTGACTGAGATCAAAACAATTTGCATGAGTCAATATGCAGTAATTCCCATACATTGATTTATTTGTGTCGGCCCGCCACTATATCAACATTGACCACCACATATTGATTTTCTATATTTTTCACAATTTCAAATGGGTAAAATCTGATTTCATTGTAGGGCTGCGCACAGTGCATTGATTTACTCAGCTCCTTCTTGCCCCACTCTCTCTCTCTCTCTCCCCCTCCCTCCCTCTCTCACAAACACATTGACAACGAACCCGGCTGTGAATTGCCCCCCCCCCACACCTCTCCGTGCACAAGAATCAAAACATGATCATGTGCTGGGGGAAGGATTGTTGTTGGCTAGCATAGCTGCTAGTAAATATCAACTGCTTCTGCAAGTGGATAATATTTAATGTCAGTTCTTTCGACCCTGACGTTGAATGTTCGCTCTCCCAATCCAGGTGAATATTGAACAAATATTTTCAAAGACTCGAAAGGTCTCGTCCTGATGAGGCGCAAAGACAGTCTGGACCAGAGGTATTAGCAAAACAGAGTACCTAGCAGCTTAAGAAAACACACGTGGGAAAGATGAACTGTCCGACCAGCGTGATTAGCTGTCCAGTTAATTTGTTTTGAATATTTCCAGGCTTTGACTAGTGCTGCTGTGGCAGCTGAGAAAGTAAGAGAGGGTCAGGAAGGGAAAGCTGTAGCTAATGGAGAGAGAAATGTAGGAGAGGTGGAGGAGGACAGCAGCCAACATGCTGCTGAGGGAGAGCCAGCTAGGGCAGAAGCAACAGGTGAGAGAGGCAGAGCTGTATATATTGTCCACTTATTTATTTGTCACAAAGTAAATATTTAAATATACACCTAATAGGAATACGAGAAAGGAAAAACAGCCCTTATTATCTAATCTGCAACATTACAACAGGTGACTCAAAATTTCTCTGTTCAACATACAGAGTTTAGTTTTACACCTTTAATAACTCACTGTCTTTCATCTGATAAAGTCATTTGTTCCACACGTGATAAGCAAAAAAGCAAAAACTGTCATCAAACAGATGGCAGAGCTAGGAGCCACTGACTCACTACTACACAGTCTTTAAAGAACAAAAGACAAAAATTTCCTTTCCAGTGTCATTTGCGCTTGACTTTACGATCTGCAGAGGAAGGAGAGGGACATGGTGAGGGGGTGGGGGATGTGCGGAGTCAAAGTGAGTGTGCCACCGCTTCCATGATGATGACACATTTAGTACCATGTGAAACTGAGGCGTGCGAGGCCTTTAGCCGGCATTGTTCACACGAGGAGAGCACCAACTTCCCGTTGACGCTTGACAGAGAGGGTTTGCCAGTATCATCGAAATCTCTCGCCTTGTGCTACGTAACAAAACATCACAGAGGTTTTTTTTTTGTTTTTACAAACAACACCGGGCACTTTAACATCAAGAAAAACACATTCACACAGCTTTGAATATAGTGTTGCAAAAAAACAGTTCTTAATTTTCTTTTATGCTCTAGGATGAGGCAACATGAAACAACACACGACTAGAGCTGCTGTCAACAACGATTTGAGGACATAATTTCTCCAAAACTCTCTCACTGTGTTTGAACTCAAATTAACACATGAGATTTATTTCTGAATGGCAACATCATACATTTAAGATAACCTCATTCTCACCGCAGAGACAGGAACTACATGTTTAGAATTCAGTGACGGGCATGGCATGAGCTCGGGTATCACAAAAACAATTCTAACAGACGTCTAAAGGTTATTATCAAAATTATTATCATATGTGACAGTTTAGCAGGCAGGTAAACAATCTTGTATTTAGCACAAGCCCTCGCAATTACGGTGATGGCACAACCTTTAACTGTGAATCACACCTAAAGAGGAGGTGACAGAGTGGGAAAACCCTGAGAAGCAACAAATTTCCCACTGAGTGACTTGGCGTCTAATGCATCTTGCTCTGAATGTCACAAGTTTTCACAGGAAAGAGCATCTTTTTCCTCCAGCTGCCACCTCCCCCCCATCTACAGAAAAAAAAAAAAAATCTGCACTCTGCCATTTCTGCAGCCAATATCAGAGAAGTTGACTGAAGCATCATTAAATCTGTAGTACCATAAAATATCATTCAACAAATCATTCTGTGCACAACGCATTAAGTGCACTGACTTAACAGATAACCCAAACATCAGGAAACTTCCAGAAAGTACTTGTTAGAGTAAATGGACGGTAATAAGCACTGTAAGCTGTGGTTTTCTGAGATAACATTTTACAAGATAACACTGCAGGTCTCTGATGCCGCGGGCTATGTAACTGAAATGTTATAGCACAGTCCTGACATTTAATTTTGTTGAGATCCAGACACCTCAAATTGGCACATTATCTTGACAGGGGTTAATCAGGGGTGTTAACAAATTAGTTGAGATGTCTGTCAGTTTGCACTGGCACTTTCTTTTTTTTTTTTTTTTTTTACAGAATACAAGTGTGTGTCTCGGGTCATCAAGTTTCCACGTCTTTATTAGAGGGCATCAAAAGAAAAAAGGCTGTGGTTGCCCTCTCTGCGAGCTGTGCCTCCTCATCTACTTACAGCACGCTGAGGAGAGGAAGTGGGCTCCTGATATGATCGGTGTCAACAGCAAAGTAGCCTATATTATGCACTCGAACAAAGTTCACCTCATGTCTGAAGTAACCCATACTGACAAAAATCTGCAAATGCACGATGTGAATTAAAAAAAAAAAAAAAATACATATCTCTCCACATTCCGTTGCCCTGACGCTGCAAAAACAAACTCGCCCCTTGTCGGAGTGGGCACAGACGCCGAGACACGCAGCATGACATTATGTTTTTAACTCCACATATCGGCACTTTCCTGAAACAACGAGCTGCATGGTTAAGCAGGCCGCTTTCGCTAATTGTCTCAAGAAAACTGTCAGGGCTGAAATATGTCCCAGTGTCCTCACAGGCTACGCCGAGCAGCACAGGAGCGTTAGCTTGGCATGCTAGCTGCCCTAACAGACGCCGTAACCACTGAATACAACGTCGCTGTTTACAAACAAAATTCTTTTATTCTTTTCTCTTTATTTGTAAACATTGCAACCGGATATGTAAGTGGCCACTAATTACCCACTTGACAGTAGTTTCGGACTCAGGTTATTCTGTCCGTTTCTGTCAATGAACGGCATGAAAAAAGAAAAAAACAAAAAACCCTGTAACACTCGTCGCACATCATAACCGTGGCTAAGCATGACGCATTCAAAACCCTCCAGGTGAAAACCAGGGGCTACTGTTTAAACACGGTGCCCGGTTCACCCTCCTCCGGCGGCTGAGCTCTGGAGGCATGCTGTCAAATGTTGACAAGCTGTCAATGACAAGTGAATGGTAATACCTGGGACCTGTTGACTCCTCCTCCCGTTCCCCTCGGGCTGCTGGTGGAAGTTGAGCCGCGCAGCTGTATTTCTCCGCAGTGGTACTCTTTCTCAAAAGTTTTCCACCGACTCTAAAAAAAAAAAAAAAAAATCTCCAAAACGGTGGCTCTCTCTGGGGCGCAGCGTGAAATTTGCCAGCCACCCCCACCCCACCCCGGGCAAACCGTAGGTATGAGGCGGCGAGCCGCTTTCAGAGAGCAGGCAAGTTTGGCACGGCTTTCTCAAAGGCAACCATTGCAGTCACGTTCTCTGGCTGTGAAATCCAACACTACCCCTGATCCCGCCCCCTTTCCTTTTATGGGGGCCAGTCCTCAAAAGTGGATGTCCTATTCTCTCCAGATGTGCTCTCTGCTCTGCAGATATGATGTGACAACAAAAAAAGTGCAGCATTCGTATAATTTCATTTTTAAGTGTATCTCATCATTTCAGGTTTACTTTTAGCTCCTTTGAGTTTCAGTAAAATGCACAAAACTCCCTTTGTTATTCTCACTCAGGCAGCCAGTTGTCTTTGCAAGTGTGCGTGTTGCAAAAGAACAATCTTAACACTTAACCTTTAATGTGAGGTTAAATTCAGTGCTGTCTCCAGTGAATGTGTGATTATGTAACGGTGATATTTTAAAAGCAATGCAACCAAACACGTTTGCAAAATAGAGTGGAGCAAGCCAAAGGAAAACACAGCAAAATGTAAGACAAATTTTACACAAGCCTCGAAATGTGTGGAATTTTGGCAAAACAGACGAAAAATTCCTTTTTATTTTTGCAAGGAACAAGAGAGAATGATAAGTTTCACATGTAAAAAAGTCAAGAACAGTCATGCATTCATTACACAATTTATCAACTGCTGCAAACGTTTAAAGATAAGAACACATATTCTACACATTTTTAGCTGTTGTGATAATAACAGCTTAACCCCCAAACCACATATTTCTGCAGCCAGATCTCATATATGGCTTAAGCTTTAGGGGAAGTTTCCAGTGAAAATCTAGGTTTCCTTGCTGTACTTATACAGTATGTAGTCTTATGTAGTCTCATACCCTGGTTTTGTAGAATTTTTATATATTCAAATATGTATCTTTAGTATAAAATTTTAAACAATCTGGCCCCTCCTCCTCCGTTGCGTGACTATGCCTCCCCGTCCCACTGAGAACGCCATTAAGGCCTCTAAAATATCTCCCATCACAGACTGTACTGTACTCTTTTGTCACATTGCATTTGGGCAGTCAGCTTCCTCTGGAAAAGCCCCCCTCCCTGACGGCTGCAGCTCCATCAGAAGCTATAAAGCTGAACTATATGTCTAAGAGCAACCCAACTGTGTGCTCACTTAATTACTGCACACAGACTGGTTTATGACGTTTTCTATGATCTGCATCTGAAATATGTTGTATGAGATGTACTGTTGTGTACGTCTTTGTGTTATTCCTCGTTTCTGTGATGGATGTCATTACTGTGTGCATGTTTTTAATTGTGCCTGCAAAGGGACTGCATGTGAAAATTAGCTCTCAGCCAAGTGCTGGCAAGGTGAACAGTGGAGACAGTTTATAAGATCTGTAATATGTAACCAATTATTGAAGATAAAACTTGGGATGAGCGTGTCAGTATTTTGTTTGCACGCATACATACGGGCCTGTACATCAACTAGTCAACTGTAAAAAATTTTGATAACAAATAATTTAAAGCTAGGCTCATTAGAAACAAACAACAACAAATTAATCAGTAATTAAAATAACTGCAGCCCTAATGTTGTCAAGTATACTTAAGTGTGTGTTTGTGTGTGCATACAGTAGTAGGTGCCAAGGAGTGCATGCATCTGTGAGTATGTCTTGCGTGCAAGGGATTTGTGTGCCAGGGGAACGCTCAGGTTCTCTCCTGTCTCTCAGGTATAACAGCTACACTCAATAGCTTTCCGCCCCAGAAAGCAAAGTTTTGTGACAGGTAGTAGATGTGAAACCCCTTGTCCCATATGGTTGGACAAAAGGCCACCAGACAGCTAGTGACATACTTTGCCTCCACGTTACCTTCTCAGTTGCTTTTCATCTTTTCCTGGGAGCACTGACACAGCTACAGAGAGAGTGAGAGCGACAGTATCCTCCTTGTTTCCCCTGCTGCCTTTAAGGCTTTCTTATACAAAAGCTGTGAGTGGCACTAAGCTGTGTCAGTTGTCACACATCACCACATCACCACACAAGTGAGGAATGCAGTGCTTGGGGGGAGGGGATGCGTGCGTGTGTGGGGGTGGCTGGTCGTGACACAGGACACACAGGCATGCGAGTAACCACAGACTGAGGGAGTTGTCAAATGCTAAAAGCATGTACTGGCGGAAATAGTTGCTGTCATAACAGAATGGTTGAAGAGATGGAGCTGTCTTATTTCACTGACTTCTGACAGGTGGAACTGGGGCCTGCGTGTGTATAGCATGTGCTCATGTAGCCTGGGTCGACACGCCCTCGTTTACTCAACTTTAGTGCGGGGATTTGTATTGTGTAGCGTTGGGTTTCCTCTACATATCTCTAGGTTGGATAGTAAGGCCTCTGGGGTCTCCTCAGCCCAGCTGCATCCTCCACTTGTAGCCAGGTTTACACTGGAAGTTGCTGGAGTTGAATCTTAATGGCGCTCCAGTCTAGTGTAGCTCCCCTCCACTCTGAGATACAGATATAGACAGCATTTCAGCATGCACTGTACAGCCATGAGGACATGTCAAGCATAGTGAAAAGCCATGTGATGCATGTTCCATTTAATGCTTTACATAGACTCCATGTATGCAAGCAATGTATGTATGTATGTATACTCCACGTATGCATGCTTGCATACATGGTTCCACCCTCAGAATGTGAGGCTCGACACTGTAGCTTGTAAGACATGCATTAGCTTTGTGTCTGGCTACTATCAGAGTCTGGACAGCCTTTGAAGATCCAACATGTCTAATGCTTTCAAGGAGAAAGCAAGACTTTCAAGGAGCAACAAAGACGGACAGACGAGCCTCCCACTAACATGAAGGATTAAGAACAGTACACAGAGAGAGAGAGACTGGTGATTCCCAACCTGAGGGTCAGGATCTCTTAAGGGGTCATAACATGAATTTAAGGGGTCCAGAGATGATCAACAGAATTAGAAAGCAATCACAAATATTACAGGGGAGCTGGATTAATACATGTGTTTCTAATCTTTGTGCTTAGCATAAAGATACACCCAGGGTATTACTCAATACAGACACACTTTGAGATGCTATAAGAGGCATTCCCTCCCATGCAAACCATAACATCAAATAGTCCCTGTAGATGGTTATTGTTACAGGACTGTGGTGAAGTGTCTTTCTCATGTTTCATTTTATAAGGCACCTGGTGAGCCCCTCAGCAGGTGCTCAGTTTCCGACTCTAAACGTCGGGTGCCTATTTACCGTCCAGCGTGAAAGTCCAGTGCTATTTCCAAAGTATGGTAACATTACCCAGCCTGATGAATGCTTTCACCCCCAGGATGGGGCCACATACCACATGTCATGGCCTGGTTCACAGAGGGGAAAAAAAAGAGGGTGGCAGAGACAAGGGGGCCCTCCTCTGCGTAGGGTGTCACTCACACCCAAGAGAAACATTTCCAGTTCCCCAAATGTCAGTGGACAATTACAGTGGGGCATCTAATACACCAGGGCAACATGAGAGTCCCGGGGCTTGACATCAGAAAGGCCAGCAGTCCAGCACCCTCTGTTGGGTATACATTTGGAGATGATCTGAGGCCCGGTGTAAGAGAGAGAACTGTGAAGGTGCCAGGGGTTGGTGGTCGATCACCATCCGCAGAGTCCAGCTTGCTGCTGCCTTTGGAAAGCCACATATTTATTTGGAATTCCCAGAAGCCAGCAATTCATCATGCACTCTGCAACTCCCCGTTATTAGCTTGTCATCCATAATAGAGCCTAATGGTGAAATCAACAAGCAGCCATCATAGAAAACACTTCACAGCAAAGGCTGAGGGCTTCACAATTGGTCTTAGTAAAATAGCCTCTCTGGATATATCACAATAAGATGAAACTATCACACCATTTAGGTACTTATAAGAAGCTACCCTACCAGTAGTTGAATGTGCACCCGTGTCTGAAAGTGTGTCTGGACAGGCGTGCTGAAAGGCTACATAGCTTTCACGTTGGTTCACTTTATGGCGCTAGGTTGTGAAGAGTAAAAAAGAAATGAGTGAGGGGAGGAACGAGAGAGCCGACGAGATTATATCAGCCGCATGGAAACAGTTAGCCAAGCCCCAAAGCCTCCTTTGAACTGCAAATGGATGTCAAGAAACAGCTTTCACTCAGAACACATTCGAATAACATGCCACCAACATGCAGGACAACACAGAAACACACATTTCCACACACACACAGCACCACTACCACCTCCGCTGCTGCCACATACAGGGGCAGCCCTGCAAACCCACCCATATCCCTACCTAATCTCACCTGCGAGAGAGAAAACCCATTATACAGTTTAATTTTCTCTTTCTCATTTTTTCCCCTCCTGGCGCAAAAAAAAAAAGATGATTTTTCAAACCTCTGACAGCCGAGCCTTTCGCAGGATTTAGTCCATCTGAAAACATGTGGTAAGCCTTGTGGAATGTTTCAAATGATTCCCAGATGTGGGCCGCAGACAGGTTTAACCCATTCTTTTCCCGCTCAGAGGCAGGGAGGGGGTATAAAGGAGGCCTTGCCGATAGAACGTCTGAGCAGTATCAAAAAACTTTTATCCCTCTCTGTCGATTTTTGTTACTTTCAAGGCATTAGGGCGCACTGAACTGTGGCTTAATGTAATTTGCCGTAAAGCTAAAAATGGAAGTCCTCTTATGCTGCATTACCCAAGAATAAAGAATGTGTGAGCTCTGCTTTTTCCAGATGACTCAGCAATCGCAGGGACCTGACAAAGTTAAGGAAAACACCTTTGTGTGGGACAATTCATATTCCCGATATGGTTAACTTCTCTCTGCATTGCTCAACAGACTGTTTCCCTGGCTTTTTTTCCCCCTGCAAAGCAACCTGTAACAAAGCAGAACATTTCTCGTGTATCAGCAAACGTCTCTTGGGGCATTTAATATTGTCTGCTGAGCTTTGCCAATGCCATATAAAAGAAATACAAGACTTAAGCTTACTTAATGCTTCACTTGAACTTTATCATCATTGTTTACATGGTATGATTAAGCCAGGATTGAAAACGGGGTTGCTGGATCGCTTTATGAAGGACATTGTTGTTGTAGTAACCCTCCCAAAGATGGCGGTTTTGATGAGATAGGGAGGGAGGTAACAGAAGAGCCAGGCTACTAAACGGGGTGGAGAGAGTGAGCCGCTTGATATCCTATGAGCAACAAACTCAAGTGACCCCATTCCCTGTTCTCCCTCTCTATCTCCAGCTCTGTCGTTCCCTCCCTCTGCCTTTTAGTCTCTTTCTCCCTCCTTCCCTCTGTGCTTCCCCCTCTCTCACCAGCCTAGCCAACTGTGAAGCAGTTGTCCGACACACCCGTCAGCCTGCCAGCCAGCATTTTGGACTGAGTCTCATTATACACAATCATAACAGACAGAAAGGGTACATGCAGACAACTGATAGAACTGCACTAAAATTGAGGGCAGAGGAGAGCGGCAGGCAGCAAGTCGGTGAGCAAGCAAAGAAAGAGAGAGGAGCAGCAAGGGAAATAGAGATGGACCGGGAATAGTCTTGTGCTGCGAGGCTCTTAGCAGGATACCATAGGCCATATGAGGCCAGAGCAGGCTGGGAAAGATTGTTACTGCTTTGAGCTTCCACATGTGAATGCACCGCAAAACCCCCCTCTCCCTTTTTTTTTTTTTGCCTCCCTCCCACAAGCCTCCCTAAGGAAAGACCAGTGTTTTAAAAGAAGCACAAACAACTGCCAACTCCAAATTCTGCTTTTTATTTCTGAAGGGGGGAATCAAGCGTACTTTTGCTTCCTTAGCCGTGCTGTGTTGCAAGTGGTCAGATGCTCTGTTACTCGGGTCACCCAGTAAGACAGAGCAAGTTTTCAAGGCCTGGGATCATGTCCAGAAGGGATTAGGTTAAATCTGCTATAGGCTCATATTTGTGTATCTTTCATTTCCACCTCTTCCCATCAAATCTCCGCTTTTCTTGTTATCTAGCAGAGAAAGCAGAACGTGCAGGAGAAAACACTGAATGCTGGATGTCAAAAACCAAGATAACAGTCACTGCGACTTTAAGGTCAGGAGTTATCTTTAAGTTATAGTTTGACATTTTGGGAAACACCTTTATTCACTGTCTTCCTGAGAGCATGAAAAGATAAATAATATTGTCATGTGTCAAATGTTTGTTTACTTCTTCCTGCAGTTTCACATTTACCACACAGACATGAGAGTGATACTGATCTTCTCACCTAACTCTCTGTAAGATATTCAACGTACCATGCTTCTCCAAATGTTGAACTATTCATTTAAAATGAAAATAAAATCTTTTATCTTCACCTCTTACTCATCTAAGCCAAACAAACAAGCCATATGATAATATCATGTCATGAATGAGACATCCTTCCCAAACTAACCACCTGGCAGCCTCCGTCTGCACAGTCCCTTTATACCCACACATAAGGTTATGTTACACCCTCTCCCTCCTGCTGAGTCTTCCATTTTGGATCATCGGGGTGCCAGTTGCCAACATGTTCCCCTTCCCAGCATCTCATCAGAGGAAACCCAGAGAGTATGTCCCTTTAATTAGACCGCCCGTGAAAATAATGGTGCATTAATGACATTTCTATGGGGGCCAATGAGCTGGAACAACAGAGGAAAGACTAAATCACAAATCAATTCCAACAAATGTAATTAAGGCTTAATTAGCCTCCAGGGTGTCACTGGAATGCCATGGAGGGTATGGTGCAGAGGAAAAGAGAAAGAGAGAGGGGAAGTGAAAGAAATTTTGGAGAAAGTGATATCGTCATGGGTCAAGACAATGTCCGCTCTTATTGTAATGATTGCCAGCTCTATGACCGACTGCATGTATAACAATCACACTACATTTATTGTGCATCATCCTGTGCTATCACAACATTACTTCACGCTCTCGTTGCTTCGATTAAAGTCATAAGGAATGCTAGCCTCTGTGCGCTAAATGTGCGGCTCTTGGCACGTGCCTGTGCAGTTTTAAAGGGGAGGGCTGATTTAAAGGCAACACTTCCAGTGTGGAGCCACACAGCCAGTGCTGGGTAGAGAAGTGCTAATTCTCTATAAAAACAGCAGCATGTACGGTTAAGCCCAGCAACATTCTGGTGTTAAAAAGAAAGGAAGGGGGGAGAAAAAAAAAACAACAGAGGGGGAAAAAAAAAAGAAATGCAAAACCGCAGGGAGGCTTGGAGAGCACTGGCCTGCCTCGCTGGATGCCAGATCACACAAACACAGACTCCTGCGCCAATAAATGAGCTTCATAAACTGCAATTAAAACCCTGGGCACTAATTTAGTGGAAATGGCAGCCTGTAAAAAGCAAAGAGTGTCAGAGAGAGGAGGAGAGGAGGGAGAGAAGCAGAAAAGGGGGAGAGGTGGAAGTTTCTGGACTTCAACAGAAGTGATTTTTTTTTTCATCCCTTGCATTAATGCAAAACATACCATGCTCATACTTTTTCCTGGCTTGTACCACACACGGAGAAACAGATACTCGGAGCTACTCACTTTAACAAAATATCACATGCAGACAATTCTCTCTCTCACTGCCTTCCTCCTACACTTACAAACACACACACACACATTCACTTCATACACACCTATACCCTCTGAAGCGTCCCTTAACAGCCATCCAGAAAGGCAGACAGGCAGGTCTCTCATGTCAGGGGTGTTGGGCGTGGACTGGACACGGCTGATGGGAGACATCTGCCCTTGTCGAAAGAAAATAGAAGGACGTGTCAGCATTGTGATAAAACAGCCCACACAAAAACACATGAGGTGCAGGGAGGGAAGGAACCCACCGCATAAACACATCTAAATCCCCCACCAAACCAACAGATGACACAGTCTAAACTGTCAAATGACATACTTGATATAATCGTCAGGAGTGTGTGTATGTTAACGAGCAAGTCTGCAGCTGGGGGAGGGGGGTGTGTGTGTGGGGGGGGGGGTGGGGGGTCCATGTCATGCAACGCTATGCAGCTCTGTTAGATGTTGTTGCAAAGGCCCTTGGTCGCTGCGGTGCCGAGTGACAGTGGAATATCAGAAGCTGGAAAAAAAGTGCAACTGGTGCAAGCGCTACGTGTGAATTCCTTGTAAAGCAGCAGCAGCTATTTCTTTGCACAGGATGGGTGGTTTCAACACCTCTTCCTGGTTAAGATTACTGCTGAGTATTGTCTGACCTTGAGCTGGCTCGTCTTCCCCTCCATTAAGACTGATCATAAGCTGCAGCTTTAAATGTTATTCAAAGAAGTTGCATGGTCAACTGCTTCAAATGTCAGGAAAATGGCAAATATCACAGTAATGTCAATAAAAAACACTCCTGTATCGTACCTGTGACCACAGATATAAAAGCTAAAAGCGTTTGTAAATGTCATATACTTATGTGTAAGTAATCTTTGAGATATATTTTTATTTTTCATGGCTGCCGTGTGTCACATAATGCAACCATAATTCCCCAAACACACAGTCCCTGAGAAGGCCAAACATGTACTGGGACAAAGTAAGCAGTGTAATCCCTGCGCCATGCTGCCACATTTTAATTGCTTATTGATTACTATGTCATGCTGTGACAAAAACAGGGGAAACGACACAGGAAAACCTGGAAGTGATGAGAATTGAGGGGTGTAATGCATGGCTGAGCAGGAGACTGTCTCAGAGGCAGGGCCAGCTCTAGCCATTTTGGTGCCCTAGGCGAGAATAGGATTTGGACAAACATGGACAAGCTACAGCTAGCTATATATATATTTTACAACCAAAGATTTCGGATTTCCTTCCTCTTTTCCCTGCTATTTTTAAATACGCCGTGATCATCACAGGAAGCACACAAATCTACCATGTGTAGAGCGAATCACATCGTGATTTTTTGCAAACCATGGCCACAATCATAGCTCAAACTTGCATTTGCCATCACTCAGTTAGTCAGTGTTACGCCCCAGACTTGGGCTGAATCTTACCCATCATCCCCCACTTTTGATGTGCAGTGCACACAGCAGCAGTGTTTACAGCAGCAGTGTTTACTCCATCATGTTGTCATCTCGTGACAGACAGTTCAGGGGTATGTTTATTATTGTAATTAAACGGCTGTTTATGTTGACAATGTTGTTGCTTTAGCCATGATTAATAAAATGATGTTAGTAGCAGAGTCCCGCTGACATCCTGCGCCCCAGGCAACTGCCTATGATGCCTATGCAATGAGCTAGCCCTGCTCTGAGGACAACAAATGGAAAGTAAACTCTGCTGGAGAGTAAATAAAGGATATTTAAAAAAAAAAAACAAACAAAAAAAACACACCCTGCACTGACTCACTGACTGGAGGGGTCCAGCTTTAAAGGAGGCTTTTTTTTTTTTTGTTCAACACAAGCTTCTAAAATAAGTCACAGTGGCAAGAAACTGAGGCGTGTTACAGAGAAACGTAAACTTGTCCTCAACTGCCAATCTGGGCATCAAGTATGTCTTTCTTTGTGAAAGAGAAAAACAACATGAGCTTGGCGACGGAAGTTTGAGGTTCAGGCATTTATCACCACCCAAATCTTCAGCTCTATCTCTTTTGGGTTTCCTGTGTAAGTCACTATTACACTAATGTGCCCCTGATGACTCGATGCATTGGCAGTCACACCGTTTAAATAAAACACAGAGTTCAATCAGAACGATCGGATACATATATATATATATACATATAAATGTTTAATTTTAAAGAAATCGATTAACATATCACATAAGCGAGGTTCTCACTGTGGTAAGCAAAATCTAACTACTCCAACTCTATTATGAGAACTTCGTATGTTCGCGTTTTTTTTATATCAAGGGAATTGAGTAGATTTTATCACATCATGTACTTTGAACGCCCTCACTCAGGAAAATGCTTCTGTTAAAGAGAAGAACAACACTTAGTCGAGCAGCTCTAAATAACTGATCATTAATGGTGGAAATGGCTTGCAGAGCTGCAGCTGTGAAGTGACTTTTACATTTTGTATTCTGAGATATTTATATTAACACACAAGCGTGTACACTAGTTTCGGTCTCTATATTGGAACTCTGACTCACTGTCACTGTGACTCATCGCGTGCAGACACAAATGGGAAATGATACCCACATATAATGATCAGTCAGGATCAGATGTTGCTCATCTGTGACTCTTGCTGCTTTTCCCAGAGCTACAAATGCAAGAGCGGTCACACAGAGACAGACAGAAACAGGCAGTGAGGAGTGACCATAATCCTCAAATGCCCCCACTCCCCTGGGATCCACAAGGAACCTGCTGCTGATCTGATCCAAATGAGGCGGAGAAGAAAACTCCTTCCTTTGATGTCTTTCTGCAAGGAAAAAAAAACATAAGGGCAGAAAGAGTGTGCATGGTATCACTGCATAGCCATAGCTCTGGATCCAAAGACCCGCATTTAAACACGGTACAGATTTCTTTTTCCATCCAGTATCAAGTTTACCAGGACCAGATTTAATTAAACAAATATAAATAAAGTACCAAATATCAAACTTCTGTGTTTTCAGTTCAATATAATAGCAAATATAAAACACAGTTCAGCACATTTAAATTCTGCCCTTTTTTTTTTTTTTTTTTTTTTTAGATTACGCACAGGGGCATTACTAATAATACCCTTGAGTTAATTCACAAAAACACCAACACCTTTTTCCTGTTGTCTCTGCCACTGGCAGTGCGGTTTGTCTGTGCATCTATGAGCGGTGAGGGGAAGAGGAAGTAGAGTTTCTCGTCTACAGCATCTTGCTAACCTTCTCAGTATGACATGTGTAGACAACTGCAAAATAATTTTTCAAATGCTTTTTCGTGAAATCCCACACATTTGCTGTATAGGTGCACAAAGCATCAGTACTAATTCTGTCTCAGATGTATCAATACAAAGCACCCAAAAGTGGCAGGATACCACTGTGCGCTGTGCAATAATCTAAATTAGCTTCTAAATGAAAACTTCCCCTGCAGGGACAGATAATTTCCTAAAGCTAGGTAGACCCTAAGATTTTTATTGATCCTGTAAGATGTGTTAACTCGCACTACACATTTTAATCAGCCTTCCTGCACAGAGAGAACCTGCGACCTCTCTGTTCACACTGCACGAGTCAAGCCATCAATTCCAATAAAGTTTGTCCAAACAAGATGGCTGCATCGTCAATGTTGGCAAAAGAGAGAAAGGCAGCACAACTTTGTGAGATTCTACAATGAACAGAGAAGTTTAGTTTGTCCCAACATATAAATTACTACTTCAATAATGTTAAAATAAGCTCATTGCCGTTTATAACAGAGTTTTGACAGCAGCCATGTGGGAATCTGGACCGTGGCAGTGCTCACACAAGACCAGTCAGACAAAATTTCTGACATGCCAGAAATCCAACCCATCTGGTTGAAATTCGGGCCCATTCTAAAATTAGTCTGAGGCGACAGATTCAGGGCTAAAATCGGGCCGAATCCTTGCAAGGTCTGCCTGGCATTATGGTCTGATAGCTAAGATAACAGTACTTGAAAGTGGTCTACCCAGTGAGATTACAGGCATTGTACCTAAGCCAGTGATGGAAATTTGTTCCACACTGGAAGGAAAATAAAACAGAGGTGGTGTTTACAGGTCTTTAGAGGTGCAAAAGCTGCCTTTCAAACTTGGTGCCAATCTGTGGTGTCTTTAACTCTACGAAGTCACATCTCTGTAATGACCATGATATTTCCAAGAAGCGTGAAAACAAGTGGAAAGATGTGTGAGAAACAGAAAAATTTACAAATGGGTGAATGATGGGATGGATGATCAGATAATGAATAAAAAACCCTGATGGTGTGATGGAAGGATGGGTAGGCAAGAGGAGAGAGTATCATCAGGTTGGAACAGTGCCCGTGTGTCCATGTTAATCCACAACAAGTCTGAGCCACTCATTATCCTAGAGCTGATTAGGGAGTGCAGTTTAATAAAGGCTGACCTATAGTGACGTTGGGAGGAGGCTGTAAAAACAGTCAGAGATTATGACGCCCACCACGGGGCACACAGGAGTAGCTGTGGCAGGCGTGACTGTTTCATCCAGAGATAGCCAGATGTGTTGGGATCTCAGTGACAGTCACAGAGATTAAGGTCGCACTGTCCTGGCTGGATTAGCGCCAGCAGCAACATGATGCTAATGGGCTGGCAGTGCCAGGCAGAGTGAAGGCATAGGTAGGCTGGCAGATGTCGACACAAGGCTTTTATGTCTGTGCCCGGGCCCTTCCCTTCACACGGCTCCCCGTCTCCTCTGCAAGCCAGCTTTACTCTACCAAAACAGATGAGCGATGATATAAGAGGTTTGGTAGCAGCAGCTGGGGTTACGAAAGAGGCCGCACCACCCAAAGGTTCCAACCTTTTGATCTGATCGTGGATAGAGACTTGGCCTTCCTTTATTGCACTCTCTGCTTCTCCTTTGTCTCATATTCTCTCTCGCGCTCACAGACACTGACTGTTGCTTTTCATGTTTCCTTACAAAATAAATGGTTTATTCTGAAACAAGGAAAAAGACTTTGCCAAAACGTTAAGACAACCTTACCTGCTGGGTGCTGGAAAAAGATATACAGTGGGTGGACACGAGCATGTGCACAATCTAATGCAATCCAGTGCAATAGCCATGCAATAAACATTACTTTTGTGAAGTTTATTTTGCTCAGTTATTGTTGAAACAGCACCAGGGAGGCAGTGGTTCGGTCTGTCATGGTTTCTTGTGGTGTTGTATTGGATTACTTTTTATTATACTGTACAGGTAATAGTTGTTGTTGTGTCTGCTCCCTGTAGGAGCAGGTAGGTAAAAGCACTGAAGCTGATAAATGTACTGTGTTTCTAAGCTTATTGTTGTAACTGACCCAAAGCAGGACAGAGGGCAAACGGCTGAGATGTAACAAAACAAGTGAACAGAATATATGTAACACAGAAAAATAAAGTATGCAGTGCAAACCATGGCAGTGTAATGCAACGCCTTTCCTTGTTATTGTCTACCAGCACCCTAGCTGAGCTTTTACTTTATTGTGTCATGTTTGACGTCCTCTTATCACTTTTAAAATGAAACCATAAAACTCCATTTCATCTAATCTATAAAATGTCAGAAAACAGTAATAAAAGTATCCATCACAAGTTCCTAGAGCCCACAGTGACTTCTTCACACAGCTTGTTTTCTGACTGTCAGTCCAGAAAACCAAAGATATTCAGTTTGCAACTATATATAAAAACATGTTTCAGAAGCTGCAACCAGTAAATATCTAGCGTGAACCAACAATCCATTCATCTGTCTCTCTTCAAAACCAGGTGACAATTTTTTTTTTTTTTCAAATGTGCAACAATTTCCTTTAACAGCTAGTCTCTGTAATTTTTAGCGGATGTTACTGATGTAAGTAGTGAATGTTCTGGGGACTATTTTTACCCAGATTAATGTACATCTGGTGTGTTAGTAGTTAGTTATGGAAGAAGGACAGTGTGGGATTTAAAGTGTATGTGACAGACAGTGTAGGTGTTTGTATTAATGTAACAGTGTTACTCATGTTTTTTTTAACAACTGACTTTGGATATAGACACATTACTTGTCAGTAAGGTTCAGTAAACTGTTGGTTTGCTCTTTTCAGGTTATATTTTAAGAAACATACAGAATATCACCGGCCTTATCCTTTAAAGGACACAAAACCATTTTTAAAAAATGTATTTATTTATTTACAGATAATCTGTCAGCTAATCATTAAAGTACTACAGAAGATCACGCAACAGAGAAGCAGGAAACAGACAAACGACAAGGACAGTGAAGGCAGCACAGCGGACAGAAAACTGGCCGAGCAGGCAGGCAGACGGCAGGCGGGCTAGCTCCTCCGGGGAATGGTTGGAAACGGGAACATGAGTCCACATTTCTAGACAGTGACTGGCCTAGTTTCAGGAATACACTCCATGCTCTCTGTCTCTCCCTCTTTCTCCTCTGTGTCTCTCCTCACCACCACATTGGAGCAGCCAAACAAATCATGCAAAGTTAACATCAAAGTTTGCTCTGAAAGGTCACCGGATCTCTCATAGAACAGTCGACCTCTGTGCAGCTGGAGGGAGGAGGTGAGCCGATGAAGGCAGCGGTTTTGGAGGCTGAATGTCATTACTTTTTTTTTTTGGTAATTTATATATATATATATATATATATAGTTTATCCTCTCTTCCCTCATTCCCTGACCTACCACCCCTCCATCTACACATCTCATTATTTTTTTATATCCCCCCTCCTTTCCCATCCCTCCCTCCCTGCCTTTCTATCAGCCACTCACTTCCTCACATGTCCCACGTTTTAAGGACATGGGCTTGTCGAAGTGGAAAGCCACCTTGTCGCTTGATATTATGGCCACTATAACACCAGTGGAGTGACACAAGGTGTGCAGAGCCAAAAAAAAAATCCTGCTAAACCTGACCAAATGGCTACATTAGCTCCCTTCCTCTATGTCTTTCTTGCTTCTCTGTCCATCCTTATCTCATCCCTCAGGTCAAGAACAAACAGAGGTGATGCTTAAAACAAGAGAGGAGGGAAAGGCAGTGTGGACGAGTGATTTAGAGGGATCGTGAAATGAGCAGTGCAGTCTGTAATAGAGAGAGGGGAAGGCCAGAACATGAGAAAAGGAAAGAGAGCCTTTGGAGCGAACTGTAATCCAATAACAGTAAAAGTGACGCTGACCATAAAAACTCCAGAGAGGTTATGTGGGGACTCAGCCAGATATATAGAGCATGTCCAGTTGGCAGAGGAGGATGATGGGACAGAAAAGGGAAAGAGAGAGAGAGAGCGGAGGAGAGGACAACAGGTTTGTTCATTTGTTAATCCCCTAAAGCCCCTCTACCTAGGATCTGTTCATCCCAATCTTTCGCTCCAGTAGAAAGTCTCCTCCACCCACTACACTGTGATAAGATTTCCCCGGAGAGAGTCAGATGGTACCCCTCCACCCCCTCCTCTCTTCACCTCCTTTATCTGTATCAACCCTCCTCTCTGTCACTCGGCGAGTCCCCGTTCTTCTCTTCCTCTCTTGCCATCGTATCAGTCATTCCCACGGCGCTGGTGTGTGAAGAGCACTGGGGGGAAAAAAAACCTCCACCGAGGGGCCTCTTAAGTATTCAAGGTCACTGCTTGACAAAGCGTATGCTGCAGCGTGTGGAGTGTTTCACAAGGCATGTGATGTTTTGTAATATTTGATGTGCTTCCCTGCAAATCTGATACTGTGTTCTCACACGCTCGTCTGTGTGTGTGTGTGAACAGTTTGCAAAACAGGATGACCTGTGGATAGGGTGTGTCTCAGCAATGAAAGTGTTTGCGCTCTTTTAGGTTTTCTGTTCCAACATCGTCGTCTCTCTTTCCTAAGAATGACTTGACTCATAATGGGTTTAGTTGTGGTTCATCAAACTGGCACGTTATCACATTTATCTGATGTCTAGTGAAAAACCTTCTATCTCCAAAACGATGACTCTACAGGAAGGAAACTGTCTTCAGTTTGATAGCTGCATAATATCGTGAGAGCTTAGTAGTCTCTCAGACCCAAAGATTAGAACGTGTTTCTCAACCATTGAGGGGATAGTTGTCATTTAACTGAAATTAGAACGTGAGGTGTCCTGACAGCTGAATGGCTGGCTTCCCTCCAGCTAGGGACCTTCACTGCATGTCATACCCCACAAGTCTCTCCCCTTGTTTCCTGTCTCCCTCTATACTCCCCGAAATCGAATAAAGGCAAAAATGCCCAATGAAATAATCTTTTAAATAAATAAATAAACAAACAAATAAAAAGGAACATGAAAACTTGTAAGTTCAGTTTTCAGCCCACTGCAACAATGTGAATTTTAATCTGCTCTGCTTCAGGCTTAACCTGCAACTCAGAGACAATATTTACTCAGCAACACGGAAGCCAAATATAATATGATGCAATAAAAGTAACTATCTATCACAAGTGATGGAAGTAAAAGAAGACTCACTCACACTTATGTCGACACACATTGTGATTGACAGTGATGTACGGTCTGCGGCCATCAGCCAAGCTAACATTGATCAGCACTGGCTGCCAGCGCACCACCGAATCAATCATGTCCATTGATCCAACGCCATAGGAAGAATGTGTGTGTAAATTGGGGGGGAATGTTTGTTGTTGCGTGCTATAAAGAATATGATATTACTGTAAGGTTAAAATTAGAGGAAAGTCGATACTGATTTACAAGGTTGTGAGGCTCAGGGAGTGTAAGCAAAGGGGAAAAAAAGAGGATGTTCTCCTCTTACTCAATAAAACAGCATGAGCTGTACAAGGCCTTCAGCGTGAAAGATACTTTTTTAGAACGTGAGCAGAGCAAGGCTAAGCAGAAGTCTCTGTACAGGACATAGGCTGCATTCACTTTTTGTACAAGTGCATTAGCAATGATAATAATACATTTATCATAATGTCAGTGAGCCCTGCACATGAAGTGCCTCAGTCTGCAAAGTTATAAAAAATATTTAATTAAATATAACCAACATCACTTACTCACATATTTATTACCACAAGAGAAAAGTGCCTCTGCCTTCATCAGTACTCATCTCATCTTGGTTTGTTTGTGGTCAGGGTCTTAAGAAAAATGCAGGTTTACTTCACATGTCCCTCTGTCCTTCGATCATCAGATCACAGGCAGGGGGACGGGTGTAAACCAACAGCTCCTCAATGGATCTGTCACCAATCCAAATCATTTCAGATCTGCTGCTTCTCAGAAGAGGCGATGAATGAGAGGGGAGGGGTTAGACATCCCAACAAACATGCCAGATGACAAACACTAAAAAACGAATGTGAAGATTTTATTGGAATCACTGGGAAAAAAAAGTTTTGTGCACTGTGGCTGGAGATTGAGAATACTGATCATCTTGCCTCCCACAGTGGAACCGAGATCAGACGAGATAAAGAGGAAGGAGAGAGCAAAAAGGAGTTGGAGAAAGAGAGAGTGGGAGAGACATGGCCCCAAGACCTGTGTTTTTTTTTTTTTTTTGAGACTCTCCCTCAGTATTTCTCTCCATTTCTGAAGCGTCGGCCTCAGAAGAGCTGAAGATGTTTGACACAGATGCGGTGATAAAAGGCAGGCGAATAAGGAGAAATTAATGTTACAGTGGGTGGGATGAGAGAGAGAGAGAGAGAGAGAGAGAGAGAGAGAGAGAGAGAGAGAGAGAGAGAGGGATGGAGTGAGTGCCAGAGGGAGAGAGAGGAGAAAGAGAGAGGGAGTAGGGGGAAGAAAATACAAATGATGGCATGCTGGTGGAATGGAGCATACTCCTGCTCTTCTTATTTATCTCAGGGAGGAGAGGAGACGAAAGCTTTGTATCCCAGTATCACACTGGGACTGAAACATAAAAATCAGATGGAGGGAAAAGTAGAAGGGGTGGTGGGCAAAAATCACCAGGCCCCCCTCCCTCAACAAGAAAAAGAAAAAGAAAATTGGAAAATGAAGATCCTGCCTTCATGGTTTAAGAACAATGTCCTGCATTCTTTCTCTGAACCACAAAACTGCAAGGCACTTACCCTTTTGCATACACAAAAGGATATATGCACACACACACATGCACACACACAAAGGCATTTGCACACACCTTTTCCAGAACACATAAATGCAGGCGTCTTCACACACATGTTCATGCACATAGGTGCACAGACATGGATCTTTTCTTTAACAACAACCAAAAAAAGGCACATTACACATGAAAGGATGTGGGGAGGGAGAGGGCGCAGGGCGGCTGTTCAGAGTGTGTGTCTTTTTATCAGGTGAAGGAGAAGCAGGGAGGGGCGGAGGGGTTGGGGGTGCGGTGGTGTAAGATTTATCTGCTGCCGTCGGAAAACTTTGACCCCGGAGTTGTAAATCTGTCAAAGGAGTCTAGCCAGCTCAACAGGAAACACGAAGAGGAAAAGAGGGGTGTGGGGGTGGGCGAGGGGGATGTTTTTGACGGAGGGGGGGCTTAACCATTTCAAAAGAGGCACTTTTCAGTGTTGAGGAGTAGGGTGGTGGTGGGGGAGGTGGGGGTGGTGGGACGGTGTCACAGCCATGTTTACAATCCTGAAACTGATCCCTCACAGCCGGCGAATCTCCCTCCAGTTTTGCCCCCCCACCCCGTCACTCCCCCACCCTTAAAAAAAAAAAATTAAACTCTTTACACAAACAGAAACTATGCAGGAAATTACTGTTTTGATAAATGTTTCAAATGTCTGTTTGTACTTGTAGCATACGTCGTTTGAGATGCAGCTGTCCGTGATGACGTTGAGCTGGTTTCCCGTTTTAGTGAAACGCCGGTGGAATTCAGCCCCAGAAGTATTAAGACTGTGTCTCCACAAATATTCACAAAGAATAAAAATGCATTTCTGTTTCTTTCTGTTTGGTTTCAACTGTCTGAAACTGCTGTGAAAGCGCAAAACAAGCTTTTTTAAAACACTGATGCAAGATGATCATCGCTCTTAGACTTGGTCAGCTACTTTTGTGAAAGAGCAACTAAGATGTCAGTTTTCTGTCAGCAACAACTTTCTCTTTGATCTCTCATTGTGAGCTTCAGTGCGACCGATCACACAATCCCAGTGCAGTTATTGACATGCAGCTCAGACAGTCTTGAGTATAAAATGGTTATTTGATTGAGGGTCTCAATGCAAGTTCAGAGGAAAACCTATTGGTGGTGGACTGACTGACTGACAGAGTGACACTGCCATCCCATGAGAACCATGCAGTTAAAAATACAAATCAGAGTATTCATTCAAAAACACTCTTTTCCCCTTCTAGTTGATGACACACTCCTTTTCAGTGTGGACAGCAAGGATCAAAAATATGATACCTCTGATTATCTGACATGTAAATGGCATTTTCAGACTTAGCAAAATCACTGTGGACATTACACCACTGAGACGATGGTCGGTTGACAACGAAAGGGACATGTTATTAAAGAAAAAAGGTGTGACAATGTTGCATATTAAGTATGTGGTTTAGAGCTATAGGCTAATATTCACCTGACTCAAGATAAAGTTCGTGTTGCCCAATATTTACATTCTACCAGACACTTTTGTTTTTTTGCAGGATGTGCAGCAGACCTTCATTTCCTTGATCTATGCTGAGTTAGCAGTGTACAGACATGACACCTTTACCTACTCTGTAGCAAACACAAACAACGGCGCAGGAAAGGATTGATTAAGATAATGTTGCACTGAAGCACAGTATCACTGCAACCGACCAATGTGCTGCCCCACAAGAGCCTGTTTTACTATGTCTCTTGTCTCTTTTTATACAACCAAACTCAACATTCACTAATACTAACAGTGACGGTCAGGTGTTTGAATCCACATCCGGTACATTATCAAAAGGCTCACTCGACCCAACATCTTTTCACCGGAATAAGTGTGACTGCTCCGTCCTTTCCTTGTCCTGTCCTGCGTGCCCGCTCTGTGCCAGCGGGGCAAGGCAATTGGACACACTTTATGGCGACTGAAAGCGTCTATTACTCAGCCCTGGGAAACCCCAACACCTTGGCACAGGGTGGCACGCTGTCACAGGCTGCCCTGGGAACAGCTCAATTAGCCACCTGGCCACTGTCTTCCCCATCACAAGACTGAGATTCTCAGCCCCATGGGCAGAGGTGCAATGGATCAAGAGAATGGGCTGTTTGTTTGGCAGCCAGCTGCACATATAGGCTTAAGGGAACGCCTTCCTTAGTGTTTTTTTCCCTAATCATCCATTAATGTCTCCATGACAGGAGCTGCTGGTAGAGGGAATGAGATCATCCAACAGCTATTGTTCACCACTACCAGCCCACACCTTCGCATTGCATCAGTTTAACCCAGATCCCAAGAGAAAACAGTGAGAGACAATGAGAAGGATGAGCTACTGTGTCAACAAGTTCATTCACAAATTACTATGAGAGTTTTGAAGCTACAGTGTGAATGTGTAGGAGCATATCTGGACTGCACGTAAACAAAGCCGTGAAAGCGCAGTGAATGAAACCCCATGAGCATGCAAGGCGTGTTTTTGTTGTTGATTTGACTGACTGGTTATATGCTAACATGCAGAGTGTGAGAAGACGCATGGGGCTCAGTCTATTCCTGCATATGCGAGAGTGCATATATATAGTAGGTGTGTAGGTGACAAAGAAAGAGGCGAAACAGGGGCATAGTCAGTCAGTGCCCCAGACAGACAGCAAACACGTGCATACATACAGCCACTCCCATGCGCGTGAACACACACACACACAAACACTCACACACACTTCTCACATTACTGTGGGTGAGGGATTTTTTTCATGCTTTCGTTGAGTGAAAGAGAGAAAGAGAGGTGTGAAGCCTCAGTCACGCAATGCCGCTCTGTTCAGCTCACTGTGTGTGTGTGTGTGTGCGTGTGTGTGTGTGTGTTTTGGGTGCTATGGCACCAATCGTATGCCAGTTTAGGTACGTATGTTGTGGTTAGATATAGTGAGTGCATCTCTGCATTCAAAGGTTACAATCTGACGTTGAGAGACCTGCACACAGGAAGTCATAGTTCCTGACACCGCCCTTAAATGCTCAAAAACAAATTCACACCTATATATATATATGTGTGTATAAAAAAAGAATCTCTTACAAAATGCATTCCTTTACTACAATGGACCCAAGGGACAACCTCACTAACAAACTGGCTCACTGGACTGCCACATCTGAAGCTTGGTGGCAGCAGTTTTCTATACTTATGCGAGACCGCCTGCAGGCACATGTGTTGCCATGGGGGGAGGCACAGAGGGCATTAGAGGCCACGTTTGGGGAACTTGTTGTGGTAACAGATACATGTGTGGTTTCATAGAAGGGGAAGTGAAAGCTGAGGGCCGCAGCTGTTCATGTCTAGAAGGCCTCATCTATGCTAACAATATGAGAAAGGAAGTGAAGAGCAGAAATTGCCCTTGTGCCACAGTTATCTGAGCGGTACAATCTGTCGTGCATGTGAGTCTAACTGTGTATATTCTCAGTGTCTGTCCCAAGCAAGACACCACAGTCAAATTTCTGTTTTTCTGCCCTTTTCCTCCTTTTCCTTCCTTGGTCGCTGCCAGTGAGATAGACACAGCAAACAAAAGCTGAAAAGTTGAAATCAGATTCAGGAATCTAGTGTAGAAAGCCGTCAGCTTACTAAAACTGAAGTGACTCATTCTGGTTTTGCATGCCAACAAAGTCATCTCCTTCAACTAGAAAAGGTCAAAGTAACACCACATAGAAATTGGTACCCTGAAACCCCATAGCTAGGCCATTTCCTCCATCAGGCTATGTCTCATTCATACCCACAAAGGTTTTAGATTTTAAAAGGTCACGCTAACTAGAAGTTATTTGCTTCTCTGAGGACTTCTGGAGTGACACACAATCATGGTTTTCACACAAAACTGATGAATGAAACTTTTCGTTTTTAGAATAAGAAAATACCAGGTAGGTAGGTTCCCATTTTTAATACGTTACTGAAACATATTTGCAGCTGGAATAGTCTACCCACCTACCACCACCTCCTACACTCACTAATTTACATATTATATCTTATTTAGTGTGTACAAAAACTAGTAAAAACCTGTAAAAAAAAAAAAACAGTGTAAGAATTTACAGTTTTAAGAACTACATGGCTCTGGTTTGGACCTACAGAGACAGCTGAGGGGTCAGTGAGGGAAAAAAAGAGCCATGTATAAAACTGTACTCCCGGTTTACAAATCTGTGTGCACGGTTTATAAACTGTGCTCTCTGATATGTAATCTGTGGGCACAGGTTTTGCAGTCCATGCCCACAGACTTCCATGTGTATGGATTTTTTCTACTTCTTTCTTCAGGTTTTGGGGTGAAAATACAAAATTACACAGTGAAAGCTGTGAAACGTCCAGCGCAAAACACAATATAACATTAAATCTACCTTTAAATCTAAGATAAACTGGGCTTACTTGGCGAATGCTCCTTTCCTTGTTTTCTGAAGAAAGAAGTTGTTTGCATATCTGTGCTCACGGTTTACAAATCTGTGGACACGGATTGCAAATCTGTGGGCACAGATTGTTACACATGGCTCTCAGGGGGGCTCCATAGCGACTAGGTGCCAGATAGCCAGCTGCTTTTTACCAGCAAAGAAGTAAGTACAACATGCTAATTACTGAGATTTAGAATGAGAATAGAAAATGTCAAACTTTTCTTTCAAATGCTATTTTGCCATCAGAATTAAGGTTGCACCTGTTATCCTTGATTCACGAAGCCATGAAGTGCTAAAATGCTAAAAGTATAACCAGACAATCTTAGTCATTGCAGCTTCAAAACACATGAATCCAAAACAAAACTTTAACAAATGAAAACATTACCATTACCAGTGTGAAATAAGTATAATTTTTACCTCCTTTTTATTTTTCAAATTAACTAAAGCAATGGAATTTGGTATAAAAAATAATTCAACAAGAAGATAACCCTGCTTTGCTGGAAAAATGAGTGTATGTACAGCACTTTCCTCTCCCTAAGCTATTGTTGAGGTGCTCTTGAGCAAGACACGTTATCAGCTGGCCCAGTGGAGCACGTCTTTGGCTCATATAAGACTGTACTTGTACTGTGGCCTCTCCCAGGTGTTGAGGTGTGGGGGTGTAGAGCAAGTAAAAAAAAAAAAAAAACAAACTTCTCCTAGCATGCTTACATTTTTAAAAATAAGGACAAAATAGTTGAGAGAAGTGGAGGTGAAGGTTGTTTTTGGCCTGAACCCAAATACCCCCACACTTCTCCTCCCCATGTTCCCCCCTTACCCATCTCACAGACTCCCACTCTAAGCCCTGAGCTCCAGTATGAAATCAACATTGGGCCTGCAGGAAATGAGAGATCTCCACAGGAGATAGAGGAGGGAGGGAAGGAGGAGGAGGAGACAAAAGAAAAACAGCAGAAAGAACCATAGATTTGACTTTTGGCATCCAAATGTCCACTCTCCATGTCATGGCCCTGCTCCTTTTTCCTTTATCCCCTCCTTTCCTTGTCTCTCCGTCTCTCTGTCTCAGTCCCCGTGAACATCTGCTTGCTGTGTGTGTTCGTGCATGCAGCTGTGTCTGTGTCTATATAGTGAGCTCGAAGGGCTCGCCTTATGAAAGGCTCCGGGCTTGTTGTTCTTTCCTGGCACAGTAATTCGCTGGCTAAGCCAAGAAAGTGGACAAGCAGCGAGCTATTTCAGCAGGGCCTTGTTTTTGTTGTTCCACGCTCAACGACAACATGACCTCATGTGACCCCTTCCCAGCTACTCGCGGCTAGAACACGGCGAAGTGTTCAAGGTGTGGGAGGCAAATCACGGTGCAACCACGCAGTGCACCAGAAACCACCACAGATGAGTCCGTGCTTTGCCCGTAATGTTTAACTTGAAAACCCTGTGATTCAACACGAGAGGCCACTTTAAGAGACGCTGTCTCAAACGCACTGCGCAGGGCCAAGGGGGTATTTTGACTTTCAACATGTACACACAAGTGTGCATATAAATGTGTCTTTGTATAGCGAGGCAGATAAGCAAGACAGACACACACACTCACACACTCATGCACACAAAGGGGTGGAGTAGCAATGAGGGGCTCAGTTAATGGCTTTTAAATTTCCACTGAGTGAGTGACTTACAACTGTGGAGGAGCACAGCTGTTCCTGATTTGGGGAACAAAGAGGGGGGAACGGCAGCGATCTGAGAGACTGGACTGGGCTGCTCTCATTTAATGGGCTAAAATCTCCCAGGAATGACACAGATGTGTGTGTGTGTGTGTGTGTGTGTGTGTGTGTGTGTGTGTGTGTGTGTGTCTCCACGCTTGCCTGTAAGTATCTGTGGTCATCCTTCATGTACTTACTTTGCTGTGCAAAGTCCCTTTTGTGCATAAACTGTGTGTGCCTGTTGGTGCATGTGTGTACTTGTGCGTAGGAGGCTGGGAGGGCAACAGGATCCGTCTGCGTCTACAGCCATAGATTACAGCCACAGAGCGAGCGAGAGCAGAGTTACGGCTTTACAGGGCTGAGCAATAGTGAAGGTCAACTCATTTGGGAATAAAATGGAGTTGGAGAGGAGGGGGAGAGAGGGAGAGGAGGCTCAGATGCGTGAGATTTAATGCAGGGAGAGAGGAAGGGAGATGAAGAGAGAGAGAAAAACAGAGAGGAGATTAAGGCCAGAGCTCATCTAAGCATGTCAATAAGAGTTGAAAAATCTAGCGTCAGCCAGGTGGAAAAAATCCAACTTTCTTTGATCAAAGACTTTCCATCTCAGGCAGACAACAACCTAGCACGTTTGAACGCAGCCTAGCTTGAAAACTCCACGCTTCTTTATGTCAAACTTTTTATAGTGGCGTTCCATCCCTTGAAATACTGCTTCCTGACCCCCTCCCCCCACGCCCCCACTCCACCCACCCACACACACACACGCACGCACACATGCATACACTCCCCTTCTCCCCTCCGAGTTGCGCTTTGTTTCCTGCCGCTGGTGAACGCAGCCCTTTTCCTCGGAGGCCCCCGTGCTGCACTGCAGCCTTGTAAAACATAACAGGTCAGCGTCACATGACTGAGGTCTAGGACACTGAAGGCTGGGGCCGGCCCTCTGCCGTGCCGAGCAAGAGTTGGGTGTCAAAGTACACATGGGTGGGGCAGCGCAGAGGGAAAAGGACGTGGACTGACGGAGTGAACAGCAGAAATATGGAGAGGAGGGAAAGAAAAAAGAAAGAGAGAGAAAGAAAGTAAGAGAGGCAGGAATGAATGTTAGCAGTAAACCAATAATTCTCCTGAGAAGCTGAAACCACTAAAAGAATATTATTTCCATCCATCCCTGGTTCCCCAAAGAACACCTTTCTCAGCTCTCATCTATCACCTCCTCCCAAAAACAGTAACTTCTTTTTTTCTCACCTCAGGTCTGAGATGCTCAGTCACCCATAGACTGATGTAGACATGAATGAGCCTCCTCACCCTCCCCTTTCCTCTTTCTCACCCCCCCTGTTTCACTGAGTGATTGGAGCTGACATACATATGGAGCACACTCATCCTGGTAGCACTCAAACGGGGGGTGGAAATACATGCGCACACAAATGCATAGATGCACAGGCATGTACATACGGGCCTATCAGTCTCCGTGTACATGCTTTCACACACTATCTGCATACACAGTAAATCTATTCAGGCTGTATATAATGTCATGAATTCCCTCTCCAGGTTCAGTTTCAGTGGTTTCTGTACATGTACGTAAGGACCTATTTTCTTTCTGTTCCTGTCATTTTGGTTTCTTTTACTTCCTTTAATTTTAGTCTCTTGTCTCGTCTTGTGTGTCTTCTACCCAGTCTCCCTCGCTCTCTTGTTGTTGCACTAAGCACTTGGAGTGCGTCCCCCGAGGTCTCCAGCTTTACAGGAAGCCTGTCACACTAATAGATTTCACCTTCTCTCATTTTCTCTTTGGCTGTCATTCCCTCTCTCACCCTCTTTCTCATCTGCTGCCCATTACGGACACAAGTGTCTGCTCACCACAAGCTACTGTAGCTGAGTGTACTGAGGGAGTTAAAGATTTGGAGTGAGGTGGCACATGTGTCCATGTAAAATTGAAAACTTTTTAAAATTAAGCTCAAATTACATGTCATCTCATGTCAGATATTACTGAATGGCCCAATCACAGTTGTTGCAGGCGTGGAGTCACAGTGTAGGAAACGCGGCTATGCCACACCTGCGAGTCGATTCCATCGAGAAATATAAACTGGCCTTTAGCCGCAGCTGTGCTTTGAGCTACATGCTAGCAGGTTCAACATGAACACTAACAAGCTGATGTTAATGTCTACTGGTGGAAAATGTAGTTCAACACAGTGTCTGTTTTGTGCTTAGAAGCAATATAGCAAATTTCAGTTTCAGCAAATCGACTGCAATGTAATACAACATCTGGCGAGGTGAAGAGCCTGCTGGGATTTATCAGCTTATGACAAAAATATTAACGTGTCAGAATTGTTGTATTATTATATCAGCAGTACATGTTGTTGCAGGTATTAATGCTTTGTTGTCTTTGTGCAGTCAATCCATCGTGTTCATGGAATCAAGTGCTCCGGTGTCCTGTCAACATAAAAGCTTATATCTCTGCATCTATATCGTCCTTTATTGAAAATCTGTCTTACCCTGTCTGTTTAAAGTATGCAGGAGTTTGTCAGAACGCAGCCCGTCTGTGTCTCTGTTTGACAGCCTGACTTTGTGCATCTCTCCTGACTTGTGTATTGCAGTGTCCTCTGGAATCTACCTACAACAACCTCACCTATCCCTCTTCCTCCTCCCCCTCCTCCTCCTCCTCGCCCCTCGCTCCGTCTTGCTCATCCCACATGTCACATCACATCTCCCAGACAGCCTCAGGAAAAGGGCAGAGGCCTTATGAATTGATGTGGGTCTCTTACAGGAGCATGGCTAGGACAAGGACAGGCACACACACAGGCACAGACACACACTCTCACACACACACATATATGTATAAAGGTGAACCATGAGGGTGAAATGACGCTGTGTACACATACTGTCCTTCACCTGTCACCTGCTTTCATCTGCAGCCTGGTTGTGCAGTCTCTGAACTCAGTGTCCGCGTACAAAATATTTGTTTATTCATGAACATGTTAAATTCATGCAAACATACACAGAATGATGTCTTTGTCTTTGTCACACTTACTGTGACAGAGCTATGGCAACAATGCAGCGTTACACCACATCATGCCCCAGTAGTTTTGAAAGGGAGGCTCTCTCTGCCGCCCCACTAAACACCCCAGCAACAAGCTGGGCAATGATGACACCTATTGGTGCCTGGGAGACCTGCAGTGGGAGCTGCTGCAGAGAATATATATGAGATGAATAACCAGCGATATTGAGTGCATTCATCATCCAGTGACAGTAAATTCACAGTAGAAAATTGACATTAGCTCATAAACATCTATCACAGGACTGTGTGTTCGGCAACACACATCTGAGTGTGGAATGTGCGACAGATGATTCAGATGCGATGAAGCAGGAGGGGGCTGCGTTATGATATTTTCTGTGTTTTATATTAGAGATCCACTGTTTTCACACACACTTTCTCTATGCCCCTTCCCTCCATCATCTGCTTTCCCATGGTGCTTCTCTGTGGCTCCCGTTACTCCTGATTTATTCTTGTTCCCTGCAGCCTGCATGCAGTGTTTTATATGTCCAGTTAAGCAATTCTCTCCTCTAATTGGTTAATGGACGGCAGAGGGGTTTGGTGTAAAGGGAAATCCCAGGAGCCTCTGAGGCCTGCTTCATGCCCACTGGACTGGAAGGGAGCCAAAATGTAGTCTCCACCAGCCCCCCACCCCCTACCATGCCTCTACTGGACTGGAGAAGATCCAAGATGGATGCCTCTGGGGCTGTGCTGCCGTGAAACTTACACTATTGTAGATGAAATCTGGAAGAGACTCGTTTTGTATCCACCAGTGCTCGATTTTTATAAATCAAAAGTGACTGATGCTGGAACAAATTCACATCACATGATGTTACTGCCTACCTTTGAACTACTTTAAAAACCAAACATGACTTAATAATCTGTGACTGGGATAAAGAAATCATTTTACATCAACGATCCATCAGAACCTGAACTATTTTGTGACATCGAAAAAAATAAAAAAAATAAAAAAAATAAAATTCCAAGACAGGAATTGTAGCATCATATCAAGCTGCCAGTCCTGCTCAGCGCTTTGGAAAAATGCTTTGTGGAAAAATGGAGCGATTTTTTTTTGAGATGGTGTCTTGAAGCTCAGTGATCCACAATGCTTCTGCAGCTGTCTCCCTGAGGATAGAGAAACACAGAATGGAGAGCTGGAGGAGGAGGAGAAGGGGGAGAAAAAGTGCACGTAAGCCCACAGAGAAGAGGAGGAGAGGTGAGAGGGGAGAGTGATGCAGAAAGAAAATACAAACAGGGTGTTCAGGCTTAATATAGATTCTTCTCTATGAAAGGTCAAAGTGGTGAAAGGAGGGAGTAACGCTGCCCCGTCTGAGGCTTTAATCTCCTTTCCTTCTCCTTCTGTCTGCCATCTTTACTGTCAACAGAGGTGGAGGAAGTTCTCCGATCTTTACTTAAGTAAAGGGTCAACAGTGTGAAAATACTTTGTTACAAGTCCTGCTTCGAAAACCCTACTTAAGTAACAGTATGTTCGTGTTTGCAGAAATTATCAAAAGTAAAAGTGCTCATTCTGCAGAAAAGTGTGCCCTGTGACTAAAAATGATTAAAGATTATATTGTTAGTAAATACTGATCAATACTTCAGTTATTTTCCAGATTAGGATTTTACAGTCCACATACAGTCTTAAAAAAACAAAATGCACAGCTACAGATTGAACTACCCTATTGTGTATAAGATAAACTTGAAATTCTTTCCACCTCAACCAGCTACAACAGTAAAATGCTAAATACTGGTAATAATTCAATAACATCATATATATATATAATAGTATAAAAGTCAAAGGAGCTGTTTTTTCTGAATTATCTGTACTTTACTTTTGATCCTTCAGGTACATTTAGCTGATGATACTTTCATACTTTTGCTTAAGTGACACTTTAGATGGAGGACATTTACTTGTAATATAGTTTTTCAACATTTGTCCACTTTTACTGAAGTAAAGAATCTGAATAATTCATCTTATACTGGTTTGGAATAATACTAAACTTTTCCCCAGATATACAGATCATCCACAGTTTGAACTATACAAGTCCTATATGAATGTTCAATAATACAAGAAAACATAGAGTTATGAGAAAAATTTGGTCTGAAGATGCAGAAAAAGTGCAAACATTAACTTCTGTATTTTACACCTTAAATGTGCCGACTGCAGGAGCTTGTCTACAGTGGGCTACAGTACATCTTGGACCTGAATGAGCAAATAGGGAGGGATTTTGACTTATATCTGTCCTTTTCTCAGTATGTTGTGCTGCTTGTTAATAAGTATTGTAAAAAAATTCGCTCAGAAAAACTAACTCAGCTCAAGTGAAACAGAAATGTCCTTGAGCAAGGCACTGAAAACTCAAACGCTTCAGTGGAGCAGCTTAGCGGCCAGAGATTGGGCTTTTATCCAGCAGCACCCAGGCGTGAAAATGTGTAATGGTATAAATATGAAGCAAGGTGTTGAATGACGGGTCAGCTTTCACCAGATACTGCAGCTGAAGGTTAAAGGAAAGGTGTCCTCCTCGTTCTTTGACGTCAGGACGTTGAGATGGGACGATAGTGTGGCATTTAAATTTCTCCTTGTCCTATCAGCTTGAACTCGCCAGCTGCAGAGGAACAGAGGTCAGGGTTCAAACCGTGACAATCGCAAATGTCAAATGACTCGTCCCCTGCTGCGACTGTCACCTTGGTTCATCATTTAGGAAGCCAACCAACCAGCAGGAAGATTAAAGACATTGAAATTGAAAGAAAGACAGTAAGGAAGACTGAGAAGGCAAAGTAGTGAAAAAGACGTAGTCTCGAGAGACTGGGCGGATGAACATACGAAAAGCAGCGTTGCATAATGGGCTATTGCATAATATGTCCCATTTGATACCACGTCACTCACTGATGCACATTAGGACCCCACGTAATGCTGCTGGTGAGCAGGCAAACAGGGGGAAGGTTTTTCTGGGTGAGGTGAAATGAAGGGGGAGGGAGAACATGGAGAGCTTACGGTTCTGTCTCTGAGCAGAAGACGTGGTATGGACAGGAAGTAGACAGCCAATGGGGTGGGGGCGCGGCAGAGTGGGAAGCGAGTGGGGGATGGGGAAGTGGGTGGATGGGTGGGTAGGGGGGGGAGTGATGGTGGCTGTGACGGGTGGAGTTGGTGTGTGTGGCAGTGGGTGGGCGAGAGCGCGGTCGGTACTGGTATTTCTACCCTGTCACATCGTGTTAGTGTGCAGCCGAGCACGACTGCTGAGCACACCACTCTGGACAGCTCTGCACACACAGGGTGAACCACACACACACACACACACACACACACACATACACATACACACACACACACACACACACACACACACACATATACACACATAGGTTTAAATTCACAAGGACACACAGTACCTACACTTCAGTGCACACGCACAATTTGTAATCTCCCACGAGGACCACAAGGACATCCAAAACAAGTGAGCACCGATGGAGGTTTGACAGAAACCAGGGGAGAGTGCTCAACCTCCCAACTTTACTTCCATCCATCCATTCATTTATCCATCATTACAGCACTCTATCCATCCCATCAGCCATTTGTGGGTACAGCCATCACAGAGGAATATTTATGCCCTTCACCATTTCTCAGAAAAATGTGCACACTGGACGGAAATAATGATTGTGAAAGTAGAAATCAGAGCCAAATGAAATCTGTCTGTCCTGAAACATTGTGTATGCATGCTGGGAAAATATTGCAACCTGATGTTCTTGGTTCAGCGCTTCAGCAACACACAGGCAAAGTCTTGTTTTGGAAAGAAGCACTTCAAACCCAGATGTGCAGACTTCACAAAGCTACAAATGAACCATAACAATTTACTTTTACCGCCGTCAAACACATTGCCGCACTGGGCAATGAGAACAGCCAAGACGCATCATCCTCATCAGACAAAGTTATTGTGTCAGCGGGGGCAGAGCAGTCAGCCTATCCATTTTCTGGTCACTATATGCAACATGGCTTTGTGGCCATGAGCCCAAAGGCTTTTACACAATATTTTCCTTGAGAAAAAAAAAAAAGAGAGAGAAAACGAAGGGGGAGAGAAGGGAGAGGAAGTGAGTTCAGATGACGGTGCAACCATTCACATTGCAGCTCCCCCTCAGGCAGGAAAAACAGGAAGAAGTGAAGAAAGCAGATGGAGATGGGAGAAAGGAATAAGCGGAATAGAGGAGGCTGCAAGAATATTTCACTGTAAATGCTGCATTCACACAGTGCAGCCTGTGGCAAGGGAAAGAGAAGGGGTGGGGGGTGTGGGGAAAGGGTACAGATGCATGGCTAAGGAGGTTAAAGGAGATGGAGTAGCGAGGTGTGATGCGCAGTGACCCGAGCTCTTCGGTGACGCCATAAACTTGGAGTCATGCTTGAGCGGCTTTGAGGGAAGACAGGGATATAAGCTGTCCTTGGCCACCGGGCTCTGCGGCCGGCTGCGCGACAGGCCAGAGGTCAGAAAGTACACACACAGAGATGCATATGGCACCATCAGCACTGTGGATGGTCACAGAGGATTAGCCTCTGCAGAGGTGCACTTCTGTTCACGTACAAAACATCGATACAAGTTCAGAAATTTTAAGATGGCCCCCGGCTCTTGGGATGATTCACCTCTTTGGTCTAGACTGAGACATCTCAACGCCTGTTAAATGGTTTGCTATGAAATTTTGTACAAACATTCATGGCTCGCAGAGGATGAATCCTACCAACTTCGAAGTTTTCACAAACATGTACTATGTAGATAGATTGGCACAAAATTTGCCCACATGATGAAACTCACTGACTCTGGCTATCCCCTGACTTTTCCTCCAGCACCACCACAAAGTTGATATTTATTGTTTAAAGAGAAATGTCTTGATTTCTGTTGGAAGCATTGCCATGAAAATAGGCACTGAAAGGCATTCAGGGTGATCTATTCACTTGTGCACACATTAGCTGTCAGAAATTGTAAAAAAAAAAAAAAACACAACAGAGCCCCCCTGCAGAGTGGGGCAGAAACCAGGGGTGAGTTGGGACCTACTCCTAATTTTTCCCTAGGCCCCCTAGTGGGTTAATCTGGCCTTGACTAAAAGTAAATACACCATCACATCAAAGCACAAGGCCAGAGGTTTGTAGGTACAAGGAAGTAGATGTTGACATCTGATAGCCAGCACGTATTCATGTTTGGAAAGCGAAGCAGAATGAAGGGTAACACAGCGTGGACCAGAGCTCAAATTCAACAGATTTTTTTGTAATGCTTTATTTTACATGTCCTGTAGTTTCCTGTTAATTTCCTAGAAAGAAGCTGATATGTATACTCCAATATCTTGGGACGGTTTCTATGAAAGACTATGTAATGTGTTACTAATTGTAAGGAAAATGGAAACAGTTTTCAATTGGCACACTTCTAAATCAATGATAGCATGACCTTCTTCTGCCAAATTCAGTGTAAAATTTGGTTTAAAGGTTATAGCACTGTCATACCGCAGCCGGTCAGCTGATGTGTAAATGTAAAACGTGTCTTGTATTACTTGAGTCACTTTTTCCATGAACAGTTTAGAAATTCTTTCAAGGAAACTCGTCAGGAAATCAACAGCAGCTTTTTAACTGAACTGTATCATTTGGTTTTGTGTTTTGTTTTTTATCTCAAGTAAATGAGTTGGTTCTTACCACGTGTTTTTCCTGTCAATCACAAATTAAGAAGTTATTTCCGCAAAGCCGTCTTTCAAATTACTGAGAAATGATAGCAGATGTTAAAATAAAGTGTCGTCTTTTTTCTCGTCTTCCTAAAATATGTTGTGTTTATCCTTGACTTCGAGAGAGCGGACCCGACGTTATTGGGTCACAAGTTACCAAAAACTCAGGCCTGTAAACAAGCGGCCTGATTTTCTTAGAACTGGGCACAGTGTCGTAAATAAACCAAATCAAAGGGTAATGCAACAGAGTGAGCTGTTAATGCTGTTTGTTTGGAGCAAAGGAAGCAAACTGCAAGAGTTGAGGATGTTTCTCGGAAAAAGAGAGCGTCTTGTCAAGTGTTGTCCCCACATGACTTAGCAGAAAGTGAGATGTTCAGAGACACCCCACGTGAAGCTGTCAGTCAGATAGGTGTGTATTGACAGAGCCTCCGTGGAGCAGGCCGGGGACACAGATGGAGCACAGGTAGCACCCGAAGTGTCTCATTGAAGGTGAAGGAAGAATGGAAGGAGGTAGAGAGGGAGCTGGGGGGGTGGAGTGGGACTGGAGGGGGGGTGGGGGTGAATCCAGAGAAAGATGTTATCACTTCCATCTCCTCCTCCTCCGTGTTGGTGTGAAGGGAGTCGCTGAAAACAGATGACCTACTTTTTCTTTGAGACAGACTCCAGCAGCGAGGCCTCCCCGGATTCAGAAAAGACAGTGAAGAATGGAGAGGCACTGAAAAAAAAAGAAGAAAAGAAAAAGAGAGAGAGAGAGACACACAGGCAGACTTCCAGTTTGACAAGGCAGACATGAAAAGGTAGAGACGCAGGCATACAAAAGGAAACAGGGAAAGTTTTGACGGTAATCCTCTTCGACTCTTCTTTCCTTCCCTCTCGGGCGGTTATATAAAACACATCTAGAATTCTGTTCTATGCACATCAAAGAGCCTGCACCGCTATGCAATCTGCATATATGATGTGTCCAGGGAACAGCAGGAGGGGTGTGTGTATGAATGTGTGTGTGTGTGTGTGTGTTTCTGGGAGGAATTTTTGAGTTAAAAATAAGCTTCTTTGGAGAGTATTTAGATGACTTTGTGTTTAGATGAGCCACTTGGATGTGTGACTGCTGAAGTCTTCAAAGAGATAATCACATTTTCCTCATCGGAGACTGCGAAATACAGAAGCGCTCATTAAAAACAAAAGAAGCAGTTAATGCAGTTTACACGGGGCCGTGAGCTTTTTCAAGGTGGAATGGCTGAGTGAGACATTATGTTGTTTCAATATACATGAATTAGCGGTTCCGGTGTCATGAAGTTGTCTCAAGGAAAAAAGAGAAGAAAAAAAAATCCACTCTCGCAGTAATGACTTGGGATTGTGGAGGCTGTCAAAGGAATAATGTGGCTGCAAATGAAGTCATCAGAGCTTCATAATAATTCAAGCCAGCATCGTTTCCTGTCCCACTGCCGCCACCTACTGTTGACAAAATGCACTTCCATGCAGGATTTATTGCTAAGGTGTGGCTGAATGCTGTCATGAAAGCACTTTGGCAAGTAAAGTAAGTTCATTCGTGGCATTTTATGTGTATTTTCACTCGATTTTGTGCTGTATTTTCATGTGTGGTGCAGGCACTATGATGGCTTATTCAGCTGCTGGTGCATCAAAGCCTCTCATTTGCTTTTAGAAAATAATTTGTCAAATTAATATTCAGGCTTTTAATTATCAAATGTCAAAACAGTTCCACACAGATGTGATTATGAAAAATAGCAGAAAGTAGTAACCAGCAAATTCCACTGACAGATTCCCTTCAGACATGTTTTAAGACACATGAAAATATAACTGATGATTTGGATCTGACATGGTTAACCACAGAAAAAGTTCAATTAGCAAGTTAAAAATATTTACTTTTTCTCATTCATTGAAAAATCCAGAATCTATGTATATACAGATGTTAGAAATAATAAGGCTTTAGTTGCTGGAAACAATATGTCTCCTGCTTCACTGAAAAGCCTGTCCTCAGTTTATGTGCAATGGAGGCTTCAAGTTTTCACAACAGACTTAGGAAAGTTGCATCAACAACATATCCAAAACAACAACATATCCAAAACAACAACATAACCAGCTGTGTTGTCATGTTCGTACATACGTGTTCCTGTTAAACTGAAATTAAAGGTGAGCAAAGAAAAAAACTTCTCCCTCTTCCAGTAACAAACTCTGTACATGCCCCATGTACTTGGGGCAAAAGGCTCGAGCGTAAAAGTAAAACTGAAAGCTAAATACTGCCTGTTGTTGATTTCTCAATATATTTTGATTGTGGATTAAACTGGAAGAATGTGAACTGGAGAGTAGAGAAGTTAAATGACTCAGTGTACCTGATTAATGTAGACAGCTGGATTATGGTTTGTTTCTTTTTTAGCTGACAAATCACAAGCTGTTTTAGTCATTTGTACTTGATCATCAAACATTTTAAAAAATGGGTCCTTATCCTCTGAAGCCCTTTTCCAGAAGATATGTGATCACAGGGGCTGATCTGAGGTCAAGCAAAAGATAGTTCTTTTTTCTTTTTTTAAAAACTATTAATCAAGCCATTAAATACAGCCTTTGGTAAATCAGTGAGCAAATGCTCAGTGCCTTAATAAAGAATCTTATGTATTTCCCTGTCACACTAGCTGAAGCCACTTAGAGAACCAGTTTAAGGTTTTTGTTTCATTTCATGTTTTCAGCCCTTGTGTGAAGCCAAGTTAGCCGGCTGCTGGCTGTAGCTTCATAACTGAGCGCACACACATGAAAGTGCTATTAATCCTCTCATCCAACTTTGGCAGGAAAGCAAACAAGCATTTTTTTCCCCCCTCAAAGAGCCAAACAATGTCTTTAAAGGCAAAATGCACAAATAAATGAGGTTCAGAAAGTGTTTCCCACTCTCAGACTCCACTGTCCAAAACCACTGGAACAACACAATGTTTACTAAACGCTGTTTCTTCCGTTACAGAGGGTGCGGTACAGGGATCTACAATCAGATCTCTGTCAAAAAAAGAAGCGGCCATTGTTAAACAGTTTATCAAGTGCAATCCAGAGGCTTTTCCCTCCTGAACTGTTTATGATCTGTAATGAGTCACGGCTACCAAACAAGACAACAATGTCTTGCAATCATCCATCTTATCTTCAGTCTTTTTTCACATAACTGTCCTCCGAGCACTTCCTTATCGCCCGTCTTATCTAACTCCTTGACTGATTAATAGTGAAATGATCATGAAATGAAAAAGCATGCAGGAATTACAAATATGTACATTTTTTTAAAAAAAGCATCAAAGCTGTTTCACACCATGAGCATCTTACTGCTCACATTTTTGCTACCGTTGTGTTTGTGCCCGATGCTGGAGACTCTCCTGCCAGTGCTACTCCTCAGCGATCCTCGCTTCAGCTTTGCACCACTGGACCTGCCCTCTGAAACTGTGTGTAGTTCTACTCTCTCCTCCACTTTGGCCCCCTCTTGCTCAAAGTTGTGGAGGTTTTGGCAGACGCAGGAGCGCTCCGAGGGGGAGGGCTCCTGGCGTGTGCAAAGCCACTTCTTGGACTGGTAGAGAAGCTCTACACAACTGGAAATGGCTGATATCACCCCCACAATGAAGTAGAAGCAGAGGAAGATTGTTTTCTCCGCAGGGCGGGAGGTGAAACAGTCCACTGTGTAGGGGCAAGGAAAGCGGCTACAGGGGAACTGGGCCTCCACCTTAAAGCCGTATAGCAACCACTGGCCCACTAGATAGCCAATTTCTGCCACTACTCGGAAGGCCACGTTGACAATGTAGAGCCTCTTCAAACTGAGGTCCTCTCTGTAGTCCTGGCCGCTCATTTGGCAGAGTTTGGAGCGGTTGTTCCTCTTGTTATGATGGTGCATGACGTACATGAAGAAAATCAGAGAAGGTGTGCCAATGAGGACGATGTGAAACACCCAGAATCTGTACTGGGAGATAGGGAAGGCCATGTCGTAGCACACCTGTTTGCAGCCCGGCTGGAGGGTGTTGCAGGCAAACTCCTCTTGCTCATCATCGAACAAGTCGCTGGCAACTGTTCCCAGGATCAGTATCCTAAACACAAGCATGAGTAAGAGCCAGAAACGGCCAAGCATCGGCGAGTGGACCTGGAGGTTATCCAAGAGTCCTCCGAGGAAGCCCCATTCACCCATGATTGCAGCGCGGTCTCAGGTACGGCTTCTTGGAAGTCTGGAGATTTATCCACCTCCTCCTTCAGTCAGAGCAAATTCTGTCTGTGGCTCAAAAAAGAAACTGATATGTAGATTATCTCCAGTTCATGACTCATAGTGAGACTGAACACAAGAAACTGACGGTCAAAGGTTGGCTCAGGGCTTCTGTGTCTGAACTGGTGATGGGGTTCACATTCCTGAAAGAAAAGATTAAACACGATTACACCAACTCCAATAGCTGCAATATCAACCAAGTCATAAAATAACTGGCCTATTCTAAGAGAAACAAGTTAAAATCCCACTATGGGATTTTTCAAAAAAATAAATTAATTATAGGTACAAGTTATTTAGGACCTTTCCTGCCAAAAATAAGCTTAATACTGGTTATTCTCTCCATATTTTAACTTCTTTTCAAGGTTTCAGTATTTATGAACACTCTCAATCTGCTACAAGCTGCTACTTGCAGAGGAGCACCGACTGGTTGAGTTACTTGTCTGTCCAAAACATCACCCAGATGCATTTCCCCTTTTTCTTTTTACACATGCCAATGACAACAAGATAATGAAACGGGTTCAACCTACAGTGTTTTATGTACCTTTATGTAGAGAGACAGAAAACCTAACCCCTCTGATAAGCCTTAAAGATCCTGTTTTGGGCTCTTCATTTGTCTTCTGCCGCTCAGGTATGTCCTTACATAAAGAAAGACTTGAATGAATTAAAAACAGGGAAAAAAACAAAACAAAAGATGTGTCTAGTCAAAGCGTTATGCTCGCGTCAATTCCAACTTGTATTCCTCTGACTCGCTTTCCAAATGGCCCGTGATTTGGGTTTGCCGGCGCTTATAATTGAGAGGGCGGCAACAGTTAAGGAAATTCCTGTCACATCCTAATCTGCGACCATCTAGAGTCCCGACAGAAGTCATGTTTATGCAAGAAAAAGGCTGATTCTTGATGAGCATTTCAAAGAGCTTCCTAAATGGCAGGAAGGATCTGTTCTGAGCTGTACCGGCAGTTTCCCTGGTCACAAAGGATAACATGAGAACATGCAGCATTACTCAAGCACCCCTCTCTCTGATTCATGAAGTGCTACTTCATTCAACAAAGAAACACTAGCAATCTTTTCTTGAACTGAGCATAAATCCTGGTTTTAAGCTCAGGATTTGTTCTTTTTCTAAGCAGTAAAATTGTTGTGACCGTTTCCCAGTGGAAGCAATCACCTGTGAATAAAAACCAAAGTCTTACAAACATAGTTAGTCTATAGCTTCTGATGTGAACATAAAAGTTACTTACCTGTTCCACAGCATACCTGCCCGATGTGGGGCTGATGCTCCTCCCTGCCCTTAAACATGGCACTTGAATACATGAGTGTACAGACAGATAAAAATCACTGACATATTTCACCAGATGCTTACCTTGCGTGCAGCTCATGAATATTACAAGACACTGTCCTGTCAGTACAAACAGTAAAAAAACAGCTTTATTTTTCAACATTTAAAATGAACAACCATTGAAATATTTACAGGACAAGACAAAACATTACAAAACAGGAAATTTCAACAAACGGGTAATTTTAAGGGTTAAAACTTAACCTGCTCACAGGCATAACTGGGTCCAAACACCTGACCTCTGCTCTCTTTTCTCTCTTCAATAAATCTGATTATTTTTAGGCCATAGAAACAGCAGGTCTGAGGTCCATTTAAGCCACAAGTGCAACCGCAACCATGCTTCAAGTGATAAAAGTGAAGACAATTTATTAACAAGGCACAAGCTATATGTATAACTTACTTTAAAACCTGTCTTTAATACAAAATCTAAAAAAAAAAAAGACCACATAGACTGATTTAAAGACTAAAATTTAAAAGTCTTCATCTGAGTCGGAGACCAGGTTGTAGGTCACAGGTTTACGGGCACGTGAGGGCTTGTCCCGTGGTGCCACAGCTACTGGACCTGCTGCTTCCTGGTCTGAAACCTCAAAGCTGACATCCTCTTCCCATTTCTTAGTTTTCTACACAGAGGAAAAAAAGTGTTAATAGTGACTTATGACACTTGCACTAATGCATAAATTAAAGGGTATGAGGCCTCTAAAGATCTTCCTGAAATCAGAATTCAGTGTGAAAACCGACCTTGCTGCCTGCAGTTGATTTGGCCTTGATGCGTGACATGAGGTTGTCTGAGCTGCAGTCGGAGTCGTCGCTGACAGCCTGTTTGCGTTTGAGAACGGGCTTCGCCTTCGTTACTGCGGGTTTAACTTCAGCTTCTGAGTCGCTGGAATCAAACGAAGGGACCTTCTTGGCAGCGGTGTTGGATGAAGGTTTGGGCTTAGAGAGAGCATCCAGGATGGACGGCTGCTTCACATCTAAGAGGAATTAACAGGCAAAACAAACCACACTAAATATGCAGATTAGGGAAGGATGCATTTATACATTTAAACCATCATGTACCTGAAGTGTCTAACGCACGTGTGCTTACAAGAGATGTAATTTAAATGTAACAGTTATAATTGTCACTTCTTTACTGGTTTCCTCGTAAGGTTCAGCACGCGTGTTTAAATACCTGCAGCCTTCTTCCTGGGTGCAGCTGGTTTCTTGGCAGCAGTGGCTTTCTTGGGCGCAGCCTCTTTGGTTTTACGTTGAACCGGAGCTTTGGACGCAGGCATCTGATCGTCCGACTGAGCTGCAAAGTTCCACAAAGAGCAAATGATTAAATCTTGATTACTGATTAAAGTCCAGTCAACCTACCTGAAGGTCCTTACATGGTTGACCCCGTGAAAATACTTACAGCTCGACTTGGTTTCGGCTCGTTTTACTGCTGATTTGCTCTTAGTCACTTTCTTCCTGCACAGAAATGATGAAATGTGAGGTTAATTGATTGAAAACACCTTGATGTGAAGGAAGCTTTATTCATCAAGTCTACTGTCTCGTACTCACGCAGGTTCTGGGGCTTTGGGGGGCGGGGCTGGAGAGTCCTCGGCGCTGTCAGCCGTGGCGCTGGGCTCAGAGGCAACGCTGGTGTCGCCATCGCTGATGACAGCTTTCCGTTTTGGAGCTTGCTTCTTCCCCCAGTCATCAAATTCATCTTCACTGTCGGACATGCTGTGCTTCACCACACCTTAAGAAATACAAAACAGTTTGGGGTGATTTAGCAAATCTGACATGTATGGCATGTTTTTTTTTTTTTTCTTTCAACAAAGATTAGAACGAGAAGTTTGTTTTAGCAGAGCCCTCGTCCAAATAATGGAAGACTCATTAAGCAGCTGTTGTAAAAATCAGTTGGGAGTAAACTGCGATAAGAAGAGCTAATTAGCCTCAGGAAATGCCTTCTATCAGTGTTTTAATTTAAAATCCCCCAAACATTTCTGGAGTGATTACATCTTGTCTCATGGTCTGGGTAAGGGAAGTGCTTAGAACACTAATCTGATAAGTATTCAGTGATAACAGTGGTCAGGGTCATCTAAGAAGATTCACCTTTAGTTTTGCGTTCAACTTGCTCTCTCGGGTCTGCCACTTCTTCTGTCTCCATTTCGCTGCCGGACAGAATGTCAGACTCGTCGTCCGACCAGGGGTTCTTCTTGGGCTTTTTGGCAACAGGCTTGAACTGAAGAGTGGTCTGCTTGCCCGTCTTTGACGCTGCTGGAGAGAATGTATGTTTCTTAGTCATTTTTAATAAAAATTTTATTGTCTTCCTACACAAAATCCCAAGTTTGGCTTTCTAAATACACCACGGGCTGTAGAAAAAGACAAGTTTGCAGATGATGTATTTTTACAGTGCTGTTACTAAATATTACAAACCAGCCATTTATCACTGTTTACATGACACTATATTTATTGATATAACATGTCTTTAAAGGCATATGCTCCGTGTTCACTTCTGTACTACAGACTGAACTCAATAATGGAATGTTTCCAGCTGTTATTAGAGCAGTCTACCTCACCTTTTTCCTTTGTCTGGGTTTGAGTTTTCTTGCCAAGTCGTGCAGCCAAGCCAAGCTCCTCACTTGGCTCTGCGCTATCTGCATCTTCTCCAAACTCCATCTTTATCACGACATTTTCACTCTGCAAGTACAGAAATAAGCTCAAGCTAAACTTTAACTTTGATTTGGGGATTGTGTTGTAGCAGAAAGGCTCAAGATGCAGACATATGACTTTACAAAATACAAAACAAGCTTTGTTTCTGACAGTTGGGATAATTGTAACCCCAACAAACAAATTAATAATGTACAAGATATAAAAACTACATTTGAAAAGACATACCTTGATCTTCTTTCCTTTCTTGCCCTCTCCTTTCTTAAGATCGGCTTTCTTGTTAGCTTCAGCCTTCATGGTGCTGGTAATGCGTGGAACGACGCGGCGACCCTGGGGCGTGGGCAGAGTCTCCTGCTTCACCTTCATCACTTTGCTTTTTCCAGTCCCCTTTGCAGAGGGCATGGCGGCATTCTCCTTCTCCTTTGCCTCAACGCGCTGAACACAAGAGGGAACAAGTGTGCAGATGAATGTAACCAGTGTTTTCCAGAGGCTTGGATCAACACTCAGAATGCACGAATGCTCCTGTGAGAATCTGACTGTTAATCAGGGACATTATACTGCTAATCCTTCTCTAAAACTATGGTGGACATAATGTGTCTGACCATATGTGACTGACAACGTGCAGTAATGACTGTATAGAGAAAACAAGTGTAGGAAGATAAAGAGTCAATACCACCAGTTCTTCTGAGAAAGCAGCAAGGTCTTCCTTCCACAGGTCTGATGGACTCTTCTTCTTCAGGGTGTTTAGCTCTGTCAACTATGGAACAGGAGACAGATTTCAAAAATGGACATATATTTAGGTGAAATAGACCAATTTAAAATTTGACATTTTAAGCATCAGTAAGGTTACAGCATAGCTGAACATCACACCTTAGCATCCCTCTGTTTGCACAGCTCCTCCTTCTTCTCTTTGGTCAAGAACCACATGGGCATGCTCAGCAGGTAGTTGTAGTCCGGCCCACTGGTGTCCTCCTTCTCTGCTCCTTCCTCTGCCTCTTCCTCCTCCATCTCCTCCTCATTCTAAAATCAAGAACACAAATATATAATGTTATTTCCTCAGGTGGATGCTGACTATTTAACATTCTTCACTGCTGTAGCTGAGAGCCATTGGAATCAAAGTGTCTCACCTTCTCTTGAGCCTCTTTCCAAGCCTTGACTGGGTCGGAGTCATAGCCCATCTGCTGCAGCATGCGGATCAGTTCCTTCTTTGGTTTGTTCTCTACAAGTACATGAACAATATAAAAGGTCAGAGGAAATCAGAGGATCTCCCAAATGACCATTTAATCTGACAAAAACTTGCGCTACAACTATAACTTACTTTTAGTGGGCAGGAATGCAAATATACACACTATTTATATTTCTTGTTTGTATGTCTTTCAAATGAAATTGCAGCAGTGCGTGCTTTAAAACAAAAACTGTAACAAGCTACTGACCAATGACCAAGGTGCCCTGGATCTTCTCCAGGATGAAGCGGGCCTGGTTGGTGAGTTTAGCGCTCTCTGCCCCCAGCATGCCGGTCAACCAGTCCTTTCTCAGCACGTAGTACTTCATCCTCAACTCAAAGAAGTCCTTGAGAATATCCTGCACAGACTCATACTTCTTCAGGCTGCCCACATGGTCAAACAGAACCTAAAAAAATAAATAAACAAAAAATAAGGCTCTGGAGGATTTGGAAAGAGGTGAAGCTTTTCAGGAATGTATGAGTCTTCATGGCAAGGTCCAGTAAGACTCATCCTCTGTTGTGGGATTATTACACGTGAGCATATATGTGGCAGCCATTACCATAGAATTGCAGGTGAGGGGACTCTGCAGTTTGAAGACTTTATGGAGGCCAGCAGCTTCAGCCTCCCTCAGCTTCTCGGCTGTCATCTTGACCACAAAGCGCACGGTGGTGTCGGTGTGGTAGTCCTTGTAGTCTGTGATCAGAGGAGGGACCTTCTCTGTGCCATTCAACATTGGCTCCAGCACGTTCTCCTTGTAGCTCTAGACCACAGCGAGTAACATCAAACGACACATAGAAGTCATTAAAATTAAAACATTTTGAATACAACCCCAAAGAAGAAGGATAAAGTTTTAGCCACTAACCTGTGTCCAAGTTTTGACAGGCAATTCAGAGATCTCGATGGTGGTGGAATCAATGATGGCGATCTCTCCGCTGTTCATGAACTGGTTGTCCATCACCTGGTCAATTGTGCCTCTGAAGCCTTTGAAGTTTGGAAGCTATGGGAGAAAAAAAAAACCCCAAATCACCATCATCATCTGTTTTGTACAACAGATACAAATTTCAGGAAGCAACAAGAGCCATTTCCTGTCCTCACCATGGGCAGAGGTTCCTCGCCGTTGAGCATACGGTGGATGTTGCTGATGATCTCTCGTATGTCATAGTTTGGGATCCTGCTGGCCCAGCCTGTGCCAATACCTTCGGCGCCATTCACCAGCACAGTGGGGATGATGGGCATGTACCACTCCGGTTCTACGCGCTGATTGTCGTCATAGTTGTACTTGAGCAGGTTGTCATCCACTTGTGGGAAAACAAGGCGGGCCAGAGGACTGGAAGGACAGAAAGGTGGAGGATTTTTTTGAGTGAATCATTGACTAGGTTATCCATGAAATGAATATTCCTAAACTTGTTAAATGTGTGCAGCAGGCCTGTAACTTCAGAATATTTTGTAGATTGCAAGGAGGGTGCTGACCTGAGCATGGTGAAGATGTATCGAGGGCTGGCAGAGTCCTTGCCGCCGTGCAGCCTGGTTCCAAACTGACCCAGAGGCTGCAGCAGGTTCAAGTTGTTGCTTCCCACAAAGTTCTGGGCCAAACCAATGATGGTCATCATCAGAGACACCTGTAAATTAAGTTGAGGAGATTAAATCATCAGTATCATCAAAACTGCTAAATATATATGCATGAAGAGTCAGTGTAATATAAATCTGCCCTGAGGAGCTGGTTGGCATTTATTATACTCCAAATAAAAACATTAATTTAACTAGATCAAATAAATATAAAAGTTAGAAGCAAACAGTAACCAAGCTAACAAAAACAAACTGCCATTTTTCTGCACATAAGAACAAAACAAGTAGTAAACAACAGTAATTTAACATTAAACTAACTGAGAAACCAGTTCATTCAAGTGTCAAAGGTCATCCCACCTCTCCATGGTGGTAGGCTGACATCTCAGCCACTGAACCAGCCAACTGGGCCACCTTCACCTCCCGCTTGTCATTTCTCTTGAAGCAACAGAACAACACTTTCCTCTGGCCAGGCTTTAGACCTGTCATACACACAAATGCAGACAAGCATTAGAGCACTCTCTCAGTGTTTCTTATGGTTTAAAATGTCGTTCTTGGTGGTCATAAACATTTCACGCACCATCCACCAGGCAGGGAATTGACCTCTCATTGTCAGAGTTGGAGAAAAGTACCAGCTCCTTGTTGACAAAGTCATTGTAGGAGAGGGACTTGGTGGATTGACCGTACAGATACTCCTGTGAAAAGACAGCAAAAGACAAAGTGAAACTTAACAGAAATCGGCAATAAAGGACATAATGTCCATCGATAGTTGTCTTTAGTCTTTACCTCAGGCAGGTTGTGCTCCCTGCGCTGGCGCCTGTTGATCATGAAGTTGGTCAGCCACTCTTTCCGCTCCTCCACTTTCTTCTTGCTAAAGGCCTGGCAAAAAGAAAAGAGGAAGCAAGAATAAAATATTTACCTTCTCACTACTAATTATATCCAAGTCAGAGATTTGAGATAACTTACAATGTATCCTGTAATGGGTTTTTAAGGTACACTACAAGCTCTGAAAAGTTTAAATTAAAATTTAATGTGATCCTCCCCGGGATGTAAAAACACTTTCGCTGTGGAATGAGCCAAACAGATGTGTCACATCTTACAAGGGTGATAGCTTCATCGTCTTCAGGTCCAGAGTACTTGAATGGGATACGGTGTCTCTGCATATCAGAGAAGTACTCCTTGGCTTCCTGCGACGTGCTGGTTCCCAAACCTGTGCGCACAAAGTCCACAAAGGAAGAGAGCCTATTAGATAAAGAATTATCATGACACACAAGACTATAACCGTGACATCTGTCAGGTATGAAGGCTTGCTTACTTGTCTGTTTTACTACCACACAGGGGTTTGTAACAAACCTTTGTAGTATTTGACTTTCCAAGATTTGTGGTTGGGCTGGCTCTCCTTCCATGCATTGAATTCAGGGATACTGTAGAAAGACAGCTGAGTTTTCTTGTTAGATGCCTGAAGGGAGGGGGGAAAAAAAGAAGTCTGTAATCACATCATGCCTTCAAACATCTTGTCATTTTGACGTTTTACACATTCACAATAAAAAAATATGGAACAAAACCAAAGACCAGCTCATGTTCCAGACTTTCGTCACCAGATGGCAGTCTTGTTGCAAATTCAAGCAGACTACATTTTGGATTATCAGGGCTGGAAATCAGTTTCCATTCACATTTTTCTAGCAGAGTTCCACATAATTTTCTAACACTGAACAATTTTTAAGGCAACTAAAAGAACGCACAGAATCCTGTGAGAGTACGTACCTTGATGATGGGGGTGATGAACTCTTCCAGGAAGTTATGGCGCAGCAACGACGGCCAGTTATGGTGGATGAAGTTGATCAGCAAGCCCTTGATGTGGGAGCCATCTTGATCCTGTCACGGTGACAGGAACACAGTAGAGTGCAGTCATATTAATGTAAAGTAATAAGAAAAGCTATAGAAAAATACAACTTGAACTTATAGCTCCTACAGCGGCTGTGAACAACAGACATGTCACATATCACTACATGCTGAAAACACACCTGATCAGTCATGATCATGATCTTGCCATAACGCAGAGTCTTGAGTGACTCTGGGTCACTGTAGTTCTTCTTGTACTGAAGACCGAGGATCTTAATGATGTTGTTTATCTCAGCATTCTCCATAATCTGAGAGGGAAGAGCAAACAATTCAGGATTAAACAGTAATATGTTATAAATAAATGTCTCATTCAAATGATCATACTAAATATGGTTTTCTTTTATTGAAGTTACTATGTTAGTGTCCCATGACACCATTTATGAGTCTCTATGCATCTGTTAAAAAAACAGGTGGCTACAATCTAATAACAGTGAGGGAAAATCTGTTGGGTGTAACCTGTTTGTGTGAGGCCTCCCGGACGTTGAGCATTTTTCCTCTGAGAGGGAAGACGCCATATCGGTCCCTGCCGACAACTCCCAGCCCAGACACAGCCAGTGTCTTGGCTGAGTCTCCCTCAGTGAGGATCAGTGTGCAGCCGATGGAGTTCTTCCCACCTGTGAGTAAGTGTGGATGTTTACATCACAGGACGTTGGCTGCTCACTTGCCTTTAATATTAGCCAGACTGTGTTTAAATAGGAGAAAACGAGCTTAGCACGCAGTACCTGCATCATTGGCATCATCCAGTTTAGGCACCCCTTTGATTTTTGTGTGTTTGACAGCTGAGCATTTCTTGTTGAGCTGGGACTGAGCCTTGAACTTCACCCAGTTCATGATACTCTCCACAATCCCACAGGATGTGGCCTATGGAACAGAACAGAAAATGAAGAGCAATCAGTAAAATCTGAATTAGACCTCTGTGGTTAAGAATGAAATGCCAGTGGTTCTTATTAGCACCTGCTTAATGAACTTTTCACTGAGAGAACAGGTGGACCCAAAGCTCTTCTGCTGCAGTGTCATGTTCTCTTTGGTCTGAGAGTCAAAGGTGGGGTTCTCAACCAGGCAACTGACAAACAGCCACATGTGGTTCTTCACCTGAATGGAGAGAGGGAGTGAAGCATACTCAGTTCTGTTTTGTTAACAGAATATGTGAAATATTTTCAACATCGCTACTCAGTTTTGCTCCAGCAATTATGATAATGCAATCAATAAATTCCAGCTTTATTTAAAAAATCTGTGAGTTTACATTTACGATGACTGTACCTGGAAAGGCTTGACCGCCACCCCAGCTTTGTTCTTCTTCTTCACCACTTCAATAAGCTTCCCGACCACCTGGTCAGCCACATAGTCAATGTGCCTCCCTCCCTGGGGTCCAGAGGACAAACATAAGATCCCACTTGCAGAATAAATGTCATAAGTCTTAATCACAGTGACACAAAGTGGCTGGGAGAGTAGCCAAACTTGTACTTAGCTGCCAAAGGAACCTGGTCTAGTTGTTCAGTCAGCCTTAAAATGCTTCATAGCTGCTCTAAAATGTAAATTTAAATAGGGCTGACAAAATAAGATAAAATTAAAATAGGCGTTCAGGATTCCAAAAGACTACTTTAAAAAATTCAATTATGGATTTGGCACGGAGGTCACAACCCCCAGTTATTCATAAATTGCTCTGGTACACACACATATATATATAATATCCAATAAATCCATTACAGAGTAGCTAATACACAAGACATTACCTTGGTTGTGGCAATACTGTTGACAAAGCTGACTTGCTGGAAACCTTTCTCACTCATGGTAAGGCAGACCTCCCAGCGGTCGTTGACAATCTCATGGACCACTTTGAGGGTATCACCAAGCTCATCCACCTTGTCCTTCACATACATGTCCACATAGCTACGGAAACCCGTAATCTGGAAAACAAGAGCGGCCGTCTTAGTCTTAGTCAAGATTTAAGCCATACAGGGAGGTAATAATGGTATAAAGACTTTCGTGATTATTGTTACATGTGTCATTTGAAATCCCTCCTACAATAAAGCGATGTAAAAGTTGAAGATGTAAACCAAAAAAAAAAAAATTAAAAAAAGCTTTGAGAAATGCCAAAATAATTTATAGTAGCCTAAATGCAAAGGGAAAAAAAACATTCTCAGAGTCTCTAATATTTAAAATGGTTCATTTTTTAAAACATTTCTCAGCTGAAGACAGATAAGCAGAACATGAGACACAGAAGAGTGAAGCAGTACGTTAACTTACTGGCAGCTTCTTGCCATTGAAGAACACGCGGACACCCTTTGTGGATCCAGCAATGTCGTAGGCCCTCCTGGTCATCAGGGCCACTGTGTCTTTGTCCAAGATGCTCATCTTAAACTTGGGTAGATCCGGCCTGAAGGTGATGCAGGTGTATTCCTCTCCATCAAAGGGTTTGATGCTAGCCTCCCCTGCCCTGCCCATGTTGTCACACCAAGTCTGTGGAAATCATGGACATACCATAAAATGACATTTTTCCTCTACAGGTTTAGGTGAAAAGAAAAGAGCAAATGTAGTTTGGTCTCCTTCTCACCTGCTTGAAGACCTTCTTTGACTCTTTACAGGCTGTCTCTACGGTGAACTTTGTGCTAAAGATATTGCAAAGCTTAGCACCATATCCATTACGTCCACCTAAAGAACAGGCATTGGTGCAAAGATGTGGGTTAGGTTAGGGTTAAGGATCTACTGATAAACACCAAACCTGTCTATATCAAGTTTTCACAAAACCCTATATACGGCTTTATAGTACATTTCTGCTAACTACCTGGGTCTTATGCTCATAGTTTTTCCAACCTTCCATTATACTAAAATATATTTTTAATATAGATCAGTAATTTATTAAGGAGTCTATATAATTATTAATTAATTGATTATAAATGATTGTAACAGACATTTTGACATTTTTCACTCACAAATAAATATTTCAGATATTAAACACAAGACTTGTTTAAAACATGTCTGACCATTAAACTGCGCATGCTGCTCACACTGTTACTCTGTTGCAGATGGTCAAAGCAAAAAAAATAAAATCCACATATACTCAAACATTTGCTCAAACATATACTTTTCATTAAAGAACATCAATCATATGTTGTAGGGGCACTGTAATCAAAACAAATATGTCTACATAATTCCTCAGTTTCTCTCACCAGTGACTTTCTTTTCGTCATCATCGTAGTTACTGGAGGTGAGGAGCTGTCCGAAGATGAGAGCGGGCACATAGACCTTCTCCACCTTGTGCTCCACCACAGGAATACCCTTCCCATTATTCCATACACTGATGGTGTTGTTTTCACTACAAAAGAAAAACATACACACACATTTCATTATGTTCTCCTGTGATACCAAAGAAGGCTGCTGATTTTGATATTTGACAGCTTAGAAGCCAAGGAACACTGTGGTAGGATTATAGGATACACTGAGCTCTTAACTGGCTGTACAGTATAATATATTACTTACACATCAATGTTGACTTTGATGCAGTTCATGCTCTTATCCCTCTGCTTATTGTCAGCTGCATTTACTGTAGGGGGAATTTAAAAACAATGTTTAATTATAGTAGGCCTTTCATGAGATGGCAAACATTTTGTCTGGTTAGATTGTCCACCATCTAAAATTATGAGAGCCGATTACTCACCAAGGATCTCATCAAAAATCTTGTAAAGCCCAGGCACAAATGTCACATCGCGGCAGTTCAGTCCAGCATCCTCATCATACACCCACATTTGCTAGGGAAAGAAGTCAACTAGTGACTACACAGACCACACACAAATTCTTTACTCTCCCAATCGACATCCTGCAACTTTGCAGTGGGGACAGATTTCTTCAGAAAATGTCTTTAAAAAAAGTCCACCCTCACATCATCCCCTGTGAGATTTACTGGAGGACTTAAAAAAAATCAATAAAGGTTAGTTAGACAAACTACCCATTCAAAAGACACAGGCATTACTGTGTGACTGCTTACTTGGGTGACAGGCTCAACGGAGCCTATGTAGGAGTCCGGTCGAAGTAAAATGTGCTCCAACTGCGTCTTCTTCTGATAGATCCTCTCTACCGACAGCCGCTTTGGATCTTTCTTCGTCTTTTCCACCGGCTTGTTTTCAAAGAAGGTCTGCTGCAAATGACACAGGGTCCTCTTTTATGTGAAATTGCTTGAATTGCAGTCAAGATAGAAGAAGGGTTTCTTTGTGTTACAGGTAACCTCCATCCAGTGACTAACGATCTCTGCAATGCCATTTGCTCAAACAGCCTCAAACTGTTGTTTTAATGTAGTCAAAAAATAATAATAAATAAATAAAATCTCTGGCTATTTGGCGACACGAGTATGGGACAACACGTTTCAGTGCAGTTGTAGATGTTGGCCATCCTCACATTTGATGTTTTGCCATGTGTCTGCGAGGGGATTTCTAATTTACTGAGAGGGACATATCAAGAATTGTCTTCTTTACCGTTGCATTTTGCATGTCAATTTTTTTTCTTTTTTGCATCTTAAATATCGTTGAGGACAACTACACGTTGATAGTTAACCGTTACTAAGAACTTCCTCTGTAGCTCACTCTAGAAATAACTGTTAGCTTGTTTCACAGTAAGTTAGCAGCGAATACGAATATCGAAATGACCTTAAAATTACCTTGAGCGGGTCAGCCATTCTTCTTATATTTTCCGCAGAACCTTGGTGCTTACAATAACTTCAACACTGGGTTTACAACTAACTCCTAACAACAGCCACCGCCTGCCTGCCTGGGTGCACTAGGACGTCGATGGGTGAATTAAGACTCCAGTTTGAAAATTCAAACCTTAGAGGAAACCTCTCGCGCCAACTATATCGACCAATAAAGCGAAGGGCCTTGTGACTTTTCTGTCCAATGAGGAACCGTCTCCTTTTTCCTCAAGTAAATAAACCAATCACCGACAGGACAAGAGGCATGAGCCCGCCCACGTTGTGTCTGGCGGCCAATCAACTATATAGATATAGATATATATATATATAGAAATACAGAGCTGTTTAAAGTGAAATGTGTTTAAAGATGGACCTACTTGTTTGTAGTTTATCATTCTTTAAAAGAAAAAAACAACTGTCCATTCAGTTCCGAATTGGTAATAACTTGCCAGTGCGGAAATAAACATTACATTTTGTAAAACTTTCATTACTGAATTGATTGACTTGTTTTTATTTGTTATGGTTCAGACATGTCTAACTTCATATAGACTTGTTCATGAACTACAATAAATACACCAACACTGACAAATGTGAGCTGAAACAATATCGTTGGTCTGCCAACAGGAAATGTCTAACAAAAATTAATCAAGATTAACCTTTTTCAAATAACAGCCACTATCATTACCTGCATAGGTCTTTATATAAATGCACAGCTAACACATAGAATATATTTTGTTTATAGTGTGGTCATTGAGTATATGAACAGTAATATGTTTTTATTGTTTTAGCTGTACTGCAGCACACTTAAAACAAAGTCTGTGGGATAAAAGTGCTGACTCTGGGCTTTAAAGGTGTTTGGAGATGAATATTGGGCGAGCAGTGTCAGAATCATTGTCCATTTACCCTGGGGGGTTATGTATAAAAGGGACTTCAATTTCCACACAGTATATATTGATTTGAACACCATTAAATCTGAGAGTCAGCACTATACTGTATGTACTCTACATACATATGAAGCGGCATGGCTTAGAAGGTACATTCATTGGAAAAACACACACTTTAAGCTTTTCAAGATGAAACTAACTCAGGTTCGGCCTCATCAAATTATTGACTACACTCTGCCTCAAATGGTAATTAAAAACACAAAGTCAATTGGACATATATTTTTTTAATATTCTCCAGATTTCACCATAAATACAGTCTTTCTTCCAAGTTATGACATTTACTGGTTTATGACAGATGAGATAGAGAGACAGATCTTAACAATCCACAGAGCGATCCTTCACTTGTTGTCTGGAGCAACATACAGAACAGCTCAAAGAGAGTACTGATGTATGATACAAGGTATGACTTTGAGCTTGGACCAAATATTAATAATCTATCGTCTGTTCTAAGGTCTGTCCGTACAATTTCCTTCTGTTCCATAATAAAATTGTAAATGTCTAATACGGTTGGTTACCAACTCATCGGCCTGTCTTTCTTGATAGCATATCATACAAGCTACTGGACTGCACTTTTTCAGCTTTCTCATATCTATTCTTTGAAGTCTAATATGCAAGCTGTATAATCCTGCAGGATTTACAGTGATCAGAGAAACTGTGATATTCGTGGCTGAATAATCCACTCTGGATTCATAGAGCTAAGAGATGCAATATTCAACACCTGTGCATATTTGATCTTGTTTTCATCTAGTCTTGAAGCTGCACCTGCAAAGTCAGCAAATATGGTAACACATTTCCGAAAATGTCAAGTGTTCATCTAGGTAATACCCAAGGTGTTTGTATCAGCAGTAGTACAGCAGGTGGCAGCTGCTTGTCACTCACAGAAGAAAATAAGCACTGGAGATTTTTCAAAGATGTTCATTAACAAGGACAAATTAGGCTCCAAATGCACACCTTTTGATTCACAAGAAAGTTACTTAAAGTAGTCACTGATACAGTGCAAGATACATATTTATAGAACTCAAAGTATGTTTTAAAATCTCTTACAGAACCAAACTGATGTGCAAGCTCACCACTGCTGAGATCCAGGTGCAGTTGGCTCAGTTGTAACAAAGCTGGCCAGAGATTCTGTCCTGGTTGTTGTGTCTGCGTTGTCTCTTTCCCACTTCATACTCTTGAACAGGCACTTTTCCTCCAAACTGGGAAGAAAAAGGGGAAGAAGCACACAGATTTTCTCAATATTTCCTTATGATTGTACCAGTGTATGTACCTGTTGGTCCTTTGGTGTACAAACCATCACTGTTCGTTTAAATGTACAAACACACAAAAATTGTCTTGTCAGATTAGGTTCTGTGATGTTTTCTGGGGGTGCAGAGTTCCCTTTTTCCCAGTGTTCCATTATAATTCTGCTTCATTTATCAACCCCCCACCCCCCACCCTCATTTCCTCCAATCTCTCTGTCACACATGCACACACATTGTACATGATAGCTGCCTAAAAGCTATCTCATGGTTAATGGGTTTATCTACCCAGAAGTGTGTCATTGTAGTTGACTGATAGTCCTCAGCTGATGTGTTTTTACAGCTATCTATCATCATGCAGAGCTTTGCTTCGTGTCTTACAGTTGTGCTCAGATGAAGTAAGTGTTTCAGAAGAGCACAATTTAAGAAAGCACTACAGAGAAACGACAGAAGATTTTATTCAATACTCAGCAAACATGGGCCTTTACATCTCTGGTCCTGTGGCTATCAGTCAGTGGAAATGCAGTAACTTGATTTATCTATTCTGCCATTCTTATCTGTCTTCCTCTGCTATGTTGCCCACTTATCTGACCTTGGCATGATAATAATAGGGCTGAAGAGCTTGAGCTGTATTCCAGGATGTAGTGAACTGTATGTACACAAATACACCCACAACTGCACACATGAATGAAGGTGAAACACACATTTGATTTTGAGGCCGGAAAGAATCATATATTTCTGTTGAGCATTACAAAAAAACTGCCTGCATCCTTTTTTCATGCAGAAAACACAGACAAATAAGAATGGTACTGATCTTCTCTAATTCTCAGTTAGAAAAGAAATAACAATATTTCCCTACACTATTCCATTAATGTTTCCATAATGGACAAATTAAGTAGTTTACCAAACCTATATTATGTTTGCATTTTGCATTTTAGAGATGTAGGAGACCTTACACTGACATCTGATACTTTTTTTTTCCTAAAGTGAATTATAAAAGAAATAAAAAGAGAATACAGTTTTGTTCGCAAAAGTGCCATTTCTATTCTAACCATGTAAAACACTCACACACAGACTTTCTCTTATCTAGTACTAGTGGGCAGTTTGAAAAAGGGAATACTAAGTACTTAGAATCCAAAAATAGTCACCCATCTGAAAGTGTTGAGAAACGTTAGCAAAGTAGATGGACACCAGTGCTCTCAGTGCCACCTGCTTTCCTGTTTATTTATTGATGGCTCTGTGTTTTCTGAGGCCTGATGCAGCTTGACTGTTGGGAAAGTGGGGAGGAGAGAGAAACTTGATGTGTCATAGATCTGTTGATAGCTGTCTAAAGGGGCTGTTTGGTGCAGCTTGATGCCCTGTGTCATACAAGGATAGAGCTGATTTACAGATATTAGGGTGACAGGTCCAACTGAGTACTTGACAGGTGTGTCAGAGCTTGTTGTTGGAGAGAGCTTGAGTTGTATAAAATATATGCTGGTTGACAGTCTACTGTGATTGTCAACATGCATCATTTTCTTCATTTTGGCTTTCCACCCACTTAAAAACACCAAAGATAAGCCAAAGACATATCGACTCACGATCAGAGCTGTGTGTAGTGTGGGACAGTGAAAACATCTTAAAAGAACAGTTTAACATTTTGAGAAATACCCCTATTTTTTTTTTTTAATTTATTTTTACTTAATGAAAGTTAGATGAGAAAATCAATACCACTCTCCTAATTGTCTGCCGAATATGAAGTTACCTCCTAGAAAGAGGTAGCTTAACTTAGCTCAAAAACTAGAGGGACACAGTTAGCTTAGCTCTGTTGAAAGGGGAAAAATATATACAGTTTTATATCCAAAAATACATGGATATCCAGATTTAATATACATTTTTTTATGATTGAGCTTTACAGGTGGTGGCAGGCAGATAGTTTCAGCTTTTGACAAAGCCACTTGCTGTTTCCACCTGTTTACAGTCCTTGTGCTAAGTTAAGCCAACTGTCTGTAGCTTCATATGTCTCATACAGACACAAAAGTGTCATCTTCCTAACACTACTGCACTACTTTGATTGGCCAAATGTGCCATCTTTAGCCTTCAGTGCCAATATGTTAAAAATGTCCCTTGAAAAAAGCCAGTGTTAGACTTGGAAATGTGAGTCCCCCCTGGAGTTTGCTCAATCATGAGTTTGCTTAAGTGAATTCGCTTGAGTTCATCTCAATGTTTCGGAGTAATTATTTCCTGGCAAAGACTAGTCCTAACAGGAAGTGGAGCATGAGGAGCTTAATGTGCATACTGATATGAACACTCGTCTAGAATGAAATAATGATGAAAAAGGGAAACTTCTGAAAATGAAATTACAGCTTCATGTTCTCTGCCAGTATTTAGCTCAGGCAATTTCTAGGCATGTGACAGAAGAAATGACTGGGAGCAAGCTGTTTAAGGTGGAAAAGCAAATCTCAGTAGCTCACGCTGTGCTGAATGTGTGCGGATGCTCACGGGAAAAATATAAATGATTAGAGTAACCTAGATGACAAATAAAACACACTGGTAATATTCTTCAAGATGTGACTCATAAATATTTCATACCACAACCTTTGCTGACATCCCAGCAGTGTTTAGGAAGTAAAGATCTAGAGTAAACCTCTAACATTTGCAGCACTGAAAGACAGTTTGTATCCACTCACTTTTCTTTTTGGTCCATATTTTGACCATCACATTTCCAGCAGTGTCCTTGGAGGCCCATAACATGACCTTTAAGGTGAACACCCCACCCTGGCTGTCATTGTGAATATGTCGGAGAGACACAATAAAGGCCTAAGAATTATTAATTACTTTTAAAGGGCACTGGAAAACAGTTTCACCACCTCTATCCTGTGTTGGCAGGAACTGCAGACGACTATAACAACTTAACATTTAAAATGCTGTACTTCACAATCAAGTGAGGCCACTTTGCTGATTGTTCACACTTGCTGTAAGAAATGTTGCCACAAGGTGTTTCATAAAAATAATAGCTGTAAATAGAACACTGTATATTCACACTATGCACAGTAAGTACTTTATTTTCACTTTTTAAAAACAGTTTGTCTTTAGCAAGGTCACATCTAATATGGATTCAACAAAAAAAGTAGATTGGATTAACTAGCTTCATGAGCTGGTAGAGTGAAATACAGTGACCTGAATAGTACTGACTGAGACAGAAGATGATGTATGCATAAATTGTTCCTGTGCACGTTTCAGTCAGGCTCAGACATCATTAGGTTCCCTATTAGTCTGGTCCTACCTTAGTTATTATTCCATGACCCCCTTAAATTCCTCTCATGACCCCTTTTAGGGTCCCAACCCCTAGGTTGGCAACCACTTCCCTAAAACATATTAAAATTTGCTTAGCTGCATTTTTTTGGAAACACCTCCAGTGAATTGTGAGCCACAAATAACACAAGCCATTTGGAACGAGCCGGTGGAGCATGAAGCCATTCATAATCTGCTTCAAGGCTTGCGGTTGGAAGCTTTTGACAACACTCAGTCAGCCATAGTTCTGCCAGTGGGGAATTCAACAAGGATCAATGAATGTCTACAACACTTTCATATTACTAATCCAGTGTTTTCTTAATTTCAGTGATATCGGACTTCAAAGACAAGGCTCCTCACAAGGAAGATGAGGTGAGGTGATTCCCCATGTTACTGGCGGTAAGAGGAAAATTCTTTTAATACACCTTTCTCACAGCTTTTGATTAAAAGGTTCAAGACAGGCAAGGAAATAAATAAATAAAGCAGGGTAATGTTGTATTCACAAAGACAAGGCAGGACTTTGATCTTGCTCAGGGATGAGGAGTAAGCTGGGAGCCAGAGACAGAGTGTGTGTGTGTTTTTGTGTGCTTAAGTATATACGTATTCATGTACGTGTGTTTGTGTGCGCAAGACGAAGTAAGGTAGAAAATGCGAATGAAAGGGAGAGATCTCATTAATATGAGTCCTTTTGTTCCGCTGCAACTCGGAGCACACAGAGAATGCTAGTGGCAAATCATTTCCACTCGGCTGAGGTGACATTGTACAAACTTTGGTACGAGTATTTCCTCAGCAAAATTCCCACTCGGAACTTCGGCTTCATGGATTAATGTTAGTTTGTAGGTGCCTTGCAGCACCTGCACATGTATAAAGGTAACAGAGAGGACGTGCAGTGCTGCTTTGCAATACTTGACACACTGCAGAGAAATAAATCAAGGAGGATAAAAAAAGAAAGTTTGATCCACTTGAAAGTGGACTAATGCTTGGTTGATAGTGCATACATCGCTCCATCTAGCTGCCAACCACACTGGAGCATTTGAAGTAATCAGATAAAGCTTGAGAAGACTGACTCCCAGTGCACTCTCCTCTGTTGATGAGGAAAGTAATCCCATTTTCTGCTGTTTCACTGTCATATACTCCTCCACCTATCTGATCTCCTTCTAATTGACAAGAGCAGCCCCACAACCTCAGGGCTGTAAAAGCAGTGGATACAGAAGCAACACTGAACACCATGTTTCAAACATTGATCAAACAGCTAATGCAGTCAGGGCTGGATTAAACCAACAGCGGTCCCTTGGGCAGAAACCGTGGACCCCTATTGAGCCCCTCCTCACACCTGCTCCCTCAGTCCATTTTGCCTGAAACCCCAGAAACCAATCAGCATTCGTATATTGGAATACTATCTTGTCCCATGTTTGCCGTAGGTTAGTTTGTGAAAATTTGACTCATCTCAAATTTGTTTAAGAATATGTCAGCTTAATATTAACTCAGATATTAAAGGTTTTAACACTAGGGCTGACACGGGGCCAGTCTATAAGATTAGGTAAAACTGCAGGAAGAATCTATAAGGGCTCTTTCATTTCAGTTTTTATTGACTTTTAGTGGTATAAAAAATAGTGACATGAGACACAATCAAATTGCCACAAAGGAATTGTCAACAAGTGGGATCTTAAGGGCCCTGGGGGTCTGGGGTCGCACGATCTGGTCCCTGTTACCTGCTAATCTTGCTCTGCATGCAGTGCTTACAGTTTATACTGTCCAAAACCAGAGACAAAGAATTTTACTTTTAGGGAGATTATACAGGGACACAAGAAAATTAAATTAGAGAACAGTAATATTTCACTCTAACTAGCCACAATAGGCAGTCTAAGATAGGAAAAAGAAAGAAAGAGAAAGAAAGAAAGAAAGAAAGAAGAGAGACAGACTCACAGCTGCAGTTAATCATACACAGTCTGCCTTTCTGGAGCACCAGAGAGGGAGTTTGGGTGCAGTATCCCACTTTATTGATTTTAATTCCATTAATACCTTATGACTGGCTGCTTGGCAGACTCTCCCAGGCCAGTACCCATGCACGTCTGTTTTCATAGTGGATTTGACTGGGCTCCCTTATCGGCTGGCAGCAGGCAGGAAAAGGACCTGGAGACAGCCAACGATCCACCGCCCTGGCAGCCAGGCTGCATGTCTGAAACAACAAGCTTCAGATCAAACACGATTAATGTAGGCTGCTTCAACCCAACTGTTCCATGTATCAGCATTGCACTGTGTATGAGATCACTCCTGTGTGTGTGTGTGTGTGTGTCTGTGTGTGTGTGTGTGTGTGTGTGTCTGTGTGTGTGTGTGAGAGAGAGAGAGAGAGAGAGAGAGAGAGAGAGAGGGTGTGGGTATGTGAGGGAGGGGCACTCCTTACTTTACTGGCACCTGCTGCATGCACATCAAATCCACTTCACTCACAGCAATCAACACATGCATATGAATGAATGCAATCAATCGCAGCATTACATATTTGCAATAATGCATTTGCAACACTGAGATGCTTCTAGTGTATCCAGCCATTAACGCTTTCCCCCTGTGCGTAAATGCATTGCGCACCATGTGTCTGCCATTTTAAACTTTGCATTCACATCATTATTATTATTATTATTTTTGGTCAAATCCAGGATTTGAGCAAGTGAGATACCGCCATCAGTGACAGTCTGCCTGCGCCCTTGCCAATTCGCGCTGGCTCCACCAATGTTGCCTAGTTTTCTGGTTGCGTGGAAACTAAAAAGGCTGCGCTGAGCGAGCCCTGAACTGTAGGAGCATTTCCAGTGGCGCGTTGTGGTTGCCAGAGCACAAGTTTAACGAGCTGCAAGAGGACCTGATGGACGCGAACCAAAATATTGACCGAATCGCTTGCTGGAGAGAGCTCTGATCCGCTGGAGCACTTTATTATGGGCTCTTGCTGAGAAACACATCATGAAAAGGAGAGGAAAAGACGCAAAGACGTGAGTGTGTCTCTGTGTGTGTTACTGATCAAAACGAATACGTTTTCTTTGTGGTATTGCATGCATCTACTCATTTTTAATCCACAAAAGAGCGACTGTTTTCCGGTATTAATGGGGGTTTCTAAATGTGAGTGGTGCTCAAAACAAGTTCTGGATGATGCCTGACTAAAACAGGATGAAACACAAACTTAACAAGGGTATCAGTTCCCACTGGGCATCGTCTTGTTCATTTTGAATGATGCTTGTTGCATATGTGTAGAATTTTTATTCCAGCAGGAAATGATATTTAACCCTCTGTTAGGCTTTAATTTAGCATCTTAAATGTGCTCAGATTGTGTTGTTGATTGGGATGATTTAAAGTTTGAAAGTAACTGGATCAGTACTCGAGAGGAAACTCAAGTTTATGCTGAGGATATGAATGTTATTTGCATTAATCTTTAAGAGATCTTTGCATGATTACAATGACTAAATCAAACATTTGTAATCTCTAATATACATTAAATACCATTATTATTATTACTATCAAAAGAGCTGACTGCTTTTTGGTAACAGCATGCTTCTGTATATTGTTCCCTAGCTAAACTCAAGATTATTCTGCGGGTTGGGCTGGGTGGGAATGGGATCTCAAGGTACCATGGAAATCTGCCAAGCACAGTGTTTTGCTCCAAGGAACAAAAACAGCATCTCTAGTAATTGAGATTGACACTGAGTAAAGGGATCGGGAGAGGACGATGGAGCTAAAAGCTCTGAAATATGATTACAGTTGCATTAAAAGTCTGTGCTTCAAGTTAAAGACATCAAGGATGTTTTATTTTCCTGTTTCCCTTTCTGTCATCCACACCTTCCATTGATAATTGGAAACCAGCAGCTTATTTACCGTTCATGCTTTGCTTTCAGCTGTGATGTGATGCCGTGGAAAGGTCAGATTCATACATGAAAAACACTAACATAGTAATATATTGAAGCAGTGTTGCATTTTAATGCCTCCGGTGTTTGGGTTTGAAGTCCAAATTACTGTTCCTCATATAATTTGTGCCAGGAGACTTCCGTATTCACTGACTGCAGTGAATTTATAAAGTGAGAGACTGACATTTGGCTGCTCGAGTGCTGCATTTATTGTGTAAATTAAAAACAGGAGAGTTATTTATCACAGAAGTAGCCAATGACTTTAGGAACACTGACGAAGACCTCACCTGATTTAGTGGCTATTATTTGTTGCATCTACACTATATGGCTGTGAGAGGAGTTATATTTGTTATAAGGATATTGTCCATTAGTAAAATGACTCTTTTTGGCCAGTGATGTCCTTGAGAAGCATATTTTGAATGGAAAACAGTTTTGGAAAATCTGATGTGGAATTACACTGGTGCCCCACCCAGATACTCATTAGGTTTACATACTCTCTTATGTGTTTATCTCACCCACAGGCAACACTTGTTTCCTTCCTCTCCCCTTTATTCTTTCACTGCCAGCTGTCTTAATCAGTTGTCCCTGTGACTTCCTAACGTTATATCTCATTAGTGTCACACACGATTCTCCGTGTTGTAATGTCACCCCTCTCCTTAAAACCTCTTGATATCGTTCTTTCTCTCACAACCCTGTGTTTGTGCGTCCAATTCCTCTTCTTGCCCACGTTTTCTCCTCCTCCGTCACCAGCCTTCTGCGTCTGCTCCCCCATTATCTCTCACCAAAATACCAGGCTGGCATGCTGTGTGACATGAAAAGTACAGCCTTTACAGGAACATAGTATTACCGATTCAGCTGAGGCAAGACCTTTTATTTCCTTCGGTGTTAAGCTGCATCTGTCATGCTGTTTTACTTTCTCATACACCCTGCTGACACTGTGCGCAGAAGGAAGTCCTTTGGAAGTTTCTTTGCCTGGCCTTGATGAGGATAAACATCCCATGTCTGAGAGAGGCAAACTACAGCAGTCAGATCTTAATAACAAAGGCTTCGTCTGTGCTTTGCTCTTGTGGATCAGCCTCCACCTCCCCCCCAATGGCTCATTATTGGGGTTGTCTGGCAGGCATCTCTTAAACCAGCATAACACAATGAGTGTTATTAGCTGTAGACAAATCATCTGTCCCCCTCACACACATACACACACACCACTATTGCCACTACACTCTGTCCTCTACCCCCCAACGTCATGTGATACTTAGAGGTACTTAGAGATCGATTTCATTTTTTAATCTTGGTAAGCGGATCTTGCCCAGTCTCCAGCCATTTTGAAGAAATTAAGAAGTCTGGTTGAACTCCACGGTTCCTTTTTGTCTCAAAGAAGACAGGCCATCACATTGTCTCTTTTGTTGGCCTTGGCACTGTTTATAGCATTAACATTTACCCCAACAAAAGGATTGGGTGGCCAACACTGATGCTACACTGACTTAAGGAGTTTTTCCTTAAGAGGATTAGTAACAGGATATGAGGTAGCCCTGATCAGCTATTAATGAAGTGTGTTAGGGTGGGTAGACCTGCCATTTTCAAAGGCTTGAAATATAAAGAGTAATTTACAGGATGCACAGACAAGCTTTTACCTCTGTGTTACTCAAATGTTTGAGTAAATGACCTTATGGACTGGCAACTGCACAGTTTGAGAGACGCAAACCTAAGAAAGTTATAATGGCAGCTGCAGTTATAGGAAGAACTGGAAACATGACATATACAACTCCATTAAAAATATTGTTGGTTTTATTTCTCGTTCAGAACATTTTGTTCTGTATGGTGTCACATCACTATGTTAATGCCACTCTCTGTGTACTGAAATAGCCTTGCACTGCAGGGATGTCAATTATAAAAGAGGCACAGTGACACCAAAGGATTTTCTTAGCTTGTTTATTGTGCTGGAGTGAAGGGAATGTTTGATCCTTAGACTTTCTTGGAAATACAACAGAAGTGGAGTTGTTTCTGGCCACCGACATGCTGAAATGAGCATGCAGCATTCCTGCTGCCTCCTCACTGCAATTAGACAAGCTGCTGTACCCCCCATTTCTAAGTTAAATAACAATATGGCCTCCAAAGAACATTGTTAACTAACCATGTTATCTGTGGCAAAAGTGCTTCACAGTACAATTTCTTATTCTCTCTTTTTCAAAGGGTAGTCTTCCCACTACTGCTAATGTCACTTTCTGTTGTTTTTATGTTATAGGCTCAACAGCTACTGTGGAGGTTGATGTGGACTTCACCCCATGCACCCAGGTGGTCCTTCCTGGAGCATGTCCATGTCCCACAATGTCTTTACTTGCAGACTGGCTACTGCGCCACTCAGTGGTCATGTGTTTGCTGCTGCACAGTCTGGTGCTAATGACCTTCTGCTTCCACCATGCTGCCACCAGTTGCTCCAAGAGCTGCTACTGCTCTGAGAGTGAGAGCAACGGTAAAACGGTGCGCTGTAGCAATTTGCAACTTACGGAGATCCCCCAAGACATCCCCAATGACACAAGACGCATCTACCTGGACTTCAACCTCTTCACTACAGTCCCAACAAATGCCTTTGCAGGTTTGCCCCATCTGGTTGAACTGGATCTATCACACAATGAATTAAGCCAGCTAGAACCAGGGGCGTTCCGAGGACTGGGCTCCTCGCTACAGTTCCTGGACCTTTCTTTTAACAAGCTAGTTAACTTCAACCCTGAGGCCTTCGAGGGCCTGCGGGCTCGCGCCAATCTAACAAACAATCCATGGCACTGTGACTGCAACTTACAGATGGCCATGCCTCGTGTGGATCTGGAGCCTGCGTCACTGACAGGCATTGTGTGCCAGACTTCAGATCCCGAGGAAATAGGAGTTCAAGGACTTGCCTTTCTTTTAGCACCAGACATAGACCTATGTGTCGTGATGAAGAGGACTACAGACGTGGCCATGCTGGTCGTCATGTTTGGCTGGTTCACCATGGTCATCTCCTACCTGGTCTACTATGTCAGGGCTAACCAGGAGGATGCCCGCAGACACCTGGAGTATCTCAAGTCGTTGCCCAGCAGACAGGGCAAGTCAGAGGAGTCTTCTACGATTAGTACTGTGGTATAGGGTTGATGGAGCTACACACTGGGACCTGAAGTTGTAATCTACACCTAACAGAATGGAGCTACAACCTGCTTATCCACAGTCATCCTCAGTCTCAGACAGTTTTGCCCAGTTGTTGTCACAGAGTCAAGGTGGGCAGCTAGACATATTCCTGTGCAAGAAAACCAGGCCGATGCAACCTAGCCCAGATGAATAATTCATCTTCCAGCAGCCCATTAGGAGTTTTTGTTGGCTGAGTTGATGGTCTAGCCTGCGCGCAAACGGAGTAAAAGCAGCTGCGTGTTTTTGGTGAACTCCAAATAAGGGATACAAATGGGATTTATCCAGTGGTGCATGCACCTTGATGCACCTCTTTCACACACAGACAATTCAGGAGGCAACGACAAACAGCAATATGAACAGCGGGTAAAGAAAACACTCCAATGAGGAACTTTGTGTACCGTTTTAAAATCCTTACAGTATTGACCAGTATATAACAAGTAAAATTACGTTTTCCATTTAAATTGTTGTTTTGAGTTTCTTTTTCTTACTGACTTCACTTAATTGTATCGCAGAAAAATGAAAAAAATACAAACAATATTTAGAATCTGGATCGTGGCAAATGCATGTTCATCTCACTGTGCTGATGTATCAGATCATTGTGTGACGAAGGAATTATGTTGTTCTGCGATGTTTTTGATAGTAGCTACACACCGATGAGAGCAACTCCAAGCCCCTACAAGCTGTCTCTGTGTGTTAAGAGTATTTGACAGGAAAGCCCTGCTAGCTCACCCTCATAACCAGCAGAATCCCTAAATGATTTATGTAACACGGCAACACTCTACACTGCACATGAAGAAACTATCCTGTACTTTTAATTTGCCATATTCCTGATGTTCATGTCATCCCATTAAAAGTGGGAGTCTATATAAAATTCTGTATATCAAATGCAATGCACTGACATAGAATCCAACAGGTTTGTGAGGAGGAAACAAAACAAAACTCATGGTCATCCAAGGGTGATAGAAGATAAGGGACCTGTTATCTACCTGATGGAAGCAAACTTTACATTGGCACTATATTTAATGCCTTACTGATACCAACTCTGAAATTACTCCTTGGCATAATATGTAAATGTTGACATGCCAATCTTTTGTCACAAGCCAGTAACCCAGTACCAGATATCATCTGATAGTCAGAGAAGAAGCAGATAATTAGAGGTTACTGCAGTTCAATTGTCATTCGATAAAAAGAGAGAGGGGGAGAGAGACTTCTAATCAAAACGGGGACAAGTTTTTCATATTCTGGTAGGAAAAGCCCTTTGGCAAACACTCATTAATCCCACCTCTTCACCCAGAGTAATTAAAAGAACACAGAGGAATCCTTCATGATCATACCTGGCTTTCTAGAGAGAGCCTCTGTCTCTGTGCTGTTTTTCAGTCTCTCTCATGTCTTTAATAAGCGCCCAAGGTGCCTCTGGGAGCCATATTGTCTGATGCAGTCACTCCCATGGGTTTTCCAAATAACATTTATGGGGCCATGACCTGCTGGTCCATTTAAAATAGCTTCCAGAGATGTGAATCTCCGATTTCACCAGACCGTGGCAAAGAGGAAGATGAATCTGTGTCTCTTCTGATGAAATCATCAATACAAGCTGAGACTACAAAAAGAGAAATGTATTTCAGCGGAGACGTAATTTAATCCACACCAGACTGTGCTCTAAGATGTGCGCTTGTCTTTTCCACAGAGCAAGGTAAGAATAGCCCAGTGCAGTCTTGAATAATGAAATTTGATGTTTAAGATGTGGGGAATGGTTTGTCAACAAGGGTTTCCCTCTGTCAGACACACAAATGCCTCTAGAGCAGAGCAACACCATTTAATGATTTATGATATCCATAAAAAAACACTTGAGCAGAAAGTCTGGGAATGCACCCATCATCTAGTGTGACCCATTTCTTGAGGAGAAATTAAGGGGGAATGCCACAGGGGATCAGCTGCCCTTCGCTCTGCTGCCTGTCTTACCCTTGCTCGGGAAAAGCACTTTCCAAATGTCCTTTGGCTGCTCAGTGAGGGACCAGAGGACTCTCAGTGGCAGCCAAAGTCAGTTCCACCTCATCCTCAAACTGCCTCTTTCCTAAAGGCAGCACTCAGTCTTTAAAGGAATGGTTTGACATTAAATGAGATTACCAGTCTCAAAGTTTTTATGATCAATATGTAGCTGAGGCAAATAGCCAGTTAACTAACCTTAGCATAAAAACTGGAAATGAGGAAACAGCTAGTTTGGCTCTATTGAAAGACAGCAAGACCTACCAGCACCTCTGAGGCTAAAGGACCAGTAACTTTGATTAAGCTGCATAAAAACCTGAGGTGTGAAAGCTCAGCTAGCTGTAACTTCATAGTTAGTGTACAGACATGAGACTGGTATCAATGAAAAATCATTCAGCTCTAAGCAAAAAATGCAGATCTCCCAAAATATGGAACTACTTGAGGAAAACATAAGTAAAGGAGAATCTGAGCTTTCACTATGCCCCTTAATTATTTTTTAACCTCTTTTGCTAAAAGTACAAATTCAGAAGTGGTTGTTTGTGCAAGACATGCTCTTCATGTGTAACTTTTTTTGGTTAGTCATTCCTGCTTAACAGTTTCCATGCTTCATAGTGTCTATTAACAGGCCCAGTTTGTTTTACAGAAAACAATGATATTGATCTTGACAGCATTAATCTTAAGGAAGCCATGGTACAGCCTCCTGTGACGAGCAGGAGGTTCAACAGTCCTGAAAAATAGATGGTAAGCCTCTCTCTCTGACATTTCCTGCCACACACACACACACACACACACACACACACACACACACACACACACACACACACACACACACACACACACACACACACACACACACACATATACACAGCTCCCAGATAACAGAGTCTCACGGTGGCTTTGAAACCAGCCACTGTTAAAGGGGGCCTCACGACTACAGGAGATAAACATAAAACTAGTAACAAACATGTGTGTGTCTCTGTATTTCTTTCAGCTAATGTATGTGAGTGTGCGCATTCTTTTGTTCACCTGTGTGTACTACAGGTGTGTGTGCATGCCGCGAGTGAGGGTTCTGGTAATGTAACACCTCTGTTCCCCAGCACACATAAATGTCGCTGAGGTTAATTTAAATTTCAGGCCAGCTCAGCTTGCCCTGCCTGCTACCTTAGACACGTTACACTGGTGTGAGCATTACAACTGCTGGGTAATGGGACACAAAGTGGGGGATAAGGTGACGCATCCAATCCCACAGAGCGCGGCCCTCTTTGGGATTGGGTTGCAGGTGAAAATGTTTCCAAGCTCGGAGATCACATGGGGTCTCCCAGCAAGAGCCTGTGTGGACACCTCTCGGTTTCCTTTTATAGCTTAAAAAGGTAAGTGACACCTAAGACGCTGTGTCTGAGGAGAATAGTGAGAACATCCTTTAGGTGGGTGTCTATATTCTGAGATATAGTCTTCTTTTTTTTTTTAGTGTCCTCCAGGGGGTGATCCAGAGACGAAAGACGGGGAGAAGGGGAGAAAACACTGTCACGGTCCCAGGCTCTATTTATGTTACACAGCTCCCCCTGTTGTAGTAAGTATGTAGCCTAAGTGTGATGAAAAGAAATGCGTTGATGTTTTTACATAAGATACAAGATTAACGTTTAGTCAATTTGTACATAGTAGTCAATATGTGAATATCAGAAATGTACATCAGCAAAAACATCCGGTATAGGCTAGAGGCATACAGAAGCAAAAACACACAGCGTTAGCATCAAACAGTAGTGTGTCATCCTGAGGGCTGAAAACATGATTAAAATCAAACTTGAACATGTAAGAATAATATCAACTGAAATATTAAAGGTAAAATTGACACAGAACATCAATTTTAGGTCCAATTAGATAACAATTCAGAAACCCATACCATCATCAAGGGTTCTTAACATTTCCGTTTTAGTGGTACAATAAAATTGCAGATAAGCAAATTATCACACCAACAATCTGAGGCCTTTCGGTCCCTGACAGTGTGGGGGCTCCAGGGCAGCTGCCCACTGCCCGCTGTGTTGGTAATCCAACCTGGGTTCAACATGCTAATCTACAAAAAAGTATATTCACTGAGCATGAAGAAGGAGCAGAGGAGCAGGACGAGATTACACATCACCTTAAATTGGCATTACTACACAGTAAGTGTCATATTATAATGTAATGTCAAAATGTCACACACCAATGTAAAAATGGTTGCTTAATCAGCTATTACACTGTAAATAGATGTTACAATTGTACAACAGTACAGGAGGTGAATAGTCTACTAATGTGAAAGAACTGAAATGTGATTATTGACAGACTTAGTGAACATTATATACAAGAAGGTATATGTATGTGTAACTGTTGCACAGTATCTGGATGTGTATATACAAAATTGCCATGTGATTAGAGTTTCCTACTAACCAGTATGATATAAATTCAATGTAGGTCAACACTCTTTGTGGATACACTCTCAGGGAGCTATATATATATAGATAGATAGATGGATGGATGGATGGATAGATAGATAGATAGATAGATAGATAGATAGATCTCTAAAACAGTATAAAAACAGTATAAAACTTCAAACTTCAAAAGATGAAATACAGGAGGTATACTGACAAGTGAAATTAAACTGATGACACCTTGTATCTGAGTCAGATTTTTTTGGAATGAAAAGTTATGTTTCATTATATTTATTGTGAAATCATTTCCCGAGCAACGTCATTCCTTTCTAAACATCCTTCCTCTGAGGAAGTCCTTAGTTAATTTCACCCAGAACACAGATACTCCTGACTGGGCCCAGTACATTCCAGTTAAAACACATTTTGCAATTACTGGAACAGCTCAGCATTACACTCTCACTCTGTGTGAAATCTCATGACACAATCGGTCATTAAAACCTGGTTTCAAATTAGATCTAATCTAGACGTCCTGGTGGATTAGTGGTATCAGTTTTACCTTGTTTTTGGATCTGACCCAAGAACACCAATCCATGATATCTCAAACTTTCCTGATTTTGCAAGAAGAGGAAAAACATTCTAATAAGCGGTTTTTGATATAGTTTGGTGGAAATCAATCAGTACAATTCAGTGTCAAGTGGGAACGCTTAAGGCATTTCAGAAGGCAAATGGTTTTGTTCACAGATATTGATGTTCTTCATGAATACTAATGCTTCAGTTTATTTCTTATTTTATCTTTTTTAGTTTAAAATATTAAAAGGCATTTACTTATTGCTAAGATATTGCAGTTGAATAATATTTATATGTTAAAAGCAGAAAGCATTTGATAACCTATTTGACCATTCGAAGTCCTAAGACCCAAGATTAATCCTAAAACCTTTCTTTTACTTAACATGTAGATAGATATAGATACTCTCCTTGCCTGCCATCTTAAAATCAATCACAAGCTCTTACATCCCTCCAACTTGACCTGTGGGTCCATGTTTTAAATGTGTGTTGAAGAGACAAGCATTGTTCATCCCTGCAGAACCTTATTTTAAATTCCTATTTACCGTGAGGCTTTCACAGACCACAGATATACTAAATTTAATGGTATTCATGTATCACATATCATTTCACTTGCTGCAATGGCAGCAGTGTAGCAAGGAGATACAAAGGTGACACTGTGTTATACAGTATATCAAATAAACCAAGTGGTTGGTTTCCAATTGGGTCACTGACGGGGCCATAGAGCGAGGCCTCAGCAGTGAATAATGCCCTCCTTTCATGTGGAGGATTGATTGGAGATCAGACCAGTGTGGATTTCAGGGATCAGATTTGACAGCTTCACTTCACAGTCTATCGAGCATGGCCAGATGTAACTTAGCTACTCTGACTGATCAAGGTGCCTCGTGTCAGAGCATGAAGCAAACCGATCTATGACAATGAAGGCATGTGAGTGACCTATGAGGTGATTACATAGTGTACCATAAAGGTATATGTTTGGAACTTACACTTTTGAAGTGAAGATTTAATCGGTAATTTGAAGTAAGATAATAGGTAGTTTGAAAGTTTGGGAAATGCGCATTTTCACTTTCTTGCCAAGAGATAACTTGCTTATTAGCGAGCCTTTGTGGCGCTGGTAGGCAGATTTTGACAGGCAAGCTGTTTCCCCATGTTTTCAGTCTTTATGCTAAACTAAGTTAAACTCAGATATTTAACAGGCAGATATATGAATGGTATCAATCTTTTAATTTAAGTCTAGACAAGGAAGTGAGAGCTGTTTTTCCTTGCATTTCAAATTTGAGATTTTATGAATCCATTGCACAGCTTTACTGCACAGCTGAGGTTTAGTTTGTAAAACCTAAGATTCCACCAGATGGCAGTCTCTGGTTGTTCTCTTTTCACTGCCCAAAACGACGATACAGCGATACAGCTCTGGTGAGCTCACCATCCCTGAATCAGCTGGCACCTGCACAGATCAACGACGCTCCAGGTAAGACAAAAGTCTGATCTTCCTAACAGCTGCAACAAATCAATCTTTAAGAATCAATCTAAATGTTATAATAATTTTATTTTATTTTTTTTTTCAGTAGGCTGGTGTGTGTGTTCAAGAACAGTTATTGGCAATTGTTTGTTCTCCCATTTCATCATTCATCACAAATATTTCTGTCTCATACATGTAGCTATACATAAGACTCGAATCTGTTAGTGAAAATGCAAAAACTGCAAGTCATTCTCCACTGCAGAGTCACAATGGCCCAAAACCACTCAAGATGATGCAGATCATAAGAAAGGAAAGGACCCCCCAGAAAGAAAGAAAAAAAAAAAAAAAACCCTGGATTTCAAAAAGCATTTCTATTGAAGCCTTCTAGAACTTTCAATTTCAATTTCAATTCCTTTTCTCTACAAATCTTTATGTATGACTTTGAAACAGTTTTGTACAACTCGGCAGACTCATACTTAAAGTCCTAATGTATTACATCAATGTAAAAATTCAGTAATGAAGGAATTTTAATTCTCAAAATGAAATTCTTGAATTTTGTTACGCTGGAGGCTCAAGCTGAAAAACAGGAAAGAGTACATAGAATTATACAGTTAAAGCTACTTTACACCCTTTACTTTCAATTTTCTCTTGTCTTTTTATCAGTCTGATGTGTTCATACTTACTCACCTGTTTCACTCATATCTATATTTTTAATTAATTTTAATAAGGTCATCTTTGCTTTACTATTATTATATTGAGATCCAAACTGTTAAGTGAATGAACAGAAAATGAAAAATTCAATATTAAATCAGTATTCCTTCTTTAGCAATTCTTTAATTTGGAGAGTAAATTGGGTTTCTAAAAATAAAAAATTTAGTGGATGACCAAATTATGGAAATCCCTTCCTCCTGGTGTATATATATATATGGCTGTAAACCATGGATAGTGTTGAACTGAGGTCAATACCTTAAGACATTCTCCAACAGAGGCCATGAACATTCTGATTGGTGAGTAGTGAGGTCATGCTCATATACTGCTCTCTTCCCCCTGCTGATCACCAGCAGAGACAGAGAGAGGGAGACTCAATAGGAGAAGCTGCAAGGAAACACTGAGGTGCTGTTGAGGATGCAACATTTTGAATCAGGGGACAGCTTTAAGGAACAGATTAGTGCATTTATGAGAAGTTCACATCTGCTGCTGTATTTAAGCCTGCTATGTTTAACTGCTAAAGTCACTTTTGTCTTATGTTTCACATGACTATTCTCAACTAATGCAGCTATTTAAGCCTTGAAGCTGGGCAAGGGCCAGTGCTGCAGCACAGCAGAGGGAGGGGGGTCAGCTGGGGAGAGACCCAGCTTTGTTCTGCCTGTTGTTCCTCCTCTGCCACACACGCGTTGTGCTGGACGTATAAAGAGGGATTGTTTCCATGCCTCGGCTCTAACGTTTTGATCGGTCTCCTCCCGCAGTGCTCGCTATTCCCTGCTTCATGGCTGCCGTCGCCCGCAGCGCGCCTCTGCCGGAGGGGAGCGCACTTGTTGAGGACCCGCAGTTTCAGGAGATGGTACGGAGGAGCCGCAGCTTAACACAAAAGATCCTGCTCTCCATTCCCGACACCCACAGATCCTGCATCCACACAGAGGTGAGGCTGAATGTGCTCAAGGCGTTAATGCGTGATTTAACTGTGGGTCTAAAATGGATGAGCCCATAAAAGGAGTTACTGCATGACTGAGCCCGTTTCCAGCGCTGTGCTTCTGTTACTGGTCTCAAAGGCTGTTTGATCTTAAAAGTGTCTGTTTATTCCTAACTCATCAGCTGTGCAGCCATCACTGTACTTTACACATTTGAAAAGTTATCAATAAATGTTATTAATTGTTATCAGTCAGCAACTAGCACTGGTTATAGTACTGCTGGAAGCCCTTGTTCACTGTTTGAGTTTAAGCAGTAATGAAACCAGTGAACTGCTAAAACAGGGACAGGACAGTCTATGCACTCTTTTCCCTTTCACACTAAGAACTGTACCTAAATGCAGTTCTGAGATACTTGTACTCACTTTACTAGATTCTGTCCATTTTATGCCACTTTATACAAGCACTCAAGTAACTTAATTATACAAGGCCTATAATGAAAATCATATCACTGACATTCTTCTATTCATGATACTTGAAGTGCATTTAGCAGACAGTACTTGTGCCACCGTTTTTTTTTTTCCTTCATGACGGACGTAGCATTTTTCAAGTAAACAGGCTTTTCCTGTTGAATGCCAAGCTGTAATCTATCCATAACATGTCCATGTTATTTCTCCACTACAGGCTCTACAGCTGAATTCCTCAGATAATACAAAGTTTGAGATAATGGCTTCCAACATCGGCATCCCCTCTGCTCCTGTACTCAGACCTGTGTCAGAAAACTTCTCTTTGGTAAGTATTTTCCAAGAGAGGAAGAATTCTTTGAATGAGAAAACAACAAACAAACAGAGTGACACCATGTAACACAATGACCAACTTGCTGGGTTTCTTTTCTTTTAGAAAACCTGTCTGACACAGATGTCTGAGGGTCTTCAGCTGCACCGGGCCTTACTGAGCTCCGTCTCTGAGCGGCTGTCAAACAAAAACAAAGTTATTGAGCTGATGGCTGACATCAGAGACCTCACCATTCAGATCACTAAGGTAGGAGAATGCCTCTAAATCACTGTCTTCAATAATATTTGGCTTTTTTTAAAAAATCTTTTAGCACCTTTGTAATGCCCTTTCCTGTGCCTTACAGATGCTGAAAATGGTCCAGAGAGAGGCGGTGGTGCAGCCGTCCCCGACCCCTGTTGCTTTACGTCTGCCAGGGGAATATGAGGTTCAGGTGGCAGCACACCTGATTCTGGTCCAGCTCCAGGCTTTTGGGCAGGACACGGTCCGTTGCCTCAGGAGTCTGGACTGCAGCAAAGAAGAGGAGACAGAAAGCTGACCAATAAGTGCCAGACTCTAAATGCTTTTGGCTTATGTCCAAAATGTAACTTATCCTGCCATTTTTTTAATGGCATTTATTTATCTGTTGAGTGTTTATTTATTATTATTTTTTAAATCTATGTATTTATATATTTATTTACAAAATTGGACTATGGTATATTTATTGAGGGAATTTATTTATTGATAACAAGCTTTGTATTCCTCAGCCCTCTTTTTGTTAACTGTTACTGTGGCAACTTGTTTTAACGCAGGCCTGCTGACTTCCACTAAAAGTACTTCACTGTATTTGCATGACATAACAACTCTCAGACAAAATAAACGTGTGTGTACATTATTTAACAACCCAAAAAGTTTTGCTTACAGATGGGTTTGCTTACAGAGTTTAGTAACAATAATGTATAAGAGAACTCTAAGTTTAGAGACACTATTGAAGTTCATTTTAGGTGGGTGGGCGCACATTTATGAGGTAATATTTTCTGTTTCTGTTAAATAAAACGAATTATTTTTAGATGAAACTTATTTTTCAATCTGTTTGCATTTCCTGATGTTTCAATAAAACAAACAAACCCATTTTTCTCATTCCTTATAATTTGTTCCTCACTGTCAGTGACTATCAATACTGACGCCTCAGGCTCTGGATAATGCTGACGCTTGCTGCCTCATCAATGAAATCATATTTGAAATTACAGTAAAGTCAGTATTGTAATAGTAATAGTGAAGTGCAACTAAAAGTGAAATAGATGAATGTGTGTCACTATTTCTGCCACACTGCCAGACAGATTTCCTTGAGGAAGTGTTGCAAGCGGTGGTGGTTGGGTGCCTGATGACCACGAGCTTTTGTCAGTCAGAGGATGGTCCGCATTCCCTTGTACGTACTGTCATGTGATGGCGTTGCTACCATGTGACCAATCAAGTGACTCACGGTTTGTGATCACAGTAACACTGAATCTCATGTTACTGTAACTTCCAGATGTGATGCAATCATAATATGACCTGACACCTAACCACACGATAAATAAAACTTGTGTTGAGTAAGAAACAGAGGATCTTCATTATGGGGTTTTACTCTAAATCTTATTTACACATTTCATCAAGTATGAAAAGGAACATTAAAAAAAACAAAAAAAAAACAAAATAGTAGCAAAACAACGTTTACAGATATATGATCATAGACAATTTTCCAACAAAGAAAATCCTTTTAAATGGATGATGCTGCCCAATACAGAACATCTAAATATGTTTTGTTTTTACCCCTCTGCTGTACTTTACCCACGGAAACAGTACTGGGCCAACAGGATGTTAATTTAGTACTGATGTAAATTTAAATCCACAGTTGGATTACAAGGCAGATATGGCTTTGGCAGCTACTCTCCTCCCCAGCGGCAGAGTCAGGTCTGTGATGGCCAGGACAACTTTAGGTTTGGCCAGAGCAGGCAGCTTCACCAGCTCAGAAACCTGGATGCACAAAAAGACCAATAACCATTATTTTTCAGCTTTAGTGTGTCTGAAGAAACATTTTAATCGGCATCACGTTGCTCAAGGCATGACGAAATCTTGTCATGCTTCATTAGAGGGGATGTTTTGACCCCTGACCTGCTTTTGAGATATCTTGGTTCTCTGTGAGGGCACTATTTAATTAAATTATGGTTAAAAACAACAACATTCAAACACTTATTTTTCACTACTAGAAACTGAAGTGGATGATAACCAATCCAAGTAATATTCCAGTTACCTATCTAGCTAGTGTTTTATTTTTTATTGTACTTGGCATCTCCTTCTCCTTCAAACTGAGCTTGTGTGTCCTGATCAACAAAACTTACTTCATATTCCTGCTGAGCTTCATAGTTACAGGCTCCCACAAGTCTTTTACTCATACAAATAAGCTGAACAACTCAAACACTTATATATTCAAGTCTGTTTTACAAGTGTTCAGCTTGTTCTCTTCACCTGAATAAACACAGCACCCATCATGACCCTTGGATACTCTCTCACTCTTAGATTTATCACTTTTCACCAAAGCACTAGATCCTAAAAAATGTTTTTACAACCAGTAGAACAGACACTAAATTTTAGGAGGAGGTCCAAACCCTTCCCAACAATGTCTGATGAAACAGCCACTCCTTTTCCTCCCTCCCTCGCTCCACCCATTTACCTCTCCCTCCCAGCTCATAACTCACCATTGTAAAAGGCATGAACTGCAGGATGCTCCCCCGACTTCCCTGCTCCAGGCACTCAACGCACTCCTCCATAAAGCTCTGAACAAACTGGGTGTGAGGTCCGGCCATCTTGGAGCCCAGGATGGATGAAATGAGGAGGAAAAGGTTGGCTGGGGAGAAGAGAACAGGTGGCATGCGTTGTCATGATTGAAGTAATGGCACACATTTCACATGTCACTTTCCTGAGGTGATAGATCTTTTTTTTTTTTTTTCAAAATTTAATTAAATTCAGGGGAAAAAAAAACACAACAAAGTGTCTTAGAAAGGTGTTGGGTAACAACAAGGTTCCCACATACAGTCAACAAGCCTATCCTGACCATTTCCACCAATTTTGTGTTTTGATTGTGTTATCTAACACAGCGGTCCAAAACCTCCTGACCTGTAGGTGATTAACTGGATTTGCAGAATTTGAGATCTGATGACTGTGAAGGACACAGCATATGATTCACATCATTTTATTCATTCATTCACTGACCCCTTGTGCCTTGTATGGAAGCATCTGCATTCATGTTTACCCAGTCATTTATTCTCCTTTGTCACATTCCTACTTGTCTTATTTATTCTTAAAGATAATATCAAGGCAGGCATACAGAACAGCAAGATGATGGTTCGATTCTCTGTGCAAGATGCACACGAAAGGACAGTGTGTGTGTGTCTCACCCAGGACTCGGTTCAGAGGGTCCCTCATGTTGACAGTGTGGAGCTGGGAGGCTGAGAGGGAACTGCTCATAGATCGGTCTCCTATGATATAACACGTGACATCAGAAACAGTGGAAGAATTGTTTTGTTTTCATTTTATGTGGTTATTTGAGGGGGAAAAAAAACATACACAAAAACAGAACATCAACAGGGAAGTCCAAGTTATCTGCTCTGTGTTAGCAGTTGTCATGTAATCTTAACAGTTGTGAAAGTCTAAAAGGCTTCCTTCCAACGATTTCTTACATAATCTTCTGTTGTTCCTAAAATAACCTTGTCAGACACATTTCAACTTCTTTTTAAGATATAGGACAGATTTGTCTGTTTATATAGTCAAAACAAAAACCAAATTCCCATTACACCAAGAGTAAGAGCAATTTTCTTCACTTTAATATGATGGCATACTGGTTTATTCGGTGGGAAAGGTGAAGCTCATTGGCTAAAAAAATGTTCTTAGGTAGTTTCAATCTGAATTATACCAAGAAAAGTAGCTCATGAACCTTTTTACCCCCGAGTCATGCAACACACTGATTTCTGACGCCCTCTGTGGGGATTTCTCTACGTAGGTGAACCTAAAACTGAAAAAAATGAAAAATTCCAAAGCTTGAGCAGCGCTCAAGTTAGAACTTGCTGACAGGCAAGATGCTCAGCAGATAACTTATGTTTTTATGCTTTCCTGGTTTGGCTGAAAGTGCTTACAAGAAGCAACTTGCCGGTAATGGGACCTTAGAAAGTCTATTTGCTTTTGAAAACCATCTGGCATTTGTATAATCCCCAGCTCAGACTGACAGATTAATGTCTTGAAAGGTCACAGGTTTCATAACACAACTGTTTATTAAAAACCAGACATTAATAGACTGACCTGGACTGGAAAGGGCCACGGGCTCATCCTCATTGGAGCTGAGCAGTCGCATGAGTTTAGATGGTTGAGTGTCATCCAAGGGAAAGAGGCTGTTGTAGTCCTGTGGCCAGTAATATATTTTTTTTAAGACTACAGTGTATTAAAGATCATTAAAATAACACTGCTTGTGTTCTCATGCTGAAAAAAGTATATTTATAAGTAACACAATAAGCGTATGACTGTTTCACCTCAATATCTTCTCGCTGCCTTTTGCGTTGACGAGCTGAGAACGGGCCTTTGTGGTGAGAGGAGAAAGAGCTGAGTGCACACCACACAGACAGCCTGAGGAGTCATCAAGAGAGCAATGTCAACACCAGATCCCAAAGAACCCAAACCACTGAGACCATCAACATCAAAGTATTAAACCTGTCTCACTTGGCCAATGCCTTTCCAGGTGGGTCCGCCAGGCTGTTCCAGTGGGCGGAGTCTGTAAGCAGGTTGGGCAGTATGGTACCCAGCAGGGTGAGGGTGATCTGCTGAGTGTCCAGACAGAAGATGCTGTAGAGTAACTCCACCACCCGATTTGCCCACTCTTGTCGAGTCTCTTTCAGCAGCTCCTGAAATGAGGTGCAGTGCTCTGGTTACACGCCTCAGTTATTATCCAGCTGTTTTCTCTTTTCATGTGTTTTTCATATCATATATATGCAAAGAAAATTGATCAGTGTGTGAGCAAAAGACACAGAAGAAGAAAACTGCTTCCCGGCTGGCTAATGTGGATGTAAACAATACAGCTTTCACAATATTCAAAAACAAATGGGCTTAGCAAATATTTCATAGGGAAATAAAAGCATTCAACACGCAATGCTTTTTGGTGGGAAACACTTAATATAACCATAACTGAATCAGCTTACAACAGAACCCCACCAGCGTACTTTCAAATAAACGAGTAAAGACTGCGTACATAGGGTATAAAAAGATGAAGCTGAGCAGCAGGGTGCTTGGTAATACACAAAATTAATTCCCAAACATCCAAGTTCAAGCTTACACTCACTGCAGAGTGAGTGTAAGCTGGGAAAAAACTAAGAATCATAGCATATTCCTAATAAGGTTATTCTAACACAGTCACTGTGCTGACACACACTGACCCATGACTGGTGAGAAACAGAATTCTCTGTAAATACTAGTTGAATGTTGGTCAGGCAGAGGAAGACATCTGAAGATGTCACCTGGGGCTGATGCAAACTGGGATCTGCAATTGTTTTTTGATCTTGTGCAGACCAAGAATAATCAAGAAAATAACAGGCAGATGACCTGATAATGAAAGTAATGCAGCCTGTAAATATAGCCCAAGCTGTTAATGTTGATCTGTAAGCTCTCAGCACCTTTACTTTATCCTCCTACCTTGACCAAATTGTTAGTGAACCAGAAAACCCCTCCCATGTTGAGAAGACTCTCAAACAAATGAAGGGCCCTGCTGTCCACCCAGCCTTTGCGCAGCACCGCCTGGAACTGCTTGCTGAGGGCTTTGTGGATGGGTTCTTTGGCTGGCAGCAGGTTGCGGTAAGGAATCGGCTCCTGGCCCTCCATTGGGGAGCGCAGAGTCGCGCCCGTTTGTTGGAAGACGTCAGCACACATGTGCTCCATGATGGAACTCATAATGATCACACTGGTGTGGGGAGAGGAATAATTGTTAATCCACGTAATAATGATCTGTGAATGAGGCTGATTAAGCACACTGTCATCTGCATCTTATCATGGGCTATAAAGGTATATTAGCCCATGTAAGGGTGTAGGTGTGTGATTCAGTGTTTTGTACCGTTCAATGTAAAACTGCAGAGTGTTCTCCCCATACAGTGGAGTCACAAGTTGCCTTATCATAGTCTGGGGTTTCTCCCTCTCGTCCCTCCCCAGCATCCTGACGTGGGCCACCAGCCACGCCACCGCACAAATGGCCATGCTGCAAACCTTGCCCTTGATGTTATCAGTGATTTTCTTTACTCGGATGAGAGCAGAATGAGAAATGAGGATGAGAAAAAAGAGGAAGGAAGGAGAGGATTCTGACTAAAATGGCATCCTTCTGCATTGCGTAATTCAAGTAAAGTTTGAATGGAATAAGGAAGAAATGAGTAGTCGGATACATCTATCGGACTTTGGGACGTCATTACTTTTGCAACGCTTTGGTTTCCACAGAATATGTCATGCTCACTTGAGTAATGAGTCAAACTACAAAAGTAGAGCAAAGAAAATTCTTAGATCTGTAATGTGTAATGGGAAGGGAGGTTACCGGTACTGGATGAGCAGTCAGGAAATATCAAGAATATTTTCCAGTCACAGGAGGGCAAATTAAAAAAAAAGAAGAAGGAAAGAAATATTGGACAGACCTGTACAGCCTCCACAGACAGCACACCATTCTCCCACGCATTCAGAACTTCCAAGATGGCTGCTGGAGTGCTGAGGCAAATTTCGTGCCACTTGACCTGACTGTCACGACAGAGAGATGTCAGAGGAAATTCCTTCTTCAGAGTGTGACTTGGCATGTTGAAGAAAATTCCATGACATAAACATAACCAAAATAAAAATATAAACAACATTTTAAGTCTCAGTTTCAAAACATAACTGTGAAAGCTATGCATTTCTCTCACAGTTGTTGTTACTGCATGGTAATTAAATTTAAATTAAAGCGTTCAGTGACTTCAAGAGTATGTCTGTCTGATGCGTTCATGTACTGGTAGGACATCTGAAACACACAGTCAAAAGCCAAGCAGAGCTTAATGTACAGTATTTGTCAGCTATTAGATCTTCACCCATGAAGACATATTTTATATCATAACCTTGTTTTTTTACGACAGTATATTGTCTTTTATTTTTTGTGTACACACCAGCCTCCACTTATGGGTGCCAAAATTTATTAATGTATTTTTGACAAATACATTAAAAAACATTTATACGTGCTTTTTATATGTGCTTGCAAAACTACATTATAATGTGTTATAATACACTTTAATATAATAAAATGTATTGGAAATAAGATTAATGTGCAACTCACACTAGTTTCATCTCTGAGGAATTGTTCAGCAGGGTCACCAGGCTCTCCACTTTGCCAGGCTCTGGTCTGAAGCAAGGGTGGTCTGGGTTCAGAGTCTTGCCCTCTTCAGGCATACAAGTCTGCAGCCATGTTTCAAAGAACGGTGTCTCCCCTGAAGGACTTGGGTCTGACAAGATCACCTGGAAAGGGGAAGCAAGGGGCAGCCGTGTACTGTGTGAATAAAGTCAGGCTTTTTGAACAACATGGACAGATGAAAGAGTTATTCAATCTATAATATTCTGTCCAGCAGTAATACATAACCCTCTCTGGACATCTTGTGGCCTTACACTGAAAGAGCAGGCTGATTTGCCGTGAAGACCACTCTACCCTTGATCATCAGTTGTGATCATGAATTGCCATAAACTAACCTCTGAACCGTATGTCTGCACCACATGGCAGAGCATGAGGAAGGAGATATCGAAGAGCAGGGCTCGAACTGACGCAGACTTGGCTGAGAGAGAGAGAGAGAGAGAGAGAGAGAGAGAGAGAGAGAGAGAGAGAGAGAGAGAGAGAGAGAGAGAGAGAGAGAGAGAGAAGAGGGAAAAATTCTCAGTGTTAGCATCTCATTGAAGAAACGATATGTCAGAGAAGCAAGAAAATCCCACATTGGAACATGTCACTCTTGTTTTTGAACTTACATCCTTCGCCGCTGATGTGCTTGGGAAACTCATTAAGCCTAGAACAAAAGAAAAAAAAAAGATATAATAAGATTGAAACATCCTTTTAAAAATCTTAGGCCAACTGGAGTTTCCCAACGGGGCAAACACAGCTGCATTAATAATCGTCCAAGCTCTCAAATATGGCTGTAAATTGGCATTATATCATCTGTGATCTTAGTGACTGAGGGGACAATTTGTCTTAACCTCCAACTCCACGCTGCATTTACTCACTTAATGAACTTCCGGGCAAAGGATTTGAGTTTCCCAGTGGCTGCTGCTGCTGCCAGGAGGAGATCCAGGCTCTTCCCTGACAACATGTGTCCCAGGACCCCTAGAAGGCCCTCAGGGGACTTAGAGTGGTCTGCATCTACCGTCTAATGAACAAGAAGGAAAGAGTTATGATTACTTGTTCTTTTAGCAAAGGTATAGTCTGAACACTGCTCAGTAGTATGAACAGACTATAAATTACCAACTCTACATTGACTCTACCTTAAGGATATTGGTGACAGTGGGTTCAGCTCTGAGGATAAGACCTGGGTTTGGCTGGATGTTTGCATTTTCTGCTGTCTTTAGCCTTGGGGCGAACTCCCTGTCCTCGGTCCTGAATCAAATGTGCAAGGGGAGAGGGACAGGAAGGCAGGAGCAGAAGAGAGAAAGAGAGAGAGAGAGAAAAAGAGACAGAGTGGTGGGGTTGGGGGATATGGTATGAGTGATATGGTCTGAATAATAGAATAGAATTTCAACCATGATCAATTTAACAAAAAGAGTTCACAAAATAAAGCAAAAAAACCCCAAAACAAAACAGAAAACAAGGTTTTCTGAAGGACTTCATTCTTCATACAGTTCTCTCCGCGAAATGTTCTGCATCATATACATTCCTTCCCAGACTGGAACTCATACCGTTTTGCAGTGAGGCTGGCTGTATTTGAATCTGACAGCAGACCAAGCTTGTTACACTCCTGTAGGAGCATGCCCAGGCAGTCGCAGCTATGTGAAGAAAAATGATAAAGAAAGTGTTGTAAATGTCATGGTGCTGGCTAATCAGGCATATAGGTTTCTGTGTAACCTTAACAAGTATTACAGTGATATTACAGATAGTAAGGATGCTTGTGACAAGATTCTGAAGCACTTACTTGCATCTCTGATCAGCTTTGTCCAGCAGTGGGGTGAGCTTAAGTAAGTACTGAAATGCAACATTTACGTCCTCCATAAAGTCCTGAAAAACATGTTTGCCATGTTTAAAAAGTGGCAGTGAAAAAGCATACGTTATAATTTAAACACACAACAATAGTTACTGTTGTGTTTGACTATATCTGCTTGGCAAACACTAAATGCCCATGATTGTATCAGTATGTTTATTTGTTAGAAAAACATCAGTGACTAAACTGTTTTACCTGTCCTTTATCACCTTGAGGATATTTCTTTAGTCGGAGTAAAACTTGTGGGATCTAGAACACAGAAACAAGAAATTTAAGTGTGGCTGAGTTCCCTCTGGTGGTGCCAATATTCTGACAGTGTCACCTCTAGCTCACAGAGGCAATACATAATCACATATTGGATGTAAATCAGTTGACCTGATTTTACAGTGCACACTAAACTGATTACTGCATGCAGCAGTAAACTACAGTTAACCAAAAACAGAATCAAGTTAAGACTGTTAAGTGGAAACAATATATGGACAAATATAATCAACGCTGAGACAAAGCAAAAATAAAAGGCAGAGAAATGAAGATGAAAAGCGGACAGAGGGCCCAGTCCTCGTCTCTGAAACAGATCTCACCTTCAGGAACGTGAAGGCAGTCCATTTGAGCTCTTCTGTGCCCTCTGGTGATTCAATGAGGCCAGTGAAGCAAGCTTTCCAGATCTCCAGGACAAAAAGAGGAGCAGGAATTCGCTGAGGAGGACAAACAATTTGAGGAGACCACCACTGATAAAGTGAAATATATGGAGCAACTGATTGCACCTTTTCATCTGGCGAGTACAATACAGAAACTCTGCAAGTGTACACTGTACATTAAAACTTTATGTGAAGTAGTTTTGGTGACATGCTGTGAAAACACATACAAGTGAAAATTTAGTAGGTTAAATTTAATTTCTGCAAATTTTACATCAAAATTACAGGTGTACAAGGTAACATAATATGTAAAAAATATAGCAGACAGACAAATTACTGTTTAGCCTTCATGTTAAATTAATTTCTAGGTATCAAAACCACTTTTCAAGCACTTTCCATTCTTGGCTCTACCAATTTGATCTGCTTTCTTAACAAGTTGTCTATGACAGACTTAACTTTACATTTCTCAGCATCTAAATGTTCACCTGCATTCTCTTAATCATCATCAGCTGCTCCACCAGTGGCTGTGTCTCCCCTGTCAAATTCATGGTCCCTTCCAACATGATGAACGCGTGGATGGATGGGAAAGAGGCATGGACCGGAGGGTCACACTGCACTGACAGCATCAGGGGAATGCTGATGAAAGAAAGAAGAGTTAGAATGAGGAAGACTGATGGTTATGGTCTTTGAAGCAGCGTCATGCCAAAGTTATATGGACTCATGTATTCACTAATCAGTAATGAGATGGGAGTCTTTACCCTTTCACTAGTGACAAGGTCTCCTCCAGTTTAGTCCTCAGTGTCTGGTTAGGTACGCTGCTGAGGCCATCTGTCACTTTCAGCATTGCTTGCTCTACACTGCTCCAGGATCCTGTGAAGAAATAGCAGCAGTTTACTGTTAGCTTTGGCAGGGAAAGAATCACCATCGTATTGGTAGCAAAAATTAACATTTACGCCCTAATGCTTTTTGCACAACTGTATTTATGCGCCTGCAGGAACACACACAAAATCCACACCTTGTTCTTCTAGCCGGGCAATGTGGACCAGGGCTCGGTTCTTGGTACTGTTCATCAGACTGTGGAGCCTCTCCTGGCAGGCTCTGAGACTGGCCTCTGTGCTGGCTGATGGGCCCAGTTCTCTCAGCCTCTCACAGTACCAGGCACAGCCCTGCAGCAGCCACACCACCACTCCCAGCAGGGCCCGACACAGCCCGATGCATTCCTCTGCTTTCCCGTGACAACTTCAGAATGAGATATGAGAGGAAGTCAGTTATAATGTGAAAGACGAATGAGAACAAATTTGCAGCTTTTCTGAATTATTAACAAAAAATATTTGAAGAAAATGTAAAAGATCAAGAGTGGTTAGTCTAGTTTAAGGTTAAGAACACTAAAAAACATTTTTTTTTTAAAATACACTACTTAAAAACAATACAAAGTGACTGGTGGCTGATCTCTAGCACTGATCAGACATCTAGGAAAATCAACAGAAATGGGAATTCAGTTGGGAGTCAGTTTTCCAAACAAGCCCAAAGTACAACCTTTTCATTTTAAAATAAATTCTAATAACTGCATAACCAATTTGATGTGTGTATTAACAATTAATATGCACAGTTAATATGCTAAAAAGCACATTTTTTAATTATGAAATGTCCTAAAATCATACGATTAACATTTTTGCAACTGAAACAGGTGAAGTTCTGTATTTTGGAATGATTTTGATTTAACTGTTTTGCTAGTGTAACATCGATATTAGTAGGTGCATATCACCAAGATGCAAAACACAGATTTCACAGTTGGCTACAGAGTTAAATTTGGAATGTGGGTGTTATTAAGTGTGGAAGATGTATGAGACTGATAAGATGATACACAACTGGTATTTTACATACCTGAGACGATGGCAGAACATATCCATGATCTCCAACAGGGACTTCACACACAGTTCCCGAGAAAAATCTTCAAACTAGCAAAAAAGAAGACATGTAAAATGAAAATCTTTTGTATGTTATAGTAAAATGCGTGCTGCCAAAATTTTCATCAAACATAAATTACCTTGCTTATGGCTGTAAGCACACTAGAATAAGACACCATCTAGGGAGAAAGAGAATAAGGTTAACAACTTGCAAAATAATATAATTTGATTAACATTACTGCTACGTTACACCATTTTTGGGGGGCTTACCTGGGAACTTATAGCATATTTGAGGTAAGACAGTATAAGGGGATTAGGAGAGGGACCAATCATCGCCTGCTCCATCAGGGCCTCTGGAATACACAAACAGCATTTAGAACCACCTGACCAACCAGCCTGACATTATGTCAAATGATAAGCATGATATCTGTTTTCTTTCTGCTAACCTGCAAGGTTGAGGTAGTCCCATGTTGCTCCCTTTGGAAAGTTTTTCTTGATATTAATAGCCCACTGGTAATCGCTCCAACGCTCCTTCCATGCCTGCAGGATGGCTTGCTTCAGATTGACCACCTTCATCCTGCTAGGAATGACCACGCATATGTAAATAAAAATAATACCAAACTTCCAAGGCACAGTCATTAAAGCTACACCGTGGTAACTTTTATATGCTTTTATATACCACTCATTTTAGCTTTCTTAGCGTTATTCGTTAGCTCTTGGGTCGGCTGACGTTAGCCGTTAGCTGCCGATGCCATTCACTAACGGATTTAGAAAAAAAAGTTGCCTCTCCGGCTGCAAAACACACAAATGCCGCAGTAAATGAGACAAACCATAATCACACTGTGTTACTACAAAGTCTGATACTTACTTAAATTCTTCAGTTTTTTCAAAACATTAACAATATTTGTTTGTAGCTCCTCCGCTTCACAATGAAAGGTACGTCATTGTTGATTTAAAAGACGTAAGCGTTCATTGGTTAATCTTGGAACGTGTGAGTATTCCTTCCGCTGATTGGTTAGAGAGGGGACCAACCGCTCAATGCTCAGTGGAGGCGTGATAACTCAATGGCATCACGAGATGTCGCACTTAACAAAGTTAAGAGTCAGAGCTCGGCAGGTCATGAGAAGTCAGGGAGAAAGGCAAGTCAAAACATATCCTGCTTTGAACCCAGTGGTTTTTGACCCAAACACCAAACTAACTGGAGATGTACTTACAAATTATTTGCTGTAAAGTCTGGCAATAGCCAAGCTCAGCCAACATTTAGCGTTAATAGACGATAAGGGGTTTGCTTTGCTGAGAAAACGCATTGCAACAGCTACCTAGCTGGCTCACTATAGACAAAACATATAGCCTATATGGTCGGGTCTAGTAATTAGCAAATACATGAGTTATTTCAAATGTATTGTTTCAGTGGCAACCGTGAAATGTTTTGTTGTCTTATGTAACCGCCCCATTCAGTTGTGTAATTCACTGCCTCACTGCAGTTTATTCTTTGTGTCAGCTCAGTCTTTTCAACAGGTTCTTTTGTGTCTATTATGTCACACCTTAGAGGTATAAAAGCAAAAAAATCACATTTGTCTTGAAAGCAGTCAAGACCCTCGCTATATCAGACAATCAATTAGAAACAGAGCCCAATGCGTGAGAGTAAATCCAATGCACAGTTTGTGACTGGTTTCTTTATTGAGAGGTTAAAAACTGTGGTTTATTTGTGTAAAAATTAACCTAGATATGTAAAACAGAAGGCCCCACACACCACAGCTAGTTTAAAGCAGCACTGAAGGTGTTTTTAATGACTGATTTTAAACATCAGCTCAAGCATGGTGTGCAGAGTTTTTCTAGCTGTCTAATTTCCACCTTTGCTCTCAGTCCTTCATCATATTAAAAGGGATACTGTTCTCCATATCAAAACCACCTAGCTACCCCTGCGAGTGAGGTCCCGTACGGAGTCTGCGGCAACAAAGACCCTCATTCTGCCTGACACTGGAGACGTTGTCCTGGCTAGAGCGAGGTCTGTGTCCTGGGACAGAGCAATGCCAGCCAGCAAAAGATGATCCATGCATCCTGGCATAGTCTAGGTAGACTGGGGTTGGAGGGGTGATGAGGGTGTGTGTGTGTGTGTGTGTGTGTGTGTGTGTGTGTGTGTGTGTGTGTGTGTGTGTGTGTGTGTGTGTGTGTGTGTGTGGGGGTATTTGGGGAGAAGGATCCCATCCCTGTTGCTTTATACTGAGAGCTGCATTAGAGAAGGGTGCTGACAGATTTGAGTCTACCCCTGGGGAGACCAGAGAGACTGTAGTCGCAGCTCTGTGTCTGTTCTCATGACTTCACTGCTGGGACAGACCCAGTTTTGCTGACTCTTATTTTTCTTCCGTGTGACCGTGTGATTTGCTTAAGTTTGAAGCTGTTGACTTGTCCCAGTACAACTGACCTCACGGGCATTTGGTTTGTGGTTCTTAAAGTCCCCCCCAAAATTCCTCAGTGTGAATAATTTAATTAAAGCCCACTTTGTGTAGAAATACTTAACCAGCAGTTGTCGGGACTTCATCCAGAAGGAAGACACTGTTCACAACATGTTATGTTGATTTTTATGGTTGTTATTTTGAAGGAGATCAGTTTATCTGTTGCTCAAGTGGAACTTTAAAGGGACTTTGGCAGCACAAAACACGTCTGAGCTCCACTGTAATGGGCTGAACAGCAGCTGACATCTTCAAACCTCAGCAAAAAAACACAGAAAACTATGTGAATTGTATTTATTGTATTTTTGCATAAACTATGTGTCAAATCCATGGGGGGGAAAGTGGTAACAAACTCACAAAACTGTGGATCGCTTACACAGAGAGGAGGAAGAGGATAATCAAAACCTCTTTGAAATAATAGAACCAATATTTCATAGCTTGTGCCTCTGAGCTGTTGTAGAACTATGGATCTGTTACAGTACGGTTATTTAGTTTTTTTTCCTAACCAACTCCACTGTCTTCCTCTTACTTTCTCTTTTTGTCTAAAACATACAGAGGGCCTTTGGGGCACACAGAGGTAATTACCAAGGGTTGAGAGCCAGGAAATGAGAGTGGCCCCTTCATGTCCCCTCAGGTTGTCCGTAACTGAGAAAAGATAAGGCACATGATGTGTCGCCATGTTTCATGCTGCACACCGCCCCTCTCTCAGGTTAGAGCTCCAAATTGCAGCCTTGTCAGGGGAGGACACAGTCAGTGGTGGAGCTGCTGATTATTAAAATAATAGAGATGAACAAACAATAAAAGGAGAGGCATAAACGTGTGTTTGCAAACAACTCATGTCACAGCTATAGTGAGCAACGTTGGTTGCAACAGATATCAGCTATATGTGGAGGATTTCAACATTTCTGACTTTGGTGACCTCCAGTGGTAATGCACACCAACACATATGGTCCTGTTTTAATAGCTGAAGCACATGGACCAGTTCTAAGCCATATGCGTAACTAGTGATATGTTTGATGCTTGCTTAATTTATTTTATCAGTCGTGTTTGCAACTCTGTGCATGTCAATATGTCAAAATGCCTCTTCGGTGACGTAATGTACAGAGATCTAATTAGGTGGGTACCTAATTAGTACAGCTCTCAAAATTTAGTCGTCAGCCTTTCTGATAGGGTTTTAGCTCTGTCATTTGTAATTGATTCTCATCATCAGGAAGAGACATTGATAGTCTGAGTTTTGGATGGCCAAGAACAAAAGACCATTTTCACAGCATATGCTTTGACTTTGTAGAAAAAGTTTGACATTGAAGGAAAAGCACAGGTGTTAGTTATGTCTTACTGTGAATGATGAAAATGTCGTCAGTGGAGGGTACCCCTCTGTGTTTTTAAAAATCCTGTGTGCATTTACAGTTTTTTGATGTGTACTTGGACAGCCAGTGGGCAACACCAGTGGGCTCTTGGCTTATTATACAAGACGACAAGCGTGGGTAGTTGGACAGGGCTGTCGTGTCTCTTCCATTTGGGCAACAGACTACAAAACATGTCTCAGTCATTGGATAAATTCCCATCACACTTGAGGACCTCAGAGGAATCAGTTTGTACTTTCTGTCAACTCAGCAGCGTTTTCATTTTCAGGTTTCTAACTCAGGCCTGTGCGTTGGCAAGCATTCTGCTGTGAAGTGTCTCTTAAAAAAAACACAGATAGTCTGTATCTCTTTATAGAATAAATTAATTTATAATTCAGTGTGTACCGATCTCCTAGTACAGCACTATGTATGTGTTAATTCTGAATTCTATTAATACTCCCTTGTTTGAAATGTTTGCACCAGTCTTTAGTTTCTTGCATCATTTGTCATATACATTTAATAACAATGGAGTTCTTAATCTGATTACTTCAGCTAAATAAAATATTTAACTTGTAGATAGATAGATGGATAGTATTGCATTCATTTTATTTGATTTAAATTTAATAGAATTCATACTATATTGTTCATTGGTAACATAATGGCTTATATGTTCATTTATATAAATTCCTTTGTAGTGGATAATATTCTCAAGGCAGAATAGGCATAGTTATAATAACAGAGACCTCAGAGCTCCAGTAAGTATCTTTGATTGAGTGATACTATCACAGGAACTAACAGGGAGTACTTTCACCGGTGAAAGTGTTAGCCACAGATCCACATGCGGCTTGACACTGATGAGCTTTATATAGCCCCTTCAACACGATTTCCCCTCATTTTACTGTCATCAAGCGTCCAGGCTACAGGGGAGTTTGCTCCAGCATTAATTATAACTAGTCTATATGGGCTGGCTGGCAGAGAGCCTGGCAAGGCCGCTTCCTTGGATCCCTTCACATCCTTTAAATATCTCTAGAAGTCTTTACTAGGTGCAACAGTTTTTGTTTTATATCATGCGAGCAAATGTGTGAGTCCAGGCCCCAGCTGGCTTAATCAACTGTTCCCTGGGAATCACAGAAGGGACGTTCCCAAGGGATCCTGGGTGTCAACTTTACTGTTGCATAATTTAGACAAAATATCATGAAGACATGAAAAGTCATCAATATCTTTCTAACTGTCTGTCTGTCTGTATCTCTCTATCTGTCTATCTATCAGTCTATATGTGTAAATATGATCAATAAATCTATCTATCAGGATAAAACCAAATTACAGTATCCATAATTGGAAGTGTTGGTCTCTGTTGAGGTTGTGTGTGGTTTGCTCCCCAGCTGCACACTTTTTTTTTTTTTTGGCCAGCGGGTTACGTGGCAACAGCCTCCATATGGTAATTAATAGGTTTTATTTGCAGGAGCCGTGAGTGTGAAGGGAGAGGATGGTGCACCAGTGGCATTCATAGCTCTATAGATACAAACAACTGCTAACAAACCATCACTGAATTGTACCATGTTCTGTCTGAGGAGGCCAATATGCAGAATGTGGAAAAGGTCATATTTCAGGCATTCTTGCTTTAGACTTTTGCTTATCTACCCATCCCAATAGGCTATAATGCTCATCCCATCTGTAAGGCATGTGTTTGGGATTATATAGCAACCATCTCACTTGCAGGGCAGTTTATCCTGACATGCCCTTAATTATCCAGGACCTCTTGGTGTCTAATCCTACTATGACAGTACACCAGTTTGACACCACAGCTATCAAAAGATGGCTCACTTTCAGAGTCAAGTCAAATTCTGAGTTCTACAACCCGTGTTACACTGATGAAAAATCTATAATGCTTTCGTGTATTAGGCACTCATTAACACTGTCTTCCGCTAATCCTGAAAGCCTCACTTGTATGGTACCAAGCCACACAAAGCTTGACGTACCCTGTCCATGGGCCATGTTACATAATCAAACTTGGCAAAAGCTTGCAGCATAGCCTCTGTGATCCCAGTGTCAGTTAGTGCTGAGACCCAGCGCCTGAGCTCAGCACAACCAGTGGCCAGCATGTTAATCCTACATCTGTCACTCATGGGTGACTTTATCACCCCAACCTGAATTATTTAGAGAGGACTCTGGCCACAGATCTCATGCAGAGGGTTCAGGATTATTCCTTAACAGTCAAAAATTTGTTCAGTGGTTTGGATGACTTCATTGAATTTGCGCGCTGGGGTATTTGCATAACTCTTTCCACTCTTTACGTTAAGGTGGCCCTGTATCATCATCGAGTTTTCATGTACTGCACACGCTCATGTCACGCTCATGTGTAATTTTAATTATTATTTGAAATATTATTGTTTCATTAATGTTTTTTTTTTTTTTAAAGAAAATATAGGCTGATATTTCATTCAGGTTTTACTTTCAAATACCATTGTCAGTTCAGGCCTAAAATATCTAGACTTGGTTAAAGTCATGGTTGAAAAGTGCAAGACTGTGACTTAGAAGAAAACCTAATGTGCTGCTGCTGTACAATAGGCCTTTTTCACAGTGGACAATTGACTTGTCATAGTGGGAAATACACAATGTTGATAATAACATTAACGATGGCTCCATTCTATTCAAATGTCTCAGTAAGCCATGGCTGTGTGACAGTGAGCCAACATGCACAACACCAGGGCCCTGAAGCTGAAGCAGTTAAATGTAAGTCAGACATTATTATTTTATTATTTATATCTGTGCTGTTATCAGTGTGACATATCTTCTGTGTCTGAAATGTCTTCTGAAATGTCCTCTGTGAGAAAAAATGAAATTTAATACATTAAAACACAAAGGTTTCCTCAGTTCTGAGGTAGTGAGATAATAATGATCTCTCATGTGTTACCCCCATTGATCTGAGAAAGTCAGCTGCAGGCCTCTTGCCTAGTTCAGCAGGGCCAAAAGGCCCCTGGCCCTGCTGGTTGTTTGTGTGTCACAGTGATTAATTGATGAGCCTCCTCGAATAATTGGCCCAAGACCTGGGAGTCATCTGACTATGGCGACATGAATCTTGATCTCTCATCTCAAACCACCCCTCATGGTGATGTATTACCTCCGCTACCTCTTGATTAGTGAAGCTTGAGGATGTCTGCGGTTTGTATTGGATTTTACATTTCAACACAGCCCAGACTTGTGGATCACTTTGAACAAAAGAGATAAAACCCATCATTTTTCACAGTTAGTTTTTAATTGAATAATTTAAATGACTTTGAATTAAACTCAAAAGCCCAGTAGACATTTTGCTGGACATAGGAAGACTTCTACAGAGGTCAAAGGTTTTTCCAATCATCCCTTTAAGAGAAATATCTGTTTAATCATGAGCATCTATGCTGAAATGAAAACAGAAATCGTTGAAAACTGAGACAAGAATCATGTTGTTGCCTCTCAATAGTGATTTCATTGTAATACTCTGATAAAAACAGATAAATATTGATTGCTATATTCTATCAAAAAGAACTTTGTATAAAAATAAGCAGGTTTGTTCAGCCTGGCTGCTCCTTATTATAATTTTTTTATAATGTTACTATGCTTTTTACACTATAAACTTATTTATCTAAAACTTTCATGTGTTACTTTTTAAGGGCTCAGGTGGGCAACATCAAAGCTAAAAGAATCTCCCCCAAAAAATTTGTTCAGTAGAAATTATCGAACTATGCATTTCAGTGATGCAGCATAGAAGCTGTTGACGCTTCACCATTTTTCTTTTTTCTTTTTTTTTTTTTTTTTTTTTTCACCACTGAAAATTTTGTGAGTAGGTGCAGAGGCTTCAAACATCAGTGTATAGAACCTTCCCAGAAGGCAATGAGCATGTTCAATGTTTAGGGTTGGGTAAGGAACGCTTCACTTCTTAGCCAAAAGAAAAAAAAATGCTCTTTATATTTTTCTACATCCTACAGTTTTCTAAAAAAGCAACATATAACCAAGAAATATCACAGAGTCAAGCATACTGCTAGAGTTAAATGACTATTAGGAAAATATTAGTCATTGTGACCAACATAACGACCATTTTATGGTTCTCCTCTTTGTTTTTTCACCATTTCCTGTAGGTTTTCATCTTTACACATATGTAATCTTTTATGTGTGAAAGTTAACTAAAAAATTTGTTTCACAGGGACATGACATCCACATTTTAGTGAGGTAATAGATAAACTGGACTTTATAAATAGTATTTTGTGACACAACATAAACATGTTGAGGTTTGGATGATAAATTTTGACTAGGCATCTAGAATAAGGGATCATTTTAAAATGCTATTGTCCATGCCAAAGAAAAAAAGAATTCTCATGCATCATAAATTTCTTAAACTACTGTATACAGTGATAGCAAATGATTGAATCTACAATTACAACTTAAATTTTGAGTTGATTTGGTTTTGACTTTTGATTGAACAGGGATTCGCTTTAGTTAAGGGCATATTTTTAGGAACTATTTCAATCTGTATAGAGACAATTTGCAAGCTGGAGATTTAAACACCTTTTTGGAATATGACTACCCATTTTTCAAGATCAGTCTAAACTGTTTTTGGATACAATCACTTCAAAACTTAAGTCTGAGCTACACTCCATTACTTTGGTATCAAATCGGAGTTTAACATCTGCACAGAGAAACCATATGCACACAAGTACAATAAAAACCAAAAAACATGGGTCATTCTCTTCACACCAGCGCTTGGTATCTGTGAATCAAGAATTATAAATATGCATGTTCAGTGTATTACAAGAGAAACATTAAGAATACGCTTATTAAAATTATTCCGAAAGGTGTGCTTCAGTGTTTATTGCTTCTATTCAGACCTTGATCTAGCATCTCAACTTCCGTATTAGCATATTGCTAAATGCATTTAGCTGTCTACAGTGTGTGATGTTTGTAAATGCCATAGGAATCAATATGAGGAGGGGAGAAAAAAAGGAGGAAGCTGTTTCCTCTTGGTTCTTCTGTTGCTCAAGTGTATGTTTGGACAGCAGTGACAGTAATAACAGGTTTTTAGCCAAACTTAGTCTTGCACACATTCATGTTACTCATTAAAGGATATATTTAATGTAATAATTTAATAATATTTTGTTTTGTCATCAGTCTATAGCCCAGGTAAAATCTTAAACAGAGATTGACGCTGTTAGTAACAATATAAAGAGCAGTTAAATTTACCCACTGTTAATGAAAAATAACAGAAATGTGGGTCCGGCTACTGTAATTTGGCTGATATGTTTGGACAGTTCTAACCTTATAACCATAATGCAAAATGTAGTAGACACATTTGCCCTTATGATACTTGTTCATTTAGCATTTGGAATGGATGCTTGTTGGGTGGTAAGAAACACCCAAACCTTACATTTCAGATTCAACTTGACCATAGGGCAACTCTCCAGAAAGTGCATCAGGAGAAAGTCTCATAATTTTAGATATTTATATAAGTGAAATTTTGAAATATATTTAATGTTGTCAAATAGATTAGATTTTTTTAAGAATTAGGCATTGACTAAAGCAATGTCATTACATCATTTCATCTCACACAGAACTCAATAGGATTTCTGTCCCCTGATACCCTTAACAATATGCATAGATTCATTTTTAAAGAGAACAAAAGCACATTAAGTGTGATCAAATTATTCCAGTTTGTTACAGTCTTAATTTCCATATAGAATGGAAGAAAACTTGTTAAAGACTGCCAACATAAAGATTTTATTTTAACTTAGATTACTGGATAATTTTCCAAAATGTGAAAGTAAAGGGAGGCTTTAAGGTGCATTTCTTAGTGGGGTTACAAAGTATAAATTGCTATTATTCATTTATTAATTTGATCAACACAGACCTGAATATTACAACTCATACTTTGCAAAAATTTTGTTAAAACTACAAAGTATTTATTAAAGTTGGTTGTCCACTATTTGTGCTTTAGTTGTTTTACCTGACTACTTAGCAATGTTTGTTGGACAGTGCAGCCAAATCATGGTGTTCTTGTAAGATGTTTAAGATACGATTAAAATATGAGGCATTAAGAGATTATTTAGTGTTTCTCTATATAGTTTTATTTCGGTTCAGCATGTTCCTTTATGTTCATAGTGCAATTAATTTTGCCTATTCTCCCTACGTTGGTAGATTTTGGGATCACACCAAAGTGAAGGTGTTGAATTATGTTGTTCCCAGTGGCTCACGGTCAGATGTTTATCATGGCTCATTGCATCTGAATGCTGCGCTGCATGAATTTTCAATGTGCCACTGAAAGCAGGTCCAGCAAATTACAGCAATGCAAGGAGAGCCTAAGAGAAGCCTTGTAACACTGTTTTTGTTTGTGCCCAAGAACAAGTTGAAGTAGCAACTTCTATTTTTTTTTTTAGAGGTGTTTTTGGAAACTGATACTGCACACAAAACATAACTTACCTAAGCAATGTATTTACACCTAAAATTTGATTATAAGGTTCTGTCATAAGTTTGTGATGCACTATCATTAAACACTCTTAACTCAAAATGACCATGTGAAAAAAGATTCAAGTTTCCATGAAGGAAGAAGGTCTTTCTCTAGCCTTTTCCTTGATTGTAGACATTCCTTTCCACAATTTCTAAGCTGTGTACTCTTGTTTTCCCTCATTCCTTCCAGTTAAGTCCCTTTTATTGTTGTCCTATTTCTTTTCCAATCTTTCACAGTAGTCACCTTTTCCTATGGCACTTTGCATTGTTCTGCATTATTACCCTTGGATAAAGTTATTGAAAGTTGACCCTGGGTCAATGGGCAGAGGTCATATTTCTGACTCTCTACGATATGACCTTTGATCCAGCGCCCTGGTGGCCTGTAAGCGTTCAAACTCGTGTCGGCTGTTCCGGTCTGGACTGAGGTTCGCCAGTGCCCTGCTCCCACCGCCTCCCACGTCTTCCTCCTCATCATCGCGGTTTAGGAAGGCCAGCTCGTTTTCATAGCAGAAGGAGTTAGAGCTGGGGACTAGGAACTTGTTCTCCACCATGTCCTTGGCACTGCAGCGGGGGGTGGACGGCACCTCGTAGGTTTTGTGAAAGTGAGAGTAATCCACCTTGTACAGGTTCTTCTCCTCAAACAAGACTGGCTCAAACCGGTGACCCCAAAGGATCTCAGAGGCCAAGTAGGAACTGCGAGCCTGCGTGGTCATGGCGGTTGCTTCAACCATCCCCTCCAAGATGACGACAATCTCAAAGTCCGCTGTCTCCAAGTCCTGTTTGCTGATCCCAAAAAGGGGGCTCTCCTCATCTATCTCATGGAGAATAGTGATGGGTGAAACCAAGAAAATCCTGTCCAAGCCTTTATCAAAGCCCACATTAATGTCTATCTGGTCTAGAGGAATATATTCACCCTCATCTGTGATCCGAGGTTTGATGAGCTGTGCCCTGACGTGGGCCTCTACAATGTGGCTCTTGCGAAGATTGCCTACCCTCCACATGAGGCACAGCTTTCCATCCCGCATGGCAATGACAGCATTGTGGCTAAACAACAGTGTTTGTGCTCGCTTCTTAGGTCTCGCCATCTTGGCCATGATGGCGCCAATCATGAAGCAGTCAATAATGCAGCCCACTATGGACTGGAAGACCACCATGAAGACAGCCACTGGGCACTCCTCAGTCACACAGCGGTAGCCATAACCTATGGTAGACTGTGTTTCAATGGAGAATAGAAAGGCAGCCACAAATCCATTGACCTGTAGGACACATGGAGTGAAGTTGTCATCTCCGGCTGGGTTATCCAGATCACCATGCAGCAAAGCAATGACCCAAAAAGCTAAGCCGAAGGCCAGCCAGGAGACAACAAACACCAGAGTAAAGACTACCAGCATCCATCGCCAGCGAATATCAACACATGTGGTGAAGATGTCAGCCATGTAGCGTTGTGACTTGTCGTCCATATTGGCAAACTGCACATTGCACTGGCCATTCTTTTTGACGAATCGGTTGCGACACTTGCGGCGTGTGTGGATCTTGCCATTGCCAAAGCCGTTCATGCCATGCATGGTAGTGAGGCGGAGGCCCTCTTCCTCAGATGACACAATGCTGTAGCGATTGATCCTTCCCACGCTCATGCTCCCGGCGGCGCCTCCAGCTGCAGGGTCAGAGCAGAAGGGCAGGCCTGGAGTCCCAGTGTGTGATCGTGGCCCCTCACAGCTTGATCACTGGCTAAGCTGCATTTTAGTGAGTCATAGACAGGGAGCTGGGTGGCAGCCTTGTGCTTTAATCCAATCCCTGTAGAGTGTGTCAGGAGAGGAGAACAGTGTGAGTGTCTTTCTGTGAGATAATGGTCAAATCACACCATACCTGTGTATGAAACATCAACAAAGAGCCAACCATGAAAGCTTTCAGAGACTGAATAGCAAAACATTGTTAGATAAGTAACACACAAACAGTTTTTGCTACTGGCCCCAAAAACAGGCTACTGATATTCATAGGTTATCACACTGAATGAACTGTCTGTGTGTTAGAACCCACATGACCAATTCACCATCATCACTAACATTTTTGTTTGTTTTATGTTCCTCTTATATGAGTAAAAAAAAAATTGGGCCAGAAAGAAGAGATAAATCTGCACCACATTTGCTTGATTTTGATTTTTCATATGCACGAGATCTATTTTTCTGCTGTTTCTCTCAATACCTTGTAAAATAAAGTAAAAACTATTTTACTATTTTGTGTTTCTCATGTATTTCTATAGTAATGTGACCTTTATTTATTATAAGACATTAACCGGGGTCCAGAGTGCAGCTTCTGTTAAGTTTATCCTACTGCAAATCTAACAGATAATAAATATTATAGGAAACAATTAAGATTGTCTTAATTATGTTGGCAATAACTTCGCAGTACAAGGTTTATAGTGTTAGTATTCATAATACCAGTTACTTTAATTACTTCACACTCCCTCTCCCTGCCACCTTGCTCTCTTAAAACATCACGACTCAAAATCCAATTGGCCCTCACTGAAGGGTCCTCATGTCTTTTGATGTCGGCTGGGTAAGTGAAGAGCTGGCCTCACAGCAGATCCACTTCTGTCACATGGCATTTCCTGCACTTTTCTCTTTCAGATTATAAAGAAGGTTGGCAGTGGAGACAAACTAAGTCATCATGTACCAGATGTTTATTATTATGTAATGAAAAAAAAATCGACCAGCGTGAGAGTCACTGCTTGTGTCTGGTTCGGTGCTAGCTGTCATATTTTAGGCCTACCAGTGATAGGCAGAGCTATCACATTTGTTTTCAGCACGTCTTGGTTATATTTATAGTTTGTCAGCAGTATGCCATGCAGTCATCACACATCCAACAGACAAGCTGTGCTCCTCTATCTGTTCTTTCGTGGCCTAAGTTTGCCATCGTCCTTTCAGCACAATACTTTTCTAGGGGAGTAGAGGGGGTTGTGTGTGTGTGTATTTAAACTCCTAAGGGAACTGTATGTGCGCCACTGATTGCATGGACATGGAAATCCAGATGCTGCGTACAGGGATGGAGAGAGAAGGACTATTTATTTGACCCCATTCTGTACAATTTGCAGTATTATTAATCATGTTGTGAGGATGCGGTACATTTATAACACCTTCCCATGGTGTTTCACACAAGTAGGTAGTAGATTTCTCTCCTGTGCAATGCCACGTATGACATACTCATTGTAATTACTTAGTGGAACTTAAGCTGACAAGAATATTATGAGATTAGACCTATACAACACACTTTACAATATAAAGTACATACTCAGTGTACGTGTCAAAATGTAATATGTCAGTGCGGCTGTCAAATCAGGCAGTCAAGCAGTTGATAACCTGGCCACTGCGCTGGATGTTGAGCCTCAGGGTCAAGGAGTTTTACCCGTGGGAGCTGGACTGAGGCCCCTCTGGGTGCAGACGGCTTTTATCGCCTGGCCACATCCGTTCTGTGTCTGCCTGCCTGATTTGGGCCCTGAAGACTTGACAGTTCACTCATGTGCGCTCCCAAATCCCGGGTGCCCTGCCGTCTGCCACACACTCACACTAATTCCCTCCTCACTCACACTCTTTCAGGTGGAAGTCCTCCTGATCTGGAGCCAGATTACCTCATGCACAATCTTAAATTTGTCCCTTAGGGGGTCAAACACATACCTGTATCAGTAAAACATACTGTAGCTAAATGTAATGTTCTATTTTTATACTTCCATGGCTCTTTTTGCCTTTTGACAATATCACACTACAATCCCAAAAGAGCGCAGCTGTTAGTGCTAAAAATAGTATTCCTACCACTCCTTTCAGATATGTAAACCTGTTAGTATGTAAACCAAACTGGATTGTCAGATCTTTTTTTAATTGTATCTACAGACTGATTTTTATGCAGAAAGTTTGATTAGGCAGATTTGTTTTCGTTGGCTCATCCATGTATGTGGTAGGTGGGCTTGTATGTTTGACGAGGTTAGCACACGCTGACTGTGTTATATAATTGAGATGAATCTTGAGCCTGATCATCGTCTCAGCCTTTCACGTTATACATCTTTGTCTCCACAGTGCACGCATGACCTGATCAGCTCTACACAGTGTGTGCAGTCTCCATATCATACTGTAGTCGTCTAGTGTCAGGTGTCGAGTGAATTGGTCAAATGAAAGTAAAAACCCTTGTGTCTCCTTGGAGTCATTAGATAAGTGCCTTAGAGTTTCAGCAGAAAGCTTTTGCTGTAGCTACATGGCAATCACTTTAAATCAGATTGTCCCTGTGATAGGTTGTGCAAGTAAGGTTTGAGTCTACATGGTGCTTAAAGGTTAATCTTTGTCACCAGCTCTTTGGCTTGGATTTGACAGTGGTCTTTTGCCGTGCCAAAACATTTGAGATCAGCAACTGCAAGTGACAGCTGATTGGCTATAAAGTTAAAGGGGAAATCTGTAGTTTTTTAGCCATGCCAATTACAAGTAGAGTATATTCACATGTAATTGAAGAACTGGTCATATGGACAAACAAATAAGCCTTTCTTTTTTTGGTAAATATGCATCTGCTTGGTTGGTATTTTTACCAGTGTCAAGGAACATGTCATGGCACTGTTTTTTTTTTCTTCTCAGATTTAAACAAAAGGGTAGCCACATGCCCAGAATGCAAAACACAGGATTGGAACCAGCTATTATAGTTGTCTAGTACTAGTCATTGCATTGAAAGATGTGCCAATCAGTCTGAAAGTGAGTTCCAATCCTGTGTTTTGAGTCTTGGGCAACCTTTTTTTTTTGTTCATGTTAGGATCACAGATTGTGCCTTTTAATATTGGTTGTTGATTCCTTGAGCACTGCAACACTATCATTCAAATCTTGTACTACAAGTAGCACAAAATGACATGTCAAATGGAGGCCATTAGTAGCATATTGTTGTGAAAACACTTGGAGTTTAGAATACACCCGTAACCAATGAACATGCATCTTTGATTCATAAAGCGGGGCACGGAAAGTGGTTTGCACTACAGCCAATAATTTCTTGAATAACCTTTTGTGACCTAGTCTGCTGTGTGTCTTCTTGGGGAGTTGAGAGGAGCGGCTAGGGGAGATGATAAGCTTGCAGCTGATTAGGATGAATAGAATGAATAATTGGATGTTCAAAATAATGGAAGGGATTGGGAGGAACAATGAGGTGGAGTGGGAGAGGGTACTTCATCTCAAGACAAGCATGCAGGAAACTGAGCTCAACCGCTACAATCCCGGCCCACCTCCCAAGGCCACTGTGAAGGAAGAGTCGAGGCTCAGGTGTCATTGTATTTTCCTATAGCTCACCACACAGAACTCATCTCGTCTCAAGTGACCTACAGGTATTTTCCTATAGACAGTAACACCGTTAGACTAGTTCACAGCATTTTTTTTTTGCGTTGTTGTTTTCAAATGTAATGCAATAATTTGTGACTCTTCATCATTTCAAAAGTGACTAGACAAAGAGACAAAGACAGTTTGAGTTAGAAGCACGCAGACAGTAACCAACTCTGAAGGCTGTTAGACTCGGTATGTGGGCCATCCTCTGTGCTGAGATGCCATCTCAGGTGGTTGTTGAGAGAAGTGCTAGAGAGGAGTGTTCATAAAGAACTGAGTCACCTTCTCACTTTGTTAGAACAGCTGGTATAATCTATGCAAGTAGAACAAAATCTGTAGTTCTTTGCTAGCTGCACCTGTAGCTTTTTCCACTGTTCAAACACCTGGTTCTCATTGATTGATCATTCCCACATGTGAGCTTCTCACTGGGCTTTTTTTGATCTTTATTTGTGCAGTTTTTTTAATTACTTGTACCCATTCACAAAGGCTGAATCACCCATATTAAACCCGAACTTTGTACTTTCCAATTTTAAGTGACACCTGTTGGTCAAAGCACACAAGTTTAGATACATTACTTTTAATACAGTACTGCCTGATGTTGTGTATTAAGTCAGAACTTAAGTCACACAAAAAGATATATAAACTATAGTCCATCTATTTGATATGATATTGTACCATTTTCATGAATGTGTTATATTTTGTGTTTTCACTCAGGCCTACTGCGTGCTGAATATCTCCTTTTGGATGATAAAAGTGAAGCAAACTGAACTAAGCTGAGATGAAAAGCAGAGTGAGGTCAGTGCTGGATAATATTCGTTCTCTTCGTCCTCTGTCTCTTTTGTACCCTCACATCAGTGATTTCTTTATGCACTGATAGAAATGTGCAGTACCTGAAGCAATACTTTATCCATTAATACCTGCTCATATCTCTCCTCCAGTATTATCGTGCTAAATTAGATGCTTCTGTTAGTTATCTGATATCACACCTGCATGAAATTAGGTACCTAAAAAGTCCCCAGGTGTTAACCAGTGGCTTTGTTACCAAGGTTGTTTGTTAAAGTTGAAGTGGGAAGATGTAATGTAGAAAAATGAGTGTTTGTTTACAGTGCCTGGATTTGTGATTCTGCTGGTTACACTGCTGCCTAGGCCTAAAACTCGTTTCTGTCATTAATTAGTCCATCAAATGTAAAAACTGATGACAGATTTCCATCACAGATTACCACATTTGACAGAGATATCCTAAAATTGCTTATGTTGGCTTATGTTCTCTAACCCATGGGCAAAAAAAACCTATAGCCATTCAGCTGAAGGCTGGTAAGAAACCTCCAGAAAAAGCAGCAACTCCACGTTTTAAAAGCTGTGACCAGAAAATGTTTCACTGTTTTGATTTAAAAATGGTTTTAATTATTCATTTTCAATTAATTGTCAACAATTAAATTTCTCTTAACTGAATAATTGATTATTTGATCATTTCAGCAGAACAATTGTAACACAATGGAATGCTTTTATATCTTCTCACTCTGCTTTACTGTCTTAGTGAACAGGCTGTGATATGGATCTCTAAATGCCACATTATTGTAGACTTAAGTTTCATTGGCTTCAGGTTTTGATTTTTGTTTTAGGAGATTACTTTTAATTGTTGTCTTTGTCTGCCTTCTAGCTTCCAGCTTCTTTGTTTTTTTAACCCTTTGGGAGCTGGGAGTCTGTCAATGTCAGGCCGTGTTATCGAGAGGCAAGGCCTTCTTGGCTGGTCCAAAATCTAAAGCTAAAGACTGAAGGTGATCAGGTGTGAGAGCCTTAGGTTGGGAGAAATCAGCATCAGCTCCAAAATATTATGGTTAACTGTATTCTACACAAAAGGCTATATCCAGTGAACTTTGTGTGATATTCCTTTTTTTTAGCTCTGCGTTCCAACACATTTGATTAAAAAAAAAAAAAAAGAATATAACAATTATAATTAGCTTTTAGGGGGACAACGTGCTTAGACAAAAAGGTGAGCATAAATAAAATCGTCATATTTAAATTTGGTTGCAAATCCTTTGCAATCAGTTACTAGTTTAATCTCATTTAAAGTGATATTTATGCATTGTTTCTGAACAACTGTTTAGAAAAATTATTGATAAAATTAAGATATCTGATTGAATTCCAGTAAAATGACTGTGAATGCACTCCACAGGGAATGCCTGAGAGTAGACATTGTCATTTATAACACTACAGACCAATGACATCAGACAAATATCGATGTGACAGTCAGGCTGCAAGTTTGAGGTGAAGTTTTCTGTCCTTCCCTTACCTTTATTTCTACCTGACCTCCTCCAGGCTGCAGAAGTAAAAGGTGGTATCTTGTCTCCCAGTGTCCCTGTTAACCAAACTGAGGCATTCTCTGCATCTGCCACCGCAGCTGCTCCTTCTTTGTGCGTTACTCTAATACTGGAGAAAACCACTCCATCATCTTCGGCACAAGGCACAGACCCCCTTTGAATTTCTTCATCCTTGCTTGATGTCTTGCCTCTCTCTTTTTCAGGAGCTGTTGCGAGCGCAGATGAAATGCAGTGGTGACCAGACTGAATCGAAGCCGAACCTTGGGCCAAGCCGGACGTGCAAAGCAGGTGTGAAACGTTTAACAAGGACTATCCCAGTGAAAATTCAGGTTTTTGTATCTCCATCTTCTGAGGCAGTGTCTTCAGCTGGTCTTCTGCTCAGCCCTCATCTTTACTAACATGATGTCTATCCTTCACATTTCCCATAAAACTGTACAAGACTCCCTCACTGCTTATTAACTGAACAGCTCTCTCTATCAATCTTTTGCAATCTGATCTAGTTGGACTGCTGTTCTCTCACTCTCTCTCTCTTTCTCACTCTCACACTCTCTCTCCCTCTGACTATTTCTTACTCGCTCTCTCCCTCCCTCTCTCCTCCCTCTCTCTCTCTCTCTCCCTCCCTCTCTCCTGTGGTGTCACAGAAGCTGCCATTTGCAGCCTCCCTCCTTCCCTCCCTCTCTCTCTTTTCTCCTCCCCTCTCCTTTCTCCCTCTCTCTCTCTCTCTCTCTCCTGTTGTCTCTCTCCCTCCCTCCCACATCATGGCACTACCAGTTGACAGCAACTTGATGCACAGACGTATCATTGAGAAAACACGAGCAGACAATCCACCATTGTATTTGATCACATGTTAATCAAAAGTAAATAGAAGCGACATTATGAGGATGAAAGGCTTTCACAATGACTTCCCACACAGAATTAACAACCCAGATTTTGCTGCTTTTTTGAGCCCATCTGCTCTGCTTTTACTCAGAGATAAGTCTTGTTATCCCATCATTTACCCTCATACAAAAGGGGGTGATTCATTAAGGTTCCTCACTTAGAGCAGTGCAAATTCACCTGGCCTTTGCAGCATCAGGTGAGAGTATTGACGGCTGCAGCGTGACCAGGGCAAATGTTCCTGTATCTTTCTGACCCGTAGCTGCTGTAATGAAAGACTGTGCAGGCTGTGTATCAATATATCATGCTGCTGGGTGCTGTGTCTCCGTGCAGAGTGATGCCTTTCACACTTGTCACCAACAACTAATCAACAACAATTGACCCGAGGACGTGTGTATGTGTGCCCATGTGCATGTGTGTTTGACAGTATGACAGTCTCGCCACACCAGGACTCCCGTGTCAGACGAATTGAAATTGAAGTATGTCAGTCACTCTTATTAGTTATGTTTGGTCTGTTTCTGTAACACTGTTTTAAACACAAAGTCTTCTAGGAAAGCACGGCTAACTCCAGAGGAAGAGCTGTTTTCAGTGTTGACACAGGACTATTATCTTGATATGTCACTAAGCCGGTGTCTCTGAAAAATCCTTCAGCGTCCCTGGTTTTTGCCTTCAGCTGTTTTTTGGAAGCAAGCTGTAGCTTTTTTCCCCCCGTCGCCGCCACTGTTGAGTACATTACCGTTACCCTTGACAGCTTCAAAGTGTGACATTATCCTCAGAGCTGAGTGCCTTCTCCCCTTTTCTCACGTCTTTTCAGAGAGCAGGTCATCAGTCAAACGCTAAAAGAGATGACAATTAGTAAGGGAGGGGGCTGAAAGAGTGAGAAGTTTCTAAATACAGCCGTACTGGCTCAGCCCCAGCTTTATCACTAATGATTCATCAGTGCAGGAACTCTCTCTTTTTTTTTCTCTTTCTCTCTCTGTGCTCCTATTCTTTCTCCCTCGCAGCCTCTGATTTCAGACTTCTAAGAGTGATTTGCTATAGCCTATGTGTGATCATCACCAGGCTATTGTGTTTGGCTGAGGACGTCAACTAATGGAGCTCAGAGCGTCCTTTTAAAGCGCCTCTCGGTCTGTGTCGGCAACAGGTACTGTACCGGTTCCTGCATAATGTAAGGCTTCGACGCCATGGTGCTCCAAGCCTGGAGAACAGTAGATCACAAGGTTCACACATCCAGACTGTAAACCTCGTTATGTAACTGCACCATAATCACAGGTGGCAGCTCACATATCCTTTGCATGTCTGTGTCTAAATGAAAGGGTTTTGCCTCCCAGGGAGATGGCTAAGTGGGATTTACTGCCGCTTCCATGGCTACAGGTATAACACATTTCCACTATTTTCAGTCCAATAAGAAGTGGAAGAAATGAAGCAAAGAGAGGGACAGAGAGAGACAGAGAAAGAAGAAGGGAGGGGGGGTGTTGGTTAACTAGAGGCTTTTGCTACACTAAAGCCATTGTAAACAAGACTCGCGGGAGAAAGCGTGTTTGTGAAAAATGGAGATTAGAAGCAGTTAAAGTGGAAATGTAGGAATTGAATTTATAATCTTGAAATCAAAATTAAATTTTTCTTAAATTGGTAAATTTTAAATTAGTGTATCTAACTATAAGTGACAGAATCTCTGTCTGTTTCAGTTTTCACCTGATTTACTTTACAGTCAATATGCTGTATCTGGTTTTGAATGGCCCCTGTCACTAAGCATTCACAAACATCCCTCCAGTCTGGCAATTTTGCAGCTCTTTAACTCAGATGCCTCCATGCAGTGCAGTGTTGTGACTGTTTTGTCTGTTAGGAGAACTAATTCAGTTAATACAAACTGATTAAAAAAAGAACATAGTCAGAGTTACTGAAAACTAATATGGGGCATGTAAAGGCTGAAAGTGAAAATAGAAGCGAGAAGTGACAAGCTCAGGTATTAAAACCTCCGCCGAGCAGAGAAAGTAAAGAGAAAGGAGGGTTGGAGATTTCTCCGCTCTTGCCAGTTGTATTCAGCAAGGTGTAATTTGCATTAATCAGAAGGGCCCTAAGAATAAACTTTTCACAATCTTTCTGGTGATAGTGATTGTGGCATTTCATCTTTTCCTGTGACGCTTGCCTAGGGCAGACACTGCACAGGAGCTCTATTGACTTATTGCTGCTGACAGCTCAATCTCTCTCCATCATAATCAAGAAATATCATCTACAGCATTCTGACACACAGAGTGAAATACACGTGAAATATGTGCTGCTTTAGCAATGAAATTAATGAAATCAGCATGTGAATTTTCCATATTTGAAATGAAGATTGATTTGGGGAGCGTTTGATAAAGCGATAGATTAGCCTAATAGACTGGATGTGACTTTGCAAAATGTATAAAACTCCCACTTTATGTCACATTCATTCATTTCACCTTGTTAAAAATGGTTAAATGAATTCACACTGAAGCATTTAATAAATAAACTACTCTCTGTTGTTTTGGTACTTGAAAACCACAGCTACAAACTGTCACTGAACCTTCCTCTGCCTCTTTACCCCTCATCTTAACAAATCATCTTGTCCCACACTGATGCGTCTTTATATTGTGTGGAAGCCCACAAGAGCTCTGAACTTTCCCCTTCCTTCCCTCCCCACTCAGCTTGTCACTAAGAACCCCAATTACATTATTCTCTGAGACTCCTGTCTGATGCAGCTATTTCAGGCTTTGGAGCCATTCCTGTTCATTTCATTTTTGCAACTTCATTTCTTGTCAGCAGGGATTAGGAATGTGATATTACTGTACTCACACTGGCTGGAATAGTTGTGAAAAGGCCTTCTTGTTCTTGGGCCAAGCTGGTTGTTGTTTAGCGTGGTGGTGGAGTGTGTGTGTGTGTGTGTTGGGGAGCTGATTAGTTGATTCACTGTTGGATCATGTGGAAATAATGTCTTACACAAACTTAAAAATTGCCCAGGATATAAGCATTGATTTAGTAAGTGTCTGCGTTGTCTAGGGCTGGATAAAAAAATATGGATTTTCCAATTAATTACAATTTTTACTTAATTTTTTTTGCACTTTATCTCAGTTAGCAGGTAGATCCTTTGTGGAAATCGAGTTACTACAACATAAGCACAAAAAGATCATTTCAACTTGTGAATGGTAATCATGCGCACATTTTGTTTATGTCCACATCCATACTCATGGTGTCCATGTAGATTATGCTATTGTAGTCATAGTAATTTCATACATTTAACTGCATTTAGATCGGTGGCCTGTAAACAAATTACACAAAACATTTTTTTTAATATTAGATATGTACATAAGAACATGATCAATATGTTTTAGATGGTTCATTTTCTGGTTCCGGTCTCTCTGTTTTCCTGTGGCACCTAACAGATTTTCTTTTGTTAAATGTTCTCCTATTAAGCCCATACCTTCCACTGACACTACCGTCGTCACTATTGTGTACCTGCTAGACACCGACGTCAATGCACAACCACTGCACAGTTCCTTTACCTGAAATCTACAGGAAGCAATAAGGAATAGAAAAATAAGCCTTTGTCACTCTTGTTAGCCAGACCCACACTTCACTTCAAGGCAGGTCTGATGCTGCCAAATTGGTTTTGAAACAGTATGAAGGATAAGTGAAAGAAAGCAACACCATAGTAGGACATTCCACAACACCTATTACTCTGTTACAGTCACAGGAGCCATGACTGCATGTGAGGACAGAGACAGTTAATGCGTTTACATAATGACTCCTACAGCTGCACTTAACATCCCTCTTTCTCTCCGCCTCACTCTGGACGGCTGGTGCTACTTTGAGTTGAAGAAACGGACAATGGTGGAGGTTCAGTCTGATGGACGTTCTAACTACCCTTAATAACGTTAATGTTATGCTACACTTGCATTAACTATCCACGGCCTACGCTTATTCAGCTTTTCCTCCAGTCTGCTGTGACGTAATTAAGCACCCGAGGAATAACCGCTTCAAGATTAAACATTTTTTTATTGGCTGGTAGGTGTTCATTAAAATTATATACCAGGACACCTCAAATGTACAAGAGTCAATAGTTTAACCACTGTTCCAAGTTAATTCTCAAATGACAATAAACTGCGTTTAGCCATTACAACAGTTCTTAACTCATCACCCTGAACCTGAGCAATTTAAACAGTTTTCCTTTTTTCCTGCAGTAAGTGAACATGGTTTAAGTGTTATAATGCAATCAAGGTGTGTCCTGGTAAGTATACCATTGGAACACACCTCAGCCATTTGTTGTCTTGTGTTATCGCCTTCTGGTTTTCTTCTCATAAATTCCTGTCCTGCAATGCAGTGTAATATAATTGTTTTTTCTTTTTATCTCTGTCCAGGTTTTTATCAAGACAAGGGTAACATGTTACATGTTACATGTAACGTAAGCTATACATGTTTGGATGTGATTGTCGGCTAAAAGCACAGTCATTGTAGTTTTCTTCATATGTAAAACTTTCTTGGATTTTTTAAATGTTAAAATCTGTTAATGTGAATGTCACATCAAAAGCTTAACAAAGATTTCCATATTTATTGAATGTATTTACCAGCATAAACTCAAATCCTTACCATATGAACAGTCTTTTCAGGTGTCCTGAAATCCTTATGTTTCATAACGTGTTGTCATGTGACAAAGTTTTGAGCTCCCTCTTTGCATCTCCTATAGTGACTTTCAGACAAGTGTTGGCATGTGGACTGTGATAATTTATCTTTGACTGAGGTGTAAATCTATTGTTAGTTACAGTTATATAAGCTTTTTAAGCCTCATTATACAAGACATGTTGTTTAGATCATTGGAGTTTTTTTTTACTGTCAGACTGGCTACAGTTTATTAAACAGGATGAAACTAAGCTTTCATGCGCCAACGATGGTGGTGTGTGGTGAGTGACACAGGAGTGTGTGTGACAGCAACATAAGCCCTGTTATAGCCTAGAGTCTGACGTACATTTTGCACCCACTAAGAATTGAACAAATGCAATTTTCCACTTAAGTTGCCACTCAGCACAACTCAGAAGCTTTTACTATAAATACATATAAACAGTAGCTCTTTAAGCACTGAATTTGAGAGTCAGTGTAAGACATTTTCTTCACTTTCTGATGACAGAATCATTCTGATGACTGTCAGGTAGAGAAATGTTTCCAGACTGAACCCTTCAGATACTGTTTACCTTGCCCGAAACTTGTATCCTAGCTTTTCCACAAGAGTTTCATTACCTAATGTGCTATGTGGTGCGACGCTGGGGGTTGGCAGTTGGGTGTGTATGGTTCACCATGTCCTCACCTTGACAGCACGCTGAGAAAAGCTTCTGTCTGCCTTTCCATCGATACCCTGGGGGTGAGAAAATTAATCGGCTCAGGATCCAGTGTCCCCGCAGCCACCGCTCCCTATGCTGACCCTGACCTCTGCCTCTGCCCAAACCACAGACCTTCCCTGTAGTGATCAAACACTCTTGCTCCCCCCCCCTTCCACATTGGGAGAAGCACATTTACATTTAGTACATCGGTACTTTTACTTTTCTGTACATACATGTTTCTGTCAACACGGAACACAGAACCTTTACTTGTAATGGAGTGCTTTTTAACGTGAAAGCTTCATTCACCTTTGCTCTTCACCAACACCAGGTATTAGAGGTAATACATTTGTGAAAGAAACCATTGCTCATGGATGTAAGTACCTATTGTGTGTTGATTTAAAATTTCCAGATTATATTTGCTGTAGTGTAAACAAACGTGACACTTTATTCTGAACGCTGTAACCATGTCTTCATGCTGTTTAAACCAGTGAAGTGCAAAGCAGGATTGTTTCCTCATTAGTTCATCTTAGGATTTGACCCATTCAGGTGCTCTTAATTTAGCCACATAAAACACTTCATGTCTATGGGGAAAATGAGGTTCATGGTTTTTATTTAAGTCACCGTGAGCTCCAACAAAATGTTTCTACTAAATGAGGTAATGTTTGGACAGAGAGATGGCCTCTCACCTGATGCTCCGGTTGTGCCTCTTCCTTCCCATGTGACACTGTGTCTTGGCAAGTTCATTATAACAGATGTTGTCACTCATGACACATATTAAACCTCCCTGCTGAACCGATTATGTCTTGAGGCTCTCTCAAACTCACTCTCTATAGCAGATCGTTTAGTGCTGGTTTCACACCGCAAAAAAAAGAAAGACCACCTGTATGGTGGACTGCTTGTCACTCATCCAGTAAAAGATTAATCGAGGGTGTTGTTTTTATGAATAAAGCCTTGTCCAACAAAGAAAATGGGTAAATAGGTGAATGGACATACAAACGGGACATTGAGTCCTCATTAAACTGTTTTAAATTCTTCAAAGTTCTGAAATCCCCTGCATTTATTACAAATTAGATCACTTTAAATGGCAGAACGGGGACAGGGAGAGCAGGTAAGAATCTGCCGTGACTATATCAGAGCTACTGCATGTGTTCCCTCATTTATATGTTCCTCTAACCTTGATGGTTCAGCTGCAGTGTAATTGGACAGCTCCTGTGGATCCCTCAAAGTTATTCCCATGTAGGGGACTGGTCGCAGCGTTGTGCGCAGGATGTTGGACAAAACCAAGTGAAACCAGGCCAAGAACCTGATCGCACACGGAGACTCCCTCGTGTTGTATGTGTGTTTCATTGTCCATGACATAAGAAGAAGGTTAATTAAAGCCTGCATGTATTGTCTGAAGGCTTCAGTGTAGAATATTGCATGTACTTGTTTTCAGATTTTGCCTGTGTGGGTGTGTGTGCATCTGTGTTAGAACTTGTCGTCTTAGGCTGAGCTTTTTTCATGTTAGTATGTGTTGGTGCATAGGAGTGTATGTGCACACAGAGCTATTTGTAGCAGGTCTGGCTCCCTGGGAACCCATCCTCCATCTGTCAATTCCTCACAGCCGAGCCCAGCGAAGCCCTAATTTTACCCTAAATTTACCAGCAGCTGACCTTTTTTCTAAGTGGCATCATAGACCCCATTATTTCCAAGCTTCCCTCTCTAGTACTTTCTCACTCACTGTCTGCTTTACCCTCTTCCTCTTTCTCTTTCTTTCTCTCGAACACACTCATAAAGACCTATCTTTACTCTCCGTATGCTCTTTCACACACTCAGTCACAGTCACTGTCACACCTACACACACTCATCTGCAACGTTGCTAGAATAGACACAAGACAGAAACAGCAGATATGAACTAAATGGGCTAAAGAGCTTTTGGAAGTCAGAGATTGCATCACAGGATTTAAATGCCATGCAATACTGAAGGTGAACAAAGGTTCAAAAGTGTGTTTCAGTATGACTAGTGTCTTGAGATGCTGAAAAATAAGCCCTGCGGCCTCGGAAAAATGAATTAACCAGTAGGGCATATGGTGGTTTTATGTGGGCATATGGTGGAATGCCACTTGCCCCTTTAGCTTTGGGCCTTTTTGAAGAGAGCTACAAGATGCCATTCATAAGGCAGGGCTAAGAAGCTCTCCTTTACACATGAGAGCTAGAGAATAGAAGACATGCCAGCACCAGGTACTGTTTAAAGGTGGTTTTACATCTTTCAAAATATTATTGAACATTCCATCACTGTAATTTTATTGTTAACTTTACAGTTTTTTTGTAGGGACCTTTTGAAAATTGCACCTGTTGGTGTGCACAAGGATATTCAGGCACCAAGAGTTTCAGGTTTGGGTGCCAGTCAGCAGCACCTTTGATGCACAAAACAACCAAAACCACTTTTGTTGTTTGACAACATTTATGTCTGCTAATTGTTTGTCATTATGGCTTGTTAATGTGTTGCTTTTTTGCCAGCCAGTTGCAAAAGTCTTACAGGTCGTAGAGTGTCTGTCTTTAAATGCCTCCAGATAAAATGGCTGAATTGTTCGGTGATTGTTTACTTTTGTTTAGCAAGTTTACTGAAACCAGTGGCTGTGTGGAAGTAACAAATAAATCTAAAAACATATAATACGGCTCAGAGAATGGTTTTGGTGTTTTACGTGTTTAATGATTTGAAATAATTTTGAAATGCATTCAGTGTGCTCATTAAAACCTTTGGAAAACTCAGTTCTTTGTACAACATCTATGTCAGGTTTGACTTTCACAAACCTTCTGGTGCAATTCCACCACAGTATGCACATCCATGTCTGCGTGTCTATATAAAAAAATATACCCCTCAGCGCAGGCGTGATAGTATTAGTTGTTCCCAACGCTGGAGTTTTCCAGGTTGGGCCCAGTGTTGCGTGGCAGGAGCTGATAGCATGGCCATAGCAGTGCTGTTGCGTCAGCTTTATTCTCCACTGAGGCTTTACACTAATTCACTGCATCCGATCCCGCAGCAAGGCGCTCAATGGCCCCGCTCACCGGCTCCAAAGGCCAAACATTTCTCCCATTGTTCCCTTGAGAGAGGCCGGATTTAAAGGGATGGCTGGGGAAGAGGAGGATGTTCAGCAATTTTTTTTTTTTTTTTTTTTTGGGACTGCTAGTGTTTACATGGATGAACTTTTCTAGAACTTTTTGTCAATTGTTAGTGAAGTTCTGATAGTAAAGTGCTTGTACATATATATGCGTGTGTGTTTGTTTGTGTATGTGTTTGGGTATCACCGACCCAAGGTAACCCAGTGGGATTCACTTTGGCTCTGTTCAAAATTAAGCTTTTTGAGTTGCTGTCCCTCTTTAACACCTCTCACTGTGGGCGTGTGGATGAGAAGTGAGAAATAGACTGAGGCTGTGTGAAATTATTAAAAGTCAGTCCTCATTTTAGTTGTGGGAATCGCATAGTGTTGGGAGAGAGGATACAAACCACATGGATTCATTATCAATCAGTCATCCTGAACTACTGCACTGTTTAAAAAAAAACTACTTTAATTAGACCTATAGTACAAGAGAAATCAGAATAGTACCTGCTAATTATAATAGTTTAAATGTTTACAATACCATCTGCATTTGAATCTTGGTATATAAACAGCTATGAATATCAAACATATGCATCAGAGAGCCTAAATACTCATTTGCACCTTCCAAAATGATAGTACAAAGTGCTGTAGATCAACTAAAGTAAAGCATAAAGACAGGCAGCCACCTGAGAAAAACATTTTTGACAGCTATAAACCATTTACAAGTCTTTACACTCAAATGATTAAGTAATATTTAATTAATGTTGTACTGTCATGTGTCAAAATATGACCTTATCTTGTCATACCTTGTGAAACTTTGTTGGACGGATGACTTGTTCCCATGTACGAGGGAACAGTAGTTTCATTATACCGGGGGACTTCAGAGATGGAGGACCCAAACTTATGTAACATTTAGCTTTAGTGCATCTAATCCTCTGGAATTAAAGCCTAAAGCTGAGCGCTCATAACATTATCCAACTCAGCAGACACTGGGATGGGGTGCTCTCATTACAGCAATGAGCATCCTGAGTGAGCCCTCATGTCACCATTAGGTTCAGAGCAGCAGCAGCATGAAAGAAGAGGTGCAAACTGACAGCCACCAGTCTTCTCAATTACACTGATGGGAGGGGGGGGGGGCTCTTATTAACCTGACAATGCACACATCAGTAAGACCAGGGACAGAGAACACCCTCTGAGGTTTTGTCTCACCTGTAACTCCATCTCACCTATTCTAAACTCTGTCATCCTGTTGCATATCTGACCAACTGATGTGATTTTTTTTTTTCAGCTGAGTAAGAACTGCTTTTCTACAGAACTGATCTCTACATTCTTTTTATCCGTGTAAAAGGACCATGCAACTTTTTTCAACTAAATGTTCCTATTTTCTGCTACGGTACTGTTACGTGTAACTTTCTGAGTAAAGAAATGTTATGGAAATTACCCATGTGCATATTATCATGCATTTGAGGAAAATGGTTATTTTTCCTTTTCCATTAAACAATGCCATAGGCTATGTAATCTCTATCTGGGGTGGAATTTATTATCAAAAATGGTAAAATAAGTCCAAATATTAATTTAAATCTGCCATGTTTTATGGTCACTATGATATTCCACACCACATATAATCATAATTAAGAATCTTATTAACCTTAACGTAACTATTGTCTGATAATAATACAGGATTGATACCCACAAGAGTCAAACCTTTGCCAAACTTGGATCTTTTATAGGTTTATTATGACTTTTAAACCCTAAAGTGTTATTAGATAGCAGTTATGTCAGTGAGCCTCACGACACCATACAGAATATGTGGATATAGTAAATGAATGCCTGAATAGAGTAATTACCATGAGCTTTTGAGTGTGTATTTCAGAATGACTATAGGTCAGTCCCAGCTCACGTAATACTCTTTACTCCTTGTCTGAAGCAGCTGCGTTATCCCTGAAAAAAAAAATCCCAGACCCACAGGCAGCCTTTTTTCAAACCTCCACTTTTACAGATCAATATCACTCTCCCTCAGTTTGTGATTTTCAGATATTTGCGTTAGGCTGCTGCTGAGCTGCCGCACGCTCCAACCATGGCACGAGTATCCTAACGCTGCAGGATTTTATTCACTGTGTTGCATCAGAGCTTCACAAGGCAATAACAGTAGAGGACAGGAAGATCCCAAGTGGTGATGCTTCATGCTCTCATTTTGGAGGACTTATTTTATTTTTGGCTCATTCGCCACACACAAGAGCTCAAGTAGCTGTGCCAATAGCACTGTACAGTAACCTCAGTGGCCTGGCCATTAATGCATGACAGATAGAGCTTGCTCTGCCATGAAGTATGTGTCATTGAAGTTCACATTACTATCAGTTACGTTACGTTGACTGGTAAGCAAATAGACCTTAAACAGCTAGTTCATTAAGGCATTTGCTCCGATACACGAGAAGTGCATTTTACCTTTCCAGCAGCAACAACAACAACAACATTTTTTTTGTAAAACCCAGAATAAAAACATGCTGCATGTGTTAGTGGATGTTTTGGGATTCTCACAGCTATTGCAAACTGTTTCATAACAATTTCACTTTTTATAACACTCACTGATACTGAAACATGTCCAGCTAGAGCTATCTTAGCAGCCAGGAAATTGAGCGTTTAATCTTTCAGCGACTGGAAACGATCCTCTAATTACTGTAATTGGCTGGTGAGGAAGCGGGTGTGGTGGCATGGAGGAGCCACGGTGGCACTCTGATCACCGGTCTCTGACTGTCCTCTGAGCGTCATCGCCTCGGCTGCTTTATCACCTCCGACCACTCTATCCTCCTGGATTGTGTTTCACCAGTCTGCTCTTCACCTCCACCCCCACTGACGACCTCACAGGGAGGGTCTCTGTATTTCCGGATGGGCAGGAGAGCCACAGTTTTCATTAGAAGCTTTATTCCTGGAAGCGTTGATATAATAGTAATGTGAAATAATAAAATATTGAGCATAATATTTTTAGGAGAAACATCATTTATTGCAATGTTGTACTCATTCAAGATTGGCTAAAATGTTACCTTAAGGCTAAACTCCTTAATTATTTTGAAGCTAGTCTAAATTCCACTGATGATTGATTTTGCCCATGCGCTGTGGGATTTGGAAGGTAAACACACCAAAATCAAACCCGTTAATCAATCATTTAATCAATACCAAACAAAAGCTAAGCTGTCTTCCCTTTCAGTCTAATGGAACTATTGTAATACATACGGATCAATACCGATTGAGCTTTACAGAGGAGGTGTAGAGTGAAAACACCCTTTACTGTTCCATCTGTTTCTCCATTCTTAACTCGTAATAGTTGTTTCTTGAACTGACACAATTGCTCACTTGAATTTCGCACCAGCTATTTTGATATTCAGGTTCACAACTCTTCCCATGAAGAGACCAAAGTGAAGGAATAAGGCAAAACTCCAGGCTAAAAGTGTCATTCACTCAAAACTCCCTTTGAACCTTTTTTTTTTTAACCAAGACAGGACAGTTTTGGAAGTAACTGAGGTAGGAGGAGTGCGAAGGAGAGCCGACAGTGTATGGTGCTGTCAGCCTGGCTTAGTGTCAGGGCCTGTACCGGCCGTGCTGAGCTGGTGTCACAGTGAGTCTCCAAGGCAGAGCACCAGCAGAGCGGTGACACTCCCAGGACATGCGGCCTTTTCCCAACAGTCACCCCAGACTGCTTTCTCCACTGGATGTCTCAGGAGTAGTCATCTACATTTTCCTGAAAATCTTTTTTATACATCAGCTTCAAACTGTGCATAAAGCAGTCAAGCACAGTGTCAGTGCAGTTGTTTGTTTCAATAAAATTAGCAGGGCCATTATTGTGTTAAGCCCTTATGATACTCTTACTAATATCAGAATTTCAGGATTTATTTTTTTAATCTTTTGGTTGTCATTTATATCATTGTCAAACCCACTTTTTCTCAGCCTTGTCTTCTTTGTCCTCAGTTATTGTTATCCTACATCTCCCAGAGTGTCTCTCAGAAACCTCCTGTGACAGGGTGTGAACTCACTGCATTCAGCTGAGGCTTACATATGTACAGCAGGCAGAGTGCGCAATTAAATGTACTGGAGTGAGAGATCTTTCAGTTGAGAAAAGCTGAGAGTAGCACCCCTTCCTGAACACAAAATGCCTTTTGGTTGCATTGCATCATGGTCTCTTGAGGCTTCTGTCTGTAGATGGTTTGGTAGCTTTAACACATCTGTGATGGATTTCCCCTCACACAGATGCTGAAACTGCCGCTCTCTACAGCTGCTCTTGCTCATTCATTCTGAGAGGCTGACCTTTATGGTCGATGTTTGTATGGATGAAATGGTGTCTGTTAACTAACAGGTTGTCATGCTGTTTTTGTTTGGGCCAGTAAAAGAAATATGAATGATCATAGCTATTATTGTTAGCCACGTATTTGCAGTGTGGCTCTAGGATACCTGCAATGGTCAGTCCACCACTTTGGTCCAGACTTAAATGTCTCAAGAGTCATTGGATGGATTTCTATGGTTATTCATGCTTCCCTCAGGGTGGGTTGTGAAGGGGTTTGTGATCCCTTGACTTTTTGTTTAGTAGCATCATCACATCAAAAGTTTCATTTGTCCAGTATATTGGTTTATGATCAAATACCTGCAACACTGATGGCATTCCCATCAGCCTCAGCTATCCCAACCACCAAATGTTAGCATGCTAACACACTAAACTAAGATGGTGAGCATGGTAAACCTTTTACCCGCAAAACATCTGAATCTTAGTATTGTCATTGTGGACATATTAGCTTGCTAATGGTAGTATTTAGCGACTGAGACTGTTGAGAGCTATTTGATCACAGTGTGATAACCCTAAAATAACATATGGCTACTCATTATGTCTAAATTTATTATAAATGTTGTGTTTTGGCTGGCATTTGTCTGTTTAAAATAAAAAAAAAAACCTTTCACTCAGTACCTCTATTTTCTCTCATAATAATCAGAGCCACGATTTTTTTTTTTTTTTTTTTTTTTTGGTTCATTTGTCTGTCTGGGTCCTGTGTATTCCTCCCGGCCTTTTCTACAGGGAACATCTAATCAACTCCTGTGTAATTGGAGCTGTGTTAAGATGATCTGCAGGAGTGGGACGTCGGCTCTAATCACACACACACACACACACACACACACACACACACACACACACACACACACACACACACACACACACTGAACTGTAGCACTCTGGCAAGAGCAATTATTACTTCAACACTGGTACCTTTGGTTACAATGGAGAATGGCATGTCCACAGGGAGTTGGGAACTCTAATAAGATACTGTACATTTTCTCACTTTTTCACCTTATAACCTTTACGAGAATGCATAATTATCCAGACTTTGTGGTCTTTTCATCTGTCCGATGTAAAAGGTTTGTCAGTGCCCACAGTGGAGGTTTGTGCTCTGTCCTGTCAGGCCTGGCTCTGCGTTGGATGGAACACAAAACTACTCTGCAAGTACTATAATTTATTGGTGTCAGTACCTGCTCTAAGCTTGCTTCAGTTTCTTTGCAGACTTCTTGGTGATAAAAACTGAAAAACTTGAAAATGGGTTGAACAGCTTGCCACAGTCGTCTGCCGCTGGTTGAATGAAGTCTTTGAGGAGCTTTTGGATTCATTTAGCAGCAATCGGCAATCACCAAGCTTTGTGTCTGTTGGGTCAGTTTCACTTTACTGCGTCAGACAGATGTCGTTTTCTTCCCAGTTTCCTTTTTTTTTTTTTTTTTTAAATCCAGAATTGGGTGTCACTTTGGGTTTGTTCTTGTATCCTCCCTGAGGAATGATAAAGTGCTCTGTGCTTTTATAAACCTCAGCACTGCTGAGCATGCGACTGTCCAGCAAAGTGACTACTGCACTGTCAAAGAAGTGAGAGTCCCAAAGTACAACAGGACTTTCAGTATTTTGCAGGGTCAGTGTGGAGTCCCTTCTTTTCCAGCCACTCTGGCATTGAATTAAAGCAAATGCTATTACACTACACCTCAGGATCACAGCTGTGCTTCATTTTAGTGTCATAAATGACTCAAGTGTTATGACCAACCAGGAAGGATTTATTTGAACCTTTAATGTCCTGATAGATTAAAATATATAGCCAAAACAAAGAATTATAGCTACAACAACAGCAGTATAATTGAGTAAAAGAACAAGACCTGTTCTAAAGATAAGGTAAACATTCCCAGTTCGTTCTTTTTTTGATTACAGATTGCCCACATTTGCCATCTGCTTCCTTGACGCCTGTCGTCTTTTTATGGACGCTGGTTACCTTAGCCAACGGCGAAATGCTGTTTCTAGCAGACATCTCATCAAAATGCATGTAAAGATAGGTACTGTCGCTATAACACTGATGATGTGTTTCTGTCTGCCAGTTATAAAAAGGGCGCTTCAGATCAATTTCAGTTAAAAATCCTATCTAAACGATGTATAAAGAACTGAGGGAACACTGAGATTTGCTATGACTGCTACAGCTTTGTACTTGTATTGTTATTATGGCCCAGAAATACTATTCTCGTGCTGTAGTTAATTTATTAAAATGTTCACTTCATCATATCATCAACCTTTTTTTTCTGCTGAATGAGTCGAAACTCCATGAATTCTGTGTATGGATCTGTGATTAGGCTCACAGATGCTGAACAGGATTAGTCCTCCTCCTCTACTCCAGCTCCTGTCCATTTCTTTCCAATCAAGCGATCTAATCTTATTACTTCACTAATTAACTGCAGCCAGTGATATTTTTAGTATTTAGGTCAGCCTAGTGTCCCTATGACCTGTGTGGACTGGCTGGATTTGTGAAGCCATACACTAACTAAAAGTAATAATTTGTGACATTTTGATATAAATGAATGTCTGATTTGCTCCTGTCTGTTGCAGATTAATTTCTCTCTTTAGTGTTTCAACCTATTATCAGTTAAGAGAACCCTTTCCAAAAAAAAAAAAAAACCCTCTGGGACACAGGAAGTGATGTGTTTGGCCACACTGATTGACAAGTGATCTCTGGGGGGGATGCTGTTAAAAAAAACATCCCAGCAATGAGCAACAAAGATGCCCCCAAATTTAAGATAAAACACAGTTTAAAGCTCCAGTTTGATAATTCCATTTTTTAAAAAAGAATTTGCATTATGTATTTGTTATAAACAATGTTTTAGTGCCATTTAAACAAAGCAGCGACCTTCACGAGGACATGTCTTTTAAGACAGCTAAGAGGCAGTCTTAAGAGTGATGTGAAGCGACAGGAAGGATCACCACTGACCTGCCCACACAGGCAAACATCCAGTCCAAAACTTTCCTCTGAGAAATTCTGACAGTCTATTAAAGTCACAATAAAATGGAAAAAAAAGACTACTTTATCTTTTGTTTTTTAACAACCTGCAGCCTATTCAGCAATAAGTGCCTGTGTTTTCATGGATGCTCGCTCGCAAAACAATTCAGTCCATGACAGGAGGTTTCATAATGTGGTCCAGGTTTACACCTGGTGAGTGGATTAAATTTGTTTTGAATATTGCAGAATTTTTGACAGTTTAAAATACTGTATCTTACAGATGAGCAACACCACATATTTAGTAGGCTTCAGTGCCTCTATTTGTCCTCAACCTATGTCAAATATATTTAATGACACAAGTGACGTACTGTTTCTATTTTTTCTCTGCTGTAAGCAAGTGATTTCCATGCTCTTTCACTTTATTGTGCCCTTGCATATTAAGCATAACCCACTACATTAGTGGTCGTTCACTTCTCTCTCCACAATGGCTGAAACTCCTGTTAATGACCCATGACTTGAATGCAAAGTACTTTTTAACACAGAATATGAATGAATCTATGTTGAGTTCTATATTTATTCTCCTGTCTCTAATAAATCCTACACTGCCCCTTTGCACTGTGTGGGAAGCCTTATTTTTATTCTGTGTGTTATAGGTATTGTTGGCACTATGGTCTCTGTGCCTTGTCTCTGACCTTGTTTTCACGCCACAAGCAAAATGATCAACAAGTCACTAGGATTTTTCTCCTGCCTATTGTAGATACATTACACCATAAGGGTTTAAACTATATGACCTCAACAATATGTTATTGTGTTTTAAAAAAGGCTCCTCAAAAGCATCAAAACTATATAATTTTGCTGTTCAGAATGTTGCAACATAGGTGCATTGAAGATTAATCTGTTTCTGCTTTAAATGCCGAGCTGTGAATTGTTAGTCTTCCTACTCATGGTGAGTGTTTTCTCAACCACGCTCTCTTTGTCTGCTCTCTCAGTGCTGTGCAATCACACTCCAAATGAATCATCTGCCACTCTGAGTGCATTGTTTCTGACCAGGTTACCCGCTGCACCCGCACCGGTTCTACGCCAGCCTGAACCCCGGGCGAACCTCATCTGTGTCGCCGTCGTTCTCTGCGTTTGCACCCGCTGCCCCTCACTCTGTTTATAACAGATTAATCCACGGGTGAAGAACAACAAATGAGACTCTGAGTTTCTTTCTGAAGAGACACGAAAACACAGTGATGACAGAATGACAGGCTTTTGTATATGTAACACCCGAAAAGACAAAGTTGATGAGACAAATAAGTGATGGAAGTGAGTATGCTTCAGCTGAGAATGAGTAATGAACATGTAATGCTTCCTCCACACTTGGATCCAGCTGAATGCACTGTTGATGAGGTAATGAAACGCCTTTAAGGATGTAATAGCAAATGATGTTTTCCCTGATAACTATTCCTACATTACTCCTCATTCCACCAGAATGCATTTGTGTTTTGAGCCACAAATTAGTGGTTATCATCTGCAATCCACCCAACCCTGTGAAATCTTCATTCTGATTCTACTAGGTGGAAATGCAAACGTGACAGATGATTTACCAACAGCTATTTAGATACTTTCTAAAATTAGAAAAGCACATCATTGCCTTGTCCCTCGTAACAAGGCATATGTAAAGGATGTGCAGAAGATCACACTTTGAGACCTGTGATTATTAATTTTCACTTTGAGACGCTCCTTGACACCTTGGAGGAGGAAGCATGGCTAGTTAGGAGGAACCGCAGCACTCCGAGCACGGCTGACATTAATTTAGTGTGTGAGTGCACGTAAGAACGTGTGTAGGCACTGATCTGTGTGTTCATGCACCTGGTTTCTATGCCCGATTGTGTAGCAGCAGTCTTTGCATCTGCAAGTGCATGCATTGTACCTGTCATTTCCCATTCTGGACTGACAACATATCAGACCGATCCTGACCGGAGCCCCGGACTCTTTAATCTCTGAAGGAGATTCCAGCTCTGGTTACTGCACTGACCATGCAACACTGGTCACCTGAAACCCAGCACCTACGGCCACCTACAACCAGTCGGCTTCATTTGTCACTTTCACCACATGGCTGTGCGTATAGATTCACGGTACACTCTTCTACACATATATATATATATATATCCTCCGCCTGAAGGTACGCTATGAAGCACAGTTTGCCTGCCTGAATTACATGACTTATAAATAATTGCTGCAAACAGTGGGACCACAAACATAAATTTTAGAATCACAGTCAGAGTAAATATCACAGAAAAGGCACTTTCATTTGTACATTTGGACAAAGGGGGAAAATGCACTTCACACACAGCTGAATAGACTATACATAACAGAGCATGTGACATTCAGAAATCAAAATGTGCATTAAACATGCATAATCAGGCAGCCTATCACGTTGCATGAAGCCATTCCCACCCACAGTTTTTTTTTTTCCGCCAGCTATAATGAGGAAGGTTGTGTTTCCTGTAATGGCTGCCGGTGGTCATGGTTGCCTTGCATCCCTGCAGCTTGCTGTCTGGCTGACTAACCCTTTTTCCATTTTTGCCTGATGAGGCCGGTGCTGGCTGGGCCTTTCAGTGAAGCCGTCTCCTCACTTTCACTGCACAGCGCTGAGACACTCTGGCTCTCTCCCCTGCCAGCCTCCTCCCTCTCCACCTCCTCCTCCTTCTCCTACAGCCTTACTTTGTCTTTGACCGCCCCACCTGAACCGCCCCCCCCGCCCCCCCCCGAGGAGCCACAACAGTGTTCCATCCAGTGAAGATGTAAACTAAGCTAGCCCAACACCAACACACCCTCCTCCATTATTCATCTGCCCCCTTTAATGAGTTTTCCATCCACCTTCATGCATCGACCACAATTAAAAGAAACAATTATTGTGTTTGATCGCTTTAATTTCACTTCATCAAAGTATTGCTTCGAACAAATGCACCTATCCTGCATTAATGGGTCCCCTATGTTTAAAGTATCAAGAATGAGTGGGGAGGAAATAAATAATGGACCAGAAAATACAAAATGAGGGTACATTTTTCAGCAGATAGGGCGCTCTAAAAACAACAGCAGCAACAAACACGACACAGGATCCAGCACTGAAATAATTCTTTCATGTTCTCATTTATCTCTGAAAACAAATTTACTTAGTCACCAGTTTGCTCACTTTACAGAAACCAAGCTGTGTTCTTCAAAGCGTGCCTGCAGAAGTGTAACATTCCTACTCGTCTTGATCAAATCCCTCGAAAATTAATTTGATAATTAACCCTCCTCTGTGGCCTTCCTTTCCTTTTACACTAAAGAGCTGTCTAAGCTTTCACTGTCGTGCCAGGCCAAAAGATCGCTTGTCAATCACACAGATAATATGTTTGTTTACATACCATGATCATGAAAAGGAGGCCAGCTAAATATTTGATGGCTTCTTCGAGTTACCCAGTCACCCTGTGACCCAACACTAGAGTTGGACCTGAGCACATCCAGTCATTGTTAAACACCTCTACAGAGTGCTGGCTCACATTTGTGGGCACATGACTCTGTTTGGCAAATAGTATAAAGCACTCTCAAGCTTTGTGCTCTCTCTGCTCTCTGTACTGGCCACAATTGTGGCTCTCAGCAACTAGTGGTCCTCAGTGTACCAAGTATAAACTCATTCAGTTATAGATGTTCTGCTACAGTGTGTGAGGTGTATATAAAACGAGAGCATAAGAACCCAGAGGCCAAAAGTGTGACAGCTTTTCTCTAAATCCTCTTTAAAACTTTAGAATAAGGTTGATTTCTTAGGTGCTCAGTCTTGTTCATCGTGAGCTAATCAACACCCCTGTCGCCCCTGACCTCACCTTGACTCCCCGACACACTTGCATATACTTCACACACTTTCCGTGTGCATCCCACTGGACAAAGCTTAACCAAGCGTGCATCAGCCCTCGTCTGCGCTCTCCATACTGCAGGCGTTCAGCAACAAGCGCTACGCTACTCGAGTCCACTCACACACACACACACACCTCCTCTAATCTCAGAGTAGCTACTGTGTGAGCTGAGATAATGTGAAACGTATAGTCCAAACAAAAGCCAAGAGAAAGACAGGGAGTGAGTGGGACGGGAGTGAGCACGAGAGCTGGAGATGAGACAAATGTCTGAGGCAACACGAAAGGGCAATTAACCGCTTAGTCATGAAAGAACATCTCATCCTGTTATTCCCTACATTGTGTCAGTGCAAATATAGGACTTTCAATGAAAATATAGGATCTTTTTTCTGATACATTGTGTTGTTTTGTTGCTTTTCATCAATCATTGACTTTTATAAACAGTTTCCTTTGAAAAATTTCCCTCCAGGTGTACCATAAACAAACTACTTCAAAGATGGCCCTAAGGACAAATTATCTATGTACTGAAAACTGATGTAATGAACCTAAGATGTTGCCTAATGGAGGAAAAACTGTGTGCTCAATTATCTCCCTTAGTTATGTTTTGAATGGAGGCTACTGGAGCCTGCATACAAAAGAAGCCATAGTGTGCAGAGTACGTGTGTCGTGGAACTAGCACTGACAGGACCATATAAGTGTGGTGTATTTAGGAGTGTTTCATCTGTGCAGAGTTAAGATATGAAAAGAAATAATAGAAATCATTCAATCATGGAAAAAATCCCACAAGCCCAAGCCCAAGATGTATTCAAATCTTCGAGGCTTCAGAAAATGCTTGATTGCCTTTTAAATTAATATATACCATGACTCTGATGAGGATGATTGCTTGTAATTGAATCGCTGGAGCACCAGTCTAATCAAGAACTAACAATTATTTAAATCAAATGTGCAACAAAGAGCCACAATTGTGCTTTTTACATTGGAAAGCATGACAGGCCGTGCAGGTCGTAGCTGCAGAACAGCAGGAAGTGCTGTAATGTTATGGCTGTGACATTGCTGAAAGTAATTTTCTGTACTAGACTAGAATAGAATAGAAAATAATTTAATTCATTACCTGCAGTATGTTAAGGTCAGTAAAATCTGTTTGTTTTCAACCTCATTAGAAATGACATGCCATTACAGCGGCACTATTATTTGCTTTATCTTGTACGTAGTAACTGCATTGTGAAGTGAAAACAAGCTTGATATTTTTTTAATGATGGTTCAAGTGTTGTCAGGACAGCTGATAATGTGATCTGCATCGAAGCATTAAGTCAAGTTGACCAGGTAAGATGAGGAGATGGATTTCCCATTTACAAGCATCTAATTACCTTATCGTGGCTCCTTAAGTACAACATTAGATGTCTAACTCCTGCATTATTCTTTACCCTATTCTTTTCCCTTTTTTTTCCTGCTCCCAATGTTTCTTACACCATATTTCCCCCAGGGGTCTCTCTGAAACCCCTAAATAATGCACACCGAGTGAAGGGCTTAAAGGGGCTGTATGATGGATCACTCTCCTCCTTCTGGAGCTGTTGTATTCTTCTTGCACTGAAGCTTATTTATCATTTCCATAATGACACCGCTCTCAGGTGAATCTCTAAATACCTATATTTACACCAGACAACCCTTAAAAAGAACCACTTTTTCCCTCCATGATCCAGTTTTTTTTTTTTTTTTTTTTTTTTTTTTGCAGTGACATCACAGCAAAAATGGGTCACATGCCTGCCTTGAGACTTTTATTTTGAAAGCTTATTCACGGACAGTGAAATCAACAAATTGCCGGTGGTAGTGTTTATCCAGAACTGACATTTTTACAGAAAGTCAGTCTGTAGTGAGTTAAAATGCAGATCAGAGAAAAATTCTAAAGAATAGATCATTAAAAAATGTTAACCTTTGCTCTATTTTGTATTTTTTCTAACTAAAACATCAACATCTCAAAACCGCACTTAAAGCTCCTGTTCACTCATTCATTCTATTTCATTGCTTTATGGCTGAATTATTATAAGAGAGCAAATCTCATGTTAATTGAGCAGAAACAAATAGAAAGATATAAATGTAAGGAGTTAACAGATAAACTTTCAACAAACTTTAAACATGCATCTTTATGAGAGTGTTTATTGATTGTTTTTGAATACATTTTTGGCCTGGGAAAGGAGAGAAAATGCCCCAGAGAGGAAACTTCAGTTCTCACCAGCATGAATAATGCCTGAAACAAACTGTATGTCTTCATAAAGTCTACTTTTAAGATAAAATGAAACTTTAATGATCCCCGTGGGGAAATTAGCTCATTACAGCAATAAGGAACAAAATATATAAGAGCACAACCAAAATTGAAACTATATAAATAGTTTAGGAGGTGAAATAACTCCTAAATAGCCCACCTGACTCTTTTTGAACAACACATACCATAGCCATTTTGTCTTTTCACACATACTCACATTCTCTCCTAAAGGACAGGACAGATGCCATGAGGTTTAATGTCCCTGGGGAGGATCTCAGCTACAAAGACATAGCGGTTACCAGACCCAGAACCAGAGATAAACATGGACAATAAGAGCAGCTGTAGGTCAGTCAGAGGGTACTGCAGCTTCTCTGTTTTTAACTTGCTTCATCAACGCGTGTGTCTGCAAATTTTTCATATGCATATTGGTTGTAGTATTATAAAAGGCAAAAAGCAGCAAAGTTTACTGTGGTGGGAGACAGCACTCTCCACACTCTGCTAGTGCGTTGCAGATCAAAACAGAGTCAGAGTGGCAGTAGTGAAGTATGCCATGCCATGTTTTGTATTTTCATGCATCATAATCAATAGCATAAGTAGCATCAGAATCACAGTTCACGAGCTGTCACATTTCACATTGGAATAAAACAGCAGGCTTCAACACGATGTTTAACAACCACCCCGCCGTGCTCGCTGCAGTTAAAACATGATTTCACATCTCTCTACAGAAGTAGGTGACAGTGTGTGGAAAATAACAGATTTCTGCTCATAGCTGCCACTGCAACACACACACACGCTTTGTTTTATACAGTAAGACAATGGGGAATAAGAGGGCTAGAAAGTTAAAAGTAGAAAGCATGAGTAAAAAGTAAGTGTGTTAACCCACACTAGCAGCTCTGTGAGGTTGTACATAGGGACAGTGGTGATTTGAGACAAATACTAACATCAACATTCTAACATGCACACAATGATAAAGCTAACAGGCCGATGTTTAGTATAACAATCTTTGTTTAGCATCTTAGCATTCTAACATTTGCTAATTAGCACTAAATATAAATAGTAAATAGATTACAGATATAAAATTTTACAAAAGTATTTACATGTATATTTAACACATTGTTAAACATGAATGCTTTATATGAATGCAAAGAGTGAGTCACTACTCAGCGTTAATGTTAAGACAGTCTGCTGCTGCCGCTGCTTCTGCTGCTCTCCCATCAGTGGTCAATTATAGTGAGGACAGTCATTTATCACTGGGGTAATATAGTCTCCAGAGAGAGAACAGGGAGAGCAGCAACAGCCCCACACTTCAGCCAAGAGGATCACTGTGCGTCAGACAATTATTTAAAGTCTGAAGTGGTAATAAAGGTGACACAGTCCTCAGAGAACCAAACATGTGACTTTTTGTGGAGAGTTAAATAAATAAATCTTAATTGTAGCTCGGTTTATGTTAAAAGATTTATTACTGATTTACTGTTTTTACTCCTGATAAAAAGGCATCTTTGTTAATACAGTGCATCAGGTTTCTGTCGTATTTAATATCACCTGAAAGATCTAGTTACAGAGAATCTCAAATGCAGAGCAAAGCCTGAGGTCCACTCATGCTGGTAAAGTCTAGTCATGCTTCTGGGGAGCGAACTCACTGAACTAAATAAGGCTTCAGCGCTTAGTGTGGTGTGACCCCTGGTGGATAAAGACTGTAGAGATTGTTTTCAATATCATCTTTGCTGTGATAAACCTTTGTTTGCCTACTCTCACTTTGTCATGCTACACTTGACTATTATGAGGAGCTTTCCTCTCAGCACTGTCTTTTCTAAGGTTTCAAACTGTGTGAGACAATAAAACATTGCTGTATTTTATGTGCTTATGGGGCCGGTCATGCAATCACCCAATCAGTCCACCATTCAGTCAGTAAGTGAGGCAGTTTGTGTGGCAGAAACCAGAGTTCATATCCAGAATTATTTGTGAAAGTCTGTCTTCATACTGGATTATAGGTGTACTATTTGTACACAACCTAGTTTAACTAGTCCTGGTGTTGTTGCAGGCTTGTCTTCTCACTGTGTCTCCTTGTCTGACCCCATGTCATTCAGGAGATTACTTTACAGACAGTATCCCTTGAGGATTCCTTTACAACCCCTATTTTCTGTGTGCGTCACTGATTAGGTCCTGTAGCACAGTGTGGGATCTGTGACTGAAACAGGAGCCAAGGTAGTTTTGAAGAAGCTGATCAGCACTTTTTGATTTTAGGTTCACATATTCGAGAAAGAGGTCACAGACACCCTTTCCTTTTTAACACACAATACCTTCCCTCTTCTTAATGTTTTTTATATCCATTCTTTTGCTCTGTCCCCACCAGTGGGAGGACAAACTACCATCTATATAGGACATGTTAGCTCCATGTTTAAACCAAGGCCATTTAATTCTACCAGGACTGTTCACTTCTGAAGACACCACAGCCCGCAACGCCTGAGGCTGGCGTCTGGTGTGTCAGCCCCTGGACTGACGTCAAACAGTGAAACATGCACACTTCCCTTCACTCTGTGTTCACTGGGCTCCATCATGTGTCTGCATGCAGGCCAACGTGACGCTAGAGGACAAAGAAAAAAACATCAAAAAGTCCTCAAATAGAGGAGACCGTGTTTGTCAAGGTGACTCTGTCCAGAGTGTGAAATTAAAATGATCTGATAAAGTCTACGCTCTGAGCTCTTGGGTGTTACAGCTCAGTGACACACAGCTCTGTATCACCAAAGAACAATACTGACCTGTAAATGTGTGCCCCTGTGAGATTATCAAAAGTCGTGTTTGCTGATCCACATTTTTGATTTTCCACTCTCCACTGGAAAGTGGAGCAGAAGATAAAATATACTGTAGTCCCCATAGAATACAGCAGCTACAGAGGGCTTTTCAAGTGCATTTGGGATACAGCCAACTCTCTGAAATATACCACTTAATTTAAACAGGAGCCTATGCATCATTTTAGCCGGTTTGATCTAAAAAGCACATTACCTGGCTGTTTAAGACACCTAACGTTTAATTACTGGCACTTTTTTACTGTTTCAAATTACTAATCCAGGGGAGTAGGGAAGGGGATTTGATTGAAATTAATCGGTTCTCTTTGAATATTTATTTAGATCAACATTCTTTCAAGCAGACGGGAACATTTGCACCGACATTCACTGTACATTTAACAAACACAAACACTGTACATACAGGTAAATAAGTGCCTGCTTGTAATTCAAGTGCCACTACTTGCTATTACACACCTGTACAAGCATATTTAGATGGGACAGTGGCTTGTTTTCCAAGGAAGAGTAGAAGCAGAACATTTTGTACATTTTTGTACTACATGTAATTGCTGTATATATAGTTTGTTCTGGCACTGTATTCAATAAGTTGATGATTCAGACTGAATATGAATCACCAAACCTCACCTGCAGGTCAGTGTCATTTTGGATCAATATATAATGAATCAATAGGTACATGAGAGAAAAGCTTCTTTCTGCTCTGATTTCCAAACAGAACTGAAAGCAGTGTGTGCAAACCAAGCTGACCTGTCACCATCGTTATGGAGAAACTGAAACAGACAAAAAGCTGTTGTTCTGTTTGTAATAAGATTACAGCTCCAGAAATGTTGGACAGCGTAACAGCTGAGTCTATTCATTTTAAATTAAAACAGATTTTGAGATTTAATACATAGTATAGTAATAGTATCTTTAAATATCCATCAGAAATGACTGAAAATACTGTATGGCACAATTTCATAATGATGCTTTAAATTAAATAACGCCGTCAGTCAGAAAAAGGCTTGTGGAAGACCACTCCCTAAACAACCATACTAAGCTCACTTCACGCTTCAAAAAAGAACTCCAGTTGCCTTCACATCAACCCATAGGACAAGTACATTTCCACACTGTGGGATCAATAAAGTCTTATCTTATCTCATCTTATCTTAACTATGACCTGGATGAATGAGAACTTACACAGATACAGTTTTTCATTTCCAGCTTTATCTCCTCTCTGTTCCTGTTTTGTTGCCTTGCACAGCACTTCATAAAATCAGCTTCATGTTGATATTCCACGTGCACAGACGTCTGTTATGCCAAAAATGTACTGTACAGTAAAAGGCCCTTGTATTTTACATCTTTTAGTTCCTTTATGTTTTTCTCACCCAGTCCTTCCTGTTTTTTCAGAACTTTATAGGAAGTTCATCATCTGCATGTGCAACATATAAGTAACAAATGACTTGTTTCCCAACTTCCTGTGTGCCAACACTGAACTTTGTTTCACATCATCTCCATGATTAAACAGGCTACAGAGGTGGAAAAGCAGAAGAGTGGGGGAGGTTCTTAAAAAAGGATGCATGCTGGGAGAGAAACGTTACTATGAGTGAGTCTCAAAGATCCTATATCGATACTACATGAATCTTTCATATTCACAAATTTATTGCCAGAACATTAGACTTTAAGACAACTTTCTTTAATTGAAATGAATGTATTTTAAAGACCAAAGTTTATCACTACATGGTTCTATTTGATACAGAAAAAATGTGAATTGTTTATTACAACTTTTATTACAACACCGAAAAATAAATAACATATAAAAGTTGCCCTTATATTACAGATCAAACCACAGTGAAAGCACAGAAGCTGGCACTCCTCTGCTACAATAAGAACTTATGTTTACGCATTTTACAGTAAAAAACAAATGACAATGAAAAATGGCTTTTCCCTGAATAACAGGTGCATCAGTGAGTGCTTGCAACAACTCAGCCCGTGAGATCAGCTTGTGCCTGCACTCCAGTTTCCTGTCCTTGGTAACTTGAACTCGTGGTGAGGATGGGTGAGCTCAAGCATCAGGTCTCGTCATGTGACTGTAAGTAAATTGGCTTGGCCTGCTTCCTCAGGCGCTGCTGTGCTCGCAGCTTCCTGCCCTTCTGAGTTGCCAGTCCCAGGGGTGGTAAGTACGTCTATGGGAACATTCATAAAACAAAATAAATGAATAAAATGTATCATCAACACAATACCCTACACAAACAGCAATAAAGGTTGGTTCGATAAATGGTAACTTACAGCCCTTGGATATGGGTTCCTGTAATGTAGACCTGTGAAGAAGATAATAATAAAACCTTGAAAACATATTACTCTTTTAGAACAAAGCCTATAATCCAGCATAGTCCTACCCAAAGCATCTGATTCCCTTATGGATGATTTCTGAGGTGTTAATTTAAACTGTACTTTCTTATTTACTCCTTTCAAAGATGCAAGAGGGAAAAAATAATTTCAAATCTTTCTGCACAGTTCTTAACAGCAGGCTTATATTTCACTTAACTGTTGACAATATAAACCCTGCTCATGCTGATGGTTCTGTTTTTTTTCTGCCTTTTCTTTTGTCAGCAACATTCAGATCATCAGGTCAGTGTTTACACCTCTGCTTACTCAGGCTGAAACACTCAAAACTTTCACATGAACTGAACAGTCACTCAGTGACAAATACTTTATCACATATGAAATCTGACCCAAAATGACACTGGGCTGTGCCCTCAGATTGAGATTTAGGTTGAGACGGCAGTTTCGTTCACCTAATGAAAACATGACAGGATTATTTAGAGAAAAAGCAACTGTGTCACATGATTTATCACATCAGCACCTGGCAGATGTTCCACTGAATTTAGCCTGAATTTAAATCTGTGGCCATTTATCTGGGCGGGATGAAGCTTAATCAGAGTTATGAAAGGAAAACTTGGGGCATCTCTCCACTCTTACCTATTTCTATCCTTGCTTCACATTCTTCTATACACTTCTTTATGGACTCTTGATCTGTGAGCTGAAACAAAGTACACAAAAGGACTAGTTGTTAACACTGCCATAAAACTGCTGTACATTCCTTTCTGTGAGCAGAGTATTGTTGTTCACACCTGTTGGTTTTGTCTGAACAGAGTGCGGGCTTCCTGAAGTATGTATTTTCGCTCAGTCTCTGTGTCACTTGTAACTCCACTCTGTGCCTGCCAGGTTCGGGCGATGCGAAACACCCGCATGTACAGTGACAGCACCGTCCTGCGGGTGGAGGCCGTCATCTGGGATCAAAATCTGAGAAAACAGCAGGTGCCTGCCCAGTAAAAGAAATTAAGCTTTACCACATTTCAGACCCTGCTAATACTGTTATGTCATCTATTTCTTATGCCTTTCGGTGTAGCTGTAAGTTTGTGGTGATTTGATTAAACAGAGCATTTAGGAATATGCATCATGTGAATAAAACAAATAAAAACAACACAAGATCTTTTATCTGCCCCTCAGTATGTCACGGCCATCAGATTTGTTAATAATAGAACACTTGCCTTTGATTGAAGCTGTGCTTTAAGTTAATCTGCAAATAATCAAATTACCTAATCTAACTGACACGGTGAACCTAGAACATGTGAGGTCCTTGAAAGTCCGGGGCACGGGGGAAGTTGCTCGCTTTGATTGGGTTTGTAATCCAGAGTGTCCCCATCATTCAGCACTAGGTGTCACTAAACCAACACGGTGCTGTTTTCCCGAACACAGCGTTTAGTAATATTTACATGACTGACTGTAAAACATTACTTCCATGCTCTGATATGTGCTGAGATTAAAGGAAGTCTTCAGGATAATATAACTGGCGTGTTTGTATGAATTGTTGTTTTCTTATACTTCGCTTATACATCACTTGTTAGCATGAAGCTAGCTCTCCTTGAGCCTTCAGACATGACAGCACCAAAATGAGCCTCTGCTGTTTCAGAGAACGGGGTTAAATTATTAGCGGGGTGAGAGAGCCACAGTCACATTAACGATTTGCATTAGCGTTATCGCTCATTATCATTTACAGTTTACCTGACAGCACAAACTTTGACCTACCGAGTGTGTCTGAAGAAGAAGCTAGTTCTCCAGCAGCTTGCTAGGGCAACAGAAACACATTTGTCGACTGGTGATGACGTTTACAAAGGGTGCAAAGAAGCAACGAAAAATAAACTCATAAATGACGGATTCTGCTATTATTGTACTCAAAGTTGGATATATCTCAGCTGTTTAAATCATTAGCTACAGCTCTACAACTGACTATTAATAGACCCGGTTTAAGCCTTTTTAAATTAGTTACAAAGGGATTTTCACACATTTTCCAGTGTTCGCTTTATTCTCTGAAGGCTCTGTAAAATGTCATCGTCAAAACACGTGACTTAGTAATTGTTTCTGTAATAACTTAAACATCTGGATGTAGTGTAGTATTTACAAGAACATCCCTTTGTTAGAATGAAGAGATTTATCCTGTCGTTGCCACCGCAGAGATGAAGATCAGCTGTTGGAGGAAGTGATGCAGGAAAATGCCCATAATGTAGCTGCACTCAATGACTAAAAGGGGGAAGCACAAAGAAACTGGCTGCTGTAGTCCGAGGTGGTCTTTTAACTCTCTTCAAAGAGCGAACACATTTCAAAATGGATTCAAAGCACACTCTGATTTCTAGTCTTTTACTTATTTTTTATTTCTAAAAGCGGAGAAGAATGCAATATTGATGTGGAAGTTTTTTTGTCAGCTGCCAGCTAGTTAGCTAGCTTTGAGTTAACGCGACGAGTTTGCCTCAGTTCGCTTCTGCTCGTAAACGCTGGCCAACTTGCTAACAACTTAGTGTGTACTGGCATTCCCGGAGTGATGTACATCCAGTCCCACATAGTACGGTTTTCCATAAAGGTAAGTTTCTTGACGTGGATAGTTGTGGTTTTTCTCGGTGTCTTAACCGAAAGACCTAGCTTAGCCGATAGCTAACTTTTAGTTAACCGAGCTGATGCTAGCTAGCTATGGCGACGTCGCCAGGGCCAGGCAGTTTAGATGTAAATGGCCCGGCGGCGGTGATGTGTTGGGAATCGATAACAGCTTCGCAACAAGTACCACCTGAGTTAGTGAATGGTTAAATTACCAGGTGTAAATGATTATCGAAACACTGTTTACATGACATTATTTTAGTGTTGTGCATGTGCTGTTGAGCTCACTTGATCCTGTTAGTGCTCGTCACTTCCCAAAGAACATAAGTTGGTAAAAAAAAATGTTAATGCTAGCTAACGTTGGTTAATGTCAGATGTCTGAACTTAACCGAAACTGTACACAGATAACAATGGTGCAAACATCACACATTTGTATTGTAGCAGAACTTTGTTATCTCTTAGTGTTTTAGGAGCAAACAACCTAAACTAATGAATACTTTAGTGTTTCTGCTAAACTAGCATGCTAGCTTGTTGTGGATAATAATTAAGGAATTCTTATTTATAAGTAGGCCTTCACCCGTCCATCGGATACTAGTTAGGTGAAGGTAATCAGAATGGACCTGTGAGAGATTTGCCTCTACATGCCCAGTGCAATGATCAGTCATACAGTCGATTTGCTCCGATGCTGAACATGGATTTTCTTCGTTGATGTGAGACAAGAGTCGTGGCTTGACAAGATCAGTACACAAAGTAAAAGCTGGTGTCAGAAAAGTTGGATTCAAAAGTAGCTCGCATTAGGTGGATTTTAACATCAGAGCTCATGAGCTGTAATTCAGGACAAGGCTAGTCTGTTCCCTGTGAGAGGCTCCTCACTCGACACCTAGTGTTAAGAGATTTTCGACCCCAGAACCAGAGATGTTCAAGAGCTGCTTAAGTGCACAGTGCACAGCATGTTTTCAGTTCAAATGCTATTAACAATCTTCGCTGTATTTATAAAGCAGTAATTGAATAATTCCGCAATAAGGAACTGTTGTGTTGTGCTCAAATTACATATTCATGGCGTGTTGACTAAAATGGTCCTGCAGGTTGGGGAACGATGAGCTATCACTTTCTGCTTATGATGACAAGATAATGTGTCTTTTCAGCATTGCGGATGTCAAGGTCACAATGATGGAGCAGAATAGAAAGACACTTTGATCTGTGGCCGGTGCCATCTGAGGGATTGTCTGTAAGTAACCTCCTGACCTGCTCCTTTATTAGTTATCAAACACTTGATCAACTTGTACATTTTATCGTTGTAGATATGATAGCAGAATGTTTAATTGCTTTAACACGTGCACATGAAATCATCTTTGAGTAATTGAGTAGTCTGAAGAGAGATTTTGTATTTGTGCATGTTGCCGTGGTGTTATTACTCTAAATCCTTGCACTATGTAAACATTTCATGTATACATACAGACTGTTTCCCTCGGGTCTTCTCCTTGTAGGGTTTTTAAGTCTAACAGTGCAAGACCTGGATCGTGGCAGATTTGGCACAGGTAGAGTAACATACTGACTTTCAATGTTCAAAAATCCCTTTAGTTTAATTTCTTTCTACTAAGATCCACAGGAATGTGGATCTTGACCTTTTGATTATGAGCAAGACTGACTCAGTTTAGAGCTACACTCCATGATGATGAACGTTGTTAAATTGTTCTTCACCTCAGGCCTGAGGGTATGTTGAGACGTCTCGCCAGACCAGAGCAGAGGCGTCTAGGTGGTTCGGACGGGGACTGAAGGCGAGGAGGAAAGACAGACGAGGGACCAGGGAGGAAGACATGGGCCAGTGTGTCACCAAGTGTAAGAATCCGACGTCCTCACTCGGCAGCAAGAGTGGAGACAAGGACAGCAGCTCCAAGTCCCACCACAAGAAAGGTAGCAGTGCTGGTGGTGGTGGTGGCCATAAAGAAGAGCCCAGTGCCCCATGTAGCAAAGCCACCAGCGAGCTGTCGAATGGCACCAAGGCCTTAGAAGTTACTGTGGAGACACCCGTCATACCCACAGGGATGGGGGAACCACGGAAGGATGAGTTTCTGGATGGAGACGGGCTGTCATTACTACGCATCGAGGAGCTGTTCAGCTGCTACAAGGATGAACAGGAAGATGCCATCTTGGAGGAAGGCATGGAGAGGTTTTGCAATGACCTGTGCGTGGACCCAGCAGAATTTCGCGTGCTTGTCCTTGCCTGGAAGTTTCAAGCCGCCACTATGTGCAAGTTTACAAGGTAAAGTGGAGTTTGGGAGTTTTGGGGTTTTTTCACTGGTGTTTGATCATCAGGATAAACTAGCATAATCACTGCATGGTAATCAGATGTAGGTGTAAAGTGAACATTCTGATACAGATACAGATATTTACTTACCCCAGATGAAGAAATGCTGTTTTAAAAGAGACAGTCAAAATTTCCTGAGACGAAGTTCCACACTGGCACTAAGTAACACTATGTACACTGTATATTAATATAAAGCTGTTAGCTCTTAAACACATCTCTTTCAAAACTAGATTGGCTTTACTGTTTTTGACTCATATCAGGGCAAACCCAGACATGTTCTAAAAACATACTGTTGACACATCTCCACATGACCAGCACTGTATGCAAAGATCCCTGTGCATTTCCAAGTCTGTGCGAATATTACCCTTTTTCTGACCAGGCACGCTGGTCCTCAGGGTGCTGCCAATAATCAATAAAAAAAAATTTAATCTTTATTGACATGTCTGTAAATGTTTTTAGAAATGCAAGGAAAAACAGGACATCTTTAAAACTGGCCATAAATGATCACATTTAGGGGGAAGTGTTTTATAGCTGTAAGAAATGGCACACACTGAGGCTGAACTTTCAGTGTGACAAGTGGATAATTGGTTTATTAAATACAAGTGCCAATCTGTCATGATTTTAGAACAGTTCCTAATATCTAGAACTTGTGGTTAAGTGTGACGCTGCTACCACCATATTCCGGGCTTTAATAAAATATATTGTCTGATAACTGCACTTGTGGCCATTTTATAAGACAGCTTCAACTGCTCCTCCCTGAACTCTTTGACCTTTAAGTCTTCAATCTTCAGTCTTTCACTGTGCAGTGGTCCATCCATCCCACCTCAAAACACCCACTTTTTAGCTTTTCATCTAAAGACTCGCACTCTCACACACACACTGTCAGGTAGGGGGCACAGAGGAAAGCGATCCTGCTCTGTGCTCCCACTCGGCAGTTAGTTTGGGAGATGAATAGGGCTGCCTGCTGGCCGGGTCACTTGTCACTGCTCCCCCTCTCTGATTTTTAACTCAGCACTTTTCTATCCAGAGGCTTTGGACAATACCACACTCTGGTTACCGACATGTTTCATTGTCAACTGATGCTTACTGAAGCTCTTTATATTACATTTGACTTTGAAAGCCTATATTGTTGAAGGGCTCAAATGACAAAGTATATCTGCATGGGTTGAGGCCCACAACACTGAAGTGAAAATAACATTAGTCAAAGTTGCATTGAAAGCATGAACAGTTTTTGGTACTGTTTTTACATGTGTTCCTTAAGCTGCAGGGGGCCATGCCTTCTTTGTCAGTGATGTTTGCAGCGCTGTTCTAGACACACAGCCTTTTGTTTGCATTAGATGACTTCACAATGCTTATTGTTGTTTTTGACAAATTTAGCTATTAGTTAGCTCTGGTGCTGTTCCTATAGCTTTGTTGAAAAGTACGCTCTTTGCTTCTGGGCCACATCATCTTGACTGAACTGGTCCAATATTATTCTGATGTCCTGTCCGGTTTTCTCTGTGTCATCAGGAAGGAGTTTGTTGAGGGCTGCAAGGCCATCCAGGCAGACAGCCTCAAAGGCATTTGCTCACGTTTCCCATGCATGCTGCTGGAGGCTCAGGGCGAGGAGAACTTCAAGGACTTGTATCGGTTCACCTTCCAGTTTGGCCTGGACGCTGAGGAGGGCCAACGGTCTCTGCAGCGCGAAATTGCCATTGCCCTGTGGCGCCTGGTTTTCACCCAGGACACACCTGTAATCCTGGAGCGCTGGCTGGACTTCCTAGCGGAGAACCCCTCAGGTATTCGGGGCATCTCAAGGGACACGTGGAACATGTTCCTGAACTTCACCCAGGCGATTGGGCCTGACCTGAGCAACTACAGCGAGGACGAGGCCTGGCCCAGCCTCTTTGACACCTTTGTGGAGTGGGAGTTGGAGCGCAGGAAAAAAGAGGAGCAACAGGCACTGACGGCAAAGGAGGAAGACGAGAGGTGTACTGAGACAGAGTGTTCTCCTACCACAGATAGACTTGAAACAGAGGGAAGTCGCGGCTCACAGACGTGGGGGGGCCACTGACAAGGAAACAAGAAATATTTGTGAGGGAGGGAAGGATATGACCTATAAGTGAACTGTACATCTGTGAATCATTGGATGAATATTAGTATTACCATTACAGCTGTTCATTTCGCTCTCCTTTTCTGTTGGGTGGGATTCCTGCTTTGCAACTTTATTTTTTTGGTTTTTGAAAGGGCTCTAAGAACTGTTATGTTTTAAGCACTTCTATTTAAGTTATTGTTTTACCTTTTTCTCCTCCCATGTGTGTTTTTAGTAATTGGACTTGTGGTCCATTTTAACCTACACCTACCCACCGTAACCCAGCACAGTAAGAAAAGGCTTGATATTAAAAGCAGGCAACAGAAAGCCATAACCTTTTCCTGCAGTTGTCACATAGATAATTAATTTTTGACCTGGTAACACTGCTGAAATGTTTTGTACAAGGAAATAGTTAATAATAAATAAGAAGGGAAATTTGGGGAACCTGTATACAAATAATTTCTTACTACCAAAAACATAAGATTTATCACAAGGGTTGGTGAAATCATCTCAAATGGACTAATCTAGATAGATTGTATGCTTTTATCTTGCAGTGCTGTGAGGATGAATTGGTTGCACTGGTATTGCCTTCAGACCTGTTGCCCTGAAATGACATGGCAAACAGTAAATTGATTACAATTGCGTCACAAGGGCGTTTTTATTTTTTAAATTAATACAAGTGACATTTACATTTGCATCTATAATTCATTAAAGTTGCAATATCCATTTAAAACCCAAGTTGATTTCCATAGTAACACACCCACCTTCTCTTCTGTGTTGAGTGTTTTTGAGTGCTACTAGTGCAGTGAGCAGCTTAGCTTGTTTAAGCAGCTGGCTGTGCTCCTTTTTGACCTCTAGCATCTCCCATTTTGACGTCCACCTATTTTCAAGAAGCGGTTAAGTGTATACACCACAATGGCGCTGGCTTATCTCAGATGCCTCATTGATCTCATCTTAGGAAATCTGTAACATGACAAATGGGCTAAAGCTAGGTCTTGGTCATTTCTGGACAGAAGATGCCTAAACCTGCGTTACATTCAGGACCATTACACTGGGTGACACACAAAGCTTATATTGTTTACCTTCAGGAGTTTGAGTCTTCACATCCTTGAACTGCTATACAAAAAAATAGTGTGCACACTTCACAAGTAATGTTGATTGCTGCTGGTGATGGTTGTAATTGATTGCACAAAAACCAATGGCATGCTAAGTCTATGCTATACTTGCAACGCTTTGCAGAAAGATCGATGTCAACCACATTATTTCCATTTTAAACCTTTTCCAAACTGTAGATTGATCTTAAGTATAGCCTAGAGTGTTTTTGGGATGAGTGAATGAGTGTTAACTAGACATGCTGGCTAATCAAGAGTCTGTGATATGGGTCCAGTGTGGTAAGAGGATTGTCATAACCTGATCTGTTTTGGTTTACATCTACAATGGTTTTATTTCAGACCCCCTTCGTCCTTTTTATATTAAAATGTATTGATTTATAATAATAAAAACAGTGTTGAACTTTTGATTGTTGACCGTGAAAATGTGTGTGATTTTTTTTTTTTTTTTTTCCTTTTAATCTCTCCCCTTGCTGAATATCATAATTTGCACACCAGTGTCTTCAGTGCTCCAGTAAGTGTGGCTCAGCAGTATGAGGTTTTGTGCAGGCTTGGGGGGGCGCGTGTCTAACACTGATGCGGCTGTCTCTATTGGTTGGACGGCTATCCTGGTTACCAACCAACACAACGCGCTGGGCACAAGAGAAAACACAGAAAAAAGTCATTCATTTTAAAGCAAATGGCTAACAAAGTCCCATTTTACGCGGGCAGTAAGTATTTTCATAGTATTTATTAGAACAGGGGCAAAGGTTGTTCAAGAACATGGGCTCTGAAGCCAGTATTGTGTCATTTCTTGTTAGCTAGGTAACTCGTTAGCCTTTCAGTTTGTTGTTAGCGTGAATGCTAGCTCAACTTAGCTGGTGAGCCGCTTGCTAGCGTTACCTTTGCCGCTAACCCTAGTTGATAATTTGTCCGCTAAACGGTTAAATTGTAATGATACTGGAAACTGTCTGAAAGCCGTAGCTTGCTCTTTAACGCTAACATTGTCAGCCAAAGCTAGCGTGTTAGCAAAGAATGCTGTCCAAATTAAGATGTCAAACGTTACCACCCATACAGTATGTCATCTCCCTGCAGGAGTACTCAGGTCAACGATGTGTTAAGCTGTTTAAAATTAGGCGAAAACGTGGTTAAAATAATCTGGTTAACGGTTGGCTTTGAATCAGCAGATGTTATGTATTAGTTCTGCGGGTGGGGCGACATTTTTAAACGAACTGCATTCAAGGTAATTTAGGTTTCATGTCACAGGTAACCTTGGGGTTCTCATCTGTGTCCCCCCCACAGTGATAATCTAACACAACACGAATTTCAGTGATAGTTTTGAAAAGTGATCGAGCCTCTCCGAAATATGGGATAGGATTATGTGAACAGCATCATCTGCATCCGCACAATGGACAACGAGGTAAACACAGATCGCTTTATGTAACTGCTCATCTGCTCTGCCAGTAGTTTTAAGTTCACATCATCTGTCATTTTATCTGACATGAAACACTATCAAGAAGCTCTCTTTAATTCCCAGGGCATTAATTATATGCATTAATGCGTACCATATTTTCCAGCGGTGTCTTAGCTGTCACTCTGTTTCTCTATAGTCTGTCACTAACAAGTATTCTGTATTCTTCCTTCAAATTTCTTTGATTCTCTTCTGCTCCTGACACTGACAGATGCTGTAGCCTAGTTGACTTATAGACTCTAAGTAAGGGCTTTGTTATTTCTTTGCTCGTCTTGCATGATGATTTATTTAATATAAAATGGAATGGCATGAGCTGTGGGTGACTGTCTTATGCAACTAACTGATGCTCCTTGCACTACACGCTTATCTAATTTACCACTGGCTGACGGTCAGGGGGATTTTAGGTCTGAAGCAAGCAGCCATCTGATGTCTTAATAGAAGTGATTTAACTTTAGCTGAATCCACCGATAGCTGGATTGTTGCCATTATCAGTTGTTAGTCACTCTCTGGTTACATGACACTTTAAGTGACGGTTCACATCATAGATTTGTGACACATATTGTTAATGCTAGTTTCTTTGAAAGGGCTGCTTTTCATATATTAAGCAGGGGCACATTATTGCAAGATGTAATAGCTCTTGTTCCCGTCACTCTGCTCACATCTAATGAATACAGGGTAGGACCACCTTTCAGAGAAGAGGCTGAATTTGTCAAGGCACAGCCACTTAAAAGTGTTGGATTTATTCCAGAGGGATCTTGATCCACGCTGAGTCGGTAGTTTAACTCAGTTAATGCATACTTTTCAGCACTGCCGTTTGCTGTGATCACTACTCTGCCACCTCCTCTCAAATATGAACATCTGCAGGCCATTAGAGTTGATCCTGAAATCATCTCGAGTAGATGGTGTGTTATTCTGCATAATCAAATTAGACTAGTGTCTACAAAGGGATGCACCTGCACTCCAACAATATTTCGGTTTGTAATCGTGTTTACAATTGATGATCAGTTCTTATTAAGAATTTGACACACTGCATGCTATGTATTGATGCTTTATTTAGTCAAGATTGGAGTAGCAAGTTGTTTGCATAAATTTTGTGATGTACTGAATAAAGTGTATATTGATTGTGGTTTGTGATCGTGAATAGCTGTGCAACAGTGAGGTGTATTGTGGCAGTCTGTTTTCTTCAAACAGCTGATGTAGGCTTTTCTGACACTGCTTTGTATGTTTGTGTGTGTGTATTTATACTGGTGTTCTTGAAGGAGAGCAAGACGTGCCAAGGAGAGAAGCCTGCCTCTGCTGTGGATGACACTCTGAATGAATATTTAATTGCCCTCCAGCACAAAAACAGGTGAAGTGTGAGCACAGGCTGTTGGAGAGAGACAGATAAGATTTCACAGAGGAGATATACAACTCCTCCGTGACTTTCAGTGCTTCCTAATAGGAGCACTGATTGGTTCTTTGCTTTTAGGCAGAAGAATAGCTAGAACATGTGTGGAGTTCTCTTTATTTAAGCCTTCTCAAAACTGACATACACAGCCAGATTTATATTCAAGATTTTATCAGTAGTCACCAGTTTTCTTCCCTCCTCAGGATCCTAAAGCGCCTTAAAACCAAAGACCCCAGGGAGATAGAGCTGGAACGGCTTGAGCAAGGTTTTTCCATTTATCTTAACGGAGCCAATGCTGAAGCCAGTAGGAAGCAGCCCAAGAGCTCTAGTCACAAGTCTGTCACCTCCCCACCTGCTTGGAGGCCTGCACGCACCGCAGGTATGTAGTTGATGGCCCAAAATAAACCTACAGACTCTCAACAGTAAAAACTTCTTATGTAAAACCTCATAATTTTTTTACCCCTCAGCTGTGTGGGGAGATATATAGTTCATGAGTCTTTCTTACACTGAGATCAAAGGTAGCGCCTCATACTCTATTCTTGTTGCTTTTGTCATCCACCAGACCATATGGAATTCAGCTAATATCCACCACTCCTCGCCTTGTAGTTTACATGGCATTTTCCAATGCCGTGTCCCAGTGAATAAATGATAGTGACAGTTGTAGCTGGCAGCCAGTTTTCTGTCCTTCCTCTATGTGCTGTGGACCATCTGCGTATGTGACTGTGTGTTCCTTCTCCTCTGAGGCAATAGTCTGTTGCACACTGCTCATGTTCCTTTCTGTGCTGTGACTCATCGGCAGATGTCTGTAGAAGTGCCCACCAGTTAACCGAAGATAGCTGTAATCCGGAGCAGACTCACAGGAAGAGGAGCCACACTGCTCCAGGAAAGGTCCAGAGGAAAGAATGGGTGCAGGTAAAGGCTTCTGACTTCTAAATATTTCAAAGCTTGATTGTGTAAATATTTTATAATGAAAGTACACACATTAAATATTTCCTCTTTTGTCATCTGTGCAGAACTCTGTCAAAATTCGAACAGAGGAAGGTCCAAGTTTGCAGATATCTCCAGAAAAGCGCTACTCTGAGGATTTTGAGCCTTATGAAAGCGTAGACATGGAGGTAGTGTGAAGACATAACGATGCCTACCAAGCCTGTGTGTGTGGGTGTTTTTGTTTTTTTTAAAGGGGAGGGCTATGTGTCAGATGCAGCTGTCTGTACTACTTAGCATCTCTCTGTCTCTGCCATTTCCCCTCTGTCCAATCTCTGTGTTTCATGCAGAGCTCCAGTCCACGCTCTCCTCGTAGTCCCTGCTCCCCAAGGGGCGCATGCAAGGTGTCACGCTCCTTCAGCTCCAGGCCTGAGAGCCAAGGAGGCCAAGCAAGCCAGGAGCACAGCGAGAAGGTGCTTCTCAACCTTGAGGAAGTGAAGGTGAGCGGATAAAGAAATATGCACATTGTTTTATTTCACCTTGTCATGGTGGCATGAGATGAAGTGAATCATCTAAATTTGTTTCATGCTCATGGGTGTTAATTTATGAGGTTTTTTTTCAGTGCTTGTCACACAAATCAAAGGAATGCTTAAACTGTCAGCATGCATGTGCATGCATTTGCACCAGTGAGTGCTTACTCTGATGGCTTTGTGCATGGATGCCTACATAAACGCTGACCTTTTATAAACTAGGTTCTGCGTCGGAGCCTGGAGGTTAGCATGCGGCGGAGCAACCGCGGCTCCGCGGGGGAGGAGTCAGACGAAGAGTGGGTGGAGGAGCAGATTGAGAGGGAGGAGAGCACTGAGAGTCTGGATGAACTGGGGCTACCTCTTTCATCCTCCAAGTCCTCCTCTAACCCTCGGCCCAGTGGCTCCCACAGCCATTTTGACTCCGCAAACCTCATTGTCCTGGACTTTGGACCCTCACCTAAAGGTAGGCTACAGCATCCAGCTTCATGTGTATACTTCTTATTGATTTTTAGGTTGAGTCTTAATTGTCCAGAGTGGTTTCATCTCCTCCTTATCTGCTTCATCAGTGCTGACCAGTACACAAGGAGAATAAGCAAGTACATTAGCTGTTACTGAGTGGTACAGCTGCTGTGTTTGTCAGCACATGGAATGCAGAATGAGTGTGACACCTTTATGCTTAAGCCACAGTATTTACCATCTGAAAATGTTCATGAGTTTGTTACTAAGACACAAATTGTCCACTTTTTCCTTTGTTTTAGGCCGTAAGATTGAACGTTCTCTGTCTGCAAAAAGGAAAGAAAATATCGACACCTTTATACCCACCAAGCCTATGTTGGTGAAGAGCAAGACATTAGATAGACCACCATCAGAAGAGAGCTGGGATGGTCAGAGTAAGTCTTTTAATATTTTTTAAAGTATGGTCAAGGCAAAATGTTCACATTTGAAAAGACCTGAAAGTCCTAATTTACAAGCTCTAAAATTTATAAACTTCTTATTTCCAGTTTTTAAATAAATCTCCTGATACAAACCCTTTGAAAAATGTGTCTATAAAGGTTGGGTAGATGCATGGTTGTTGCTAGGAAAAAAAAAAGTCCTTCTTCCTTAAGGGCCAAGAAGTCGAGTGGAAAGGTCCCTGTCAGCGACCAGAAAGGCTTCTGTTGAGGAGCAAGATTCAGAGGAGATGGTGTGCAGGGTGCGCCATGCCATCCAGAGAGAAAATGACCCTGTGCAGAGTCCTGAGCTCTTCAGTCGCAGCACGGTCAGCCTGCCCCACACTTCACTTTTCACATCTTTACTCCTCACTTAAGCCAGTAGCTATTACAAATAATTTCTCGACTATTAACAGTTGCTTTATGATGATCTGCGTCCACCCATAACTCTTTTAATACACCGATAGTTCTGGATTTTTATTTATCTCTGACTCTTCCATTCTGCTTCCTCTGCATCCAGGGCAGGGCACACCAGATAATAAATGGCTTAGTGCACCACAACACCTACGACAAGACTGAGAACAGCGTCACTTTGGCCATGCAGAGGATCACTCTTATGGGCCCCAGGTATGTCGACAGAATATGACACTTAAACACACAGGTAGCGTGTGTACATTCTGTCTCTTGAGGGGTAGAAGGACACCCGGAGTGTCATGCAGTGTTAGAGCAAATATAATAGTATTTTATAGAAACTAATAGGAACAGAAATTTATGGTGTGGGTGCCCTCTGACCTTGAGGAATTATTTATCAGCTTAGCTGCCACAGTGTTCACAGCCATCCCTCACTACTAATATGAAGGTCAGGGACAACAGGCAAGGCAGCAGAGCTGAGGGTGTCATTCTTCTGTTCAGGCAACAACAGAAACTGCTGACAGCCTTGGAGAAACTCGAAGCTGGACCCAGCTACAACATTCCTCAGAGTGTCAAAACAGACTACAGCAAGCAGCCGGTGAGTCAGTCTCACTGTCTCACAGCCCAGAATGAATAATCCTGATACTGCTGGGTGTGATACTGACATACTGTAATTGTACAGGAGCACTTGTGAATCATTTGTGTTGTCATTGCAGAGAAGGCAGTCCTCACCAGAGGTCACGCCGGCATTTTATATCACAATGGAGATCCTGTCAAACTGGGGGAACGCGTTGCAGGTCGGGCTGACTGAGTTGCAGTTCTTCTGCCTCAGAAACAAGAAGCTGTACGTGTCGGCTCATGACCTAGACATCAGGAACGCTGACTACCCGGGGAATCTGGGTGCGCTTGTCAACGGAAAGGTGAAGGTGAGTCTCTGCTGCCTCAGCGTCCTGTTTGAATGATTTCTACTTGTACGTAGGCACAAATTAAATCTGTATCACCAATTAAACTGTGACCTTTTGAATTTCCTCAGCCTTGTCTTACACATTGTCCTCTGTGTCCCTCCCATTGTCCTGCATTTTTACATATTTACTGTTGAACATGTACAAAACCTTTGTTGTGTAGTGCACAGATGCAGATGCACATGCAGCCATCGTTAATATTATTAATTACGCCTGTGCTTGTACTGCTTTCTGTTGTGTAAAAGTCTGTCTAATCTCTTGGGGTTGGCAGACCACCAAAGAGCGTCACATGTGGACGTGTCCGTTCCACCCTCCCATCCAGCTCTACTTCATCATCAGGAACACGGAGCGCTCCCCAGACTTTGGAATATCTCGCATCAAAATCTGGAACTACAACAGAGGCCTCAATGTATGTGCTTCTTATTTCTATTTATGTGCCATTACAGTATATAAAATGTTGAATTGTTAAATAGCATTTGTTCAACACAAGTACAATCTGTTCCATCTCTCTGGCTCAGAGATTGTTCATTTCCATGTCTGCAGCAAGCCCATAAATCCTTCATTCTTGTGTGTTGTCACTATAATACCTGGTGACTGTATTGGCGTGGCTACGTCAGGGGTGTGGTTCTCTTTAAGCAGTGGCTGGCTGAGCTGCCAGTCAGTCTGTCCAAATGTGGAACAGTGAGAGATTAGCCCCAGAGGATTAGTGTGAGGGGAAACGTGGGCTTCTGCCTTTCAACCTCACTCCCGTTCATAAAGGGGTACAAAGACCCCAGCGTATCTCTTTCTATGTTACTGCAGCTGTCTAGAATTACTTGATGTCTTGAACCTTGAAGGTAAGGAGCTCTTGGTGGGATATAGGTTCTAGTCCGATCTGGGTTTACGGTGGTTCACTGTCTGGAGGATCAAGCAGATTTGAGTTGGGTTCCAGCCATTTCTTCATGGCAGCCATGACTTGGTGTCTGTGAGTGTGCTAATTACTGCTAGCTTGGAGAGCTTTTACTTTGCATGTAAAGAATAGATAAAGGAATCAATAGTGTGTGTATGAAATTTCCCAATTGATATCCTTTTTTTGCACCTTATTCTTTGGGGTTAATAATTTGTGTTGCTTTGCTTTAATTAGAATCATTATGTATTGAAATTATTGTTCAGGATACAAAAGACGTTTGATTTATTTGCATCTTAAATCTTTGGTTAAATATGTAGAATTTGTTTTGTTTAGATTTCAGACATTAAAGTCTGAATTATTTGGACATTTAACAACACATATGACATTTTGAAAGACCAATCGTGTTCAAGCTGTTAGACATGGCTGTAAGTTCAAGGTGGAGGTAACGAAATCCTTGACAGTTGCCCTTACGGGATCAACGAAGGAAATCTTTATCTAAATTAATTCCTTGTTTCTCTTTTAGGAGCTAGACATTGGTGCACGGCATATTAAGCTGTACCTCAACAGCACTTTGGTGTTCGAAGGTGAGCTGGAGAAGGGCTGCGGCAACCAGGTCTTTGACTACAGCACGACGATTGATCTCCAGGATTTCCAGGTCTCAGAGTCCTTGTTTTCCAGCCCTGTGTCTTCAAGACACAATCTGCGGGGTGTCAGCCCCCAACGCCATGAGGACAGGAATGGTGGAGAGGCCAGCAGCACCCAGCATTTGAATCTCCAGCCACATGAATCAGGGGGCCAGGCCATGATAGACATGCAGGAGAAATCACATACTCCGTTACCATCAATCTCTCCTTCACCAGTGGGGGTTTCATCTTCCTCTCGCCACTCCTCCACACAAAGAAACTCTTTTGACCTCTCTGCCTCTGAAGAGCCCCTCTCTCTCAGGCAGCAGGTGGCTCAGCCACTACCCATGGAGCAGACGGTCACCACCCAGCCGTCCTCCTCACGGGTGGCCCCCCAGTGGCTTCAGCCCCTAAACAGAGGAGCTCCAGAGGGCTGCGAGGCCAGCAGGGAGAGGCCCCGGTGGCTGGTGCCACAGCACTCCGCAGATCCCAAATCACCATCAGCCTCGTCCTCGTCAGTGCTCCCAGAGCTGCCTTGTAACCCGGGCCGGGTGTGCAGAGGGATGGAGAGGACAGTGAATGGGGGTCAGTGGAAGGCGGACTCTCTGGACCTGAGCTGTGACCTGCTGGAGGAGCTCGGGGAGCAAAAGCCAGACAGACCCATCAGCGGTCGCAGGAGTTCGTTCCGAAACAGTGCAGTAACTGCCATGCAGGCAGAGGAGCAGCACGTCAGAGCTACAGCACTGTCAAACACAGGTAGTATATTTGTGTTAGAGTAGCACAAAACATATTAACATAGTTCTTGAATTCAGTGTTTGATGATAAATGTTGAGTTACAAGAGTTCACAGCCTGATCCACAGATTGTCTTATTTTCTTTAGCTTGTTAGTAATTAATTGCAAATGTTTGTGTATTTTCCAGAGGTGCCACTGTCATTGGTGAGCACGAGCAGGAGGCAGTGCTTGTCTCGGGCCCAGCTGCACAGCCAGCAGGATGACACCCTGATGGAGTCCTGGGACTCCCTCATTAAGTTCAACCAATGCCAACGTGGACGCATCTCCAACATGGGCTTCGAAGGTGACATCTTTGATGAGTTCCTCCAGCGCCAGGGCCGTGGTCCACCCACAGTCCCAGTCAACCACTCCATGGCACCCAAGAGCCCCCTTTCCTCCTTGACCTCTCAGGGGACACCGTGTGAAGGCCCCGATGATGATCAATCCATGGAGCGGGAGGACGAGTTTGAAATCCCGGTGCTGCCACAAGGCCAAAGGCTGGTCATCAACATCCTGTCCACCTGGGGTGATCGCCACTACGTGGGCCTCAACGGCCTGGAGGTGTTCAGCTCCAGCGGGGAGCCTCTTCGGCCCGCTCACATCCGCGCTGATCCTCCAGACATTAACATCCTCCCTGCATACGGCAAAGATCCACGTGTTGTTACCAACTTGATCGATGGTGTCAATCGCACACAGGATGACATGCATCTTTGGCTAGCCCCGTTCACCCCTGGTCGTAGCCACACCATCTTCCTGGATTTTGGAGCTCCCCACCAAGTGGCCATGATCCGTGTATGGAACTACAACAAGTCCCGCATCCACTCTTTCCGAGGGGTGAAAGAGGTGGAAATGCTTCTGGACTGCAGGTGCATCTTCAAGGGAGAGATTGCCAAGGCTTCAGGGACTCTGTCTGGAGGTATCCGATCAGAACAGCCTCACTGGTTTTTATGCTCCTTTGTGTGTTTTGATCAACTTTACCTTTTTTCCCTTACGCTGCTGTCTTTGCAGGGCTGGACCAGTTTGGGGACACCATCCTGTTCACCACCGATGATGATATCCTGGAGGCTATGTCTCGTTACGATGAAACCTTCCTCAGTGAAGGCGAGGGTTCTGAGAGCCTGGTGTTTGAGGAGGAGCTGCAGAGACCACGCACAGCTGATGGAGAGGGAGAGGAAAGACCATTCACACAGGCCGGTTTCCGAGAGGAAGACCTCACTGTAAGTACAAGCTTCCATAGAAATCTCCACAGTGCTTTTTTATCACTGTGTTAATGGCAAAGTCATATACTTCTTAGTTTTGGTACCTTAATCCCAGCTGGGACAACCACCTAGCCAAGATCCAGGACATTTAAACCATCTGTTCAACAAAACCTTAAATAGGATTTCATTGTGTAAGAACCAATAGTGTTCAGCATTTCCACAGTGCTGAGAAAGGATAGCTCTAACCAATCAAGAGCACATTATTGATCACAGGAGACTGTAATACAATTGTGCTTTAAATGTACCCACATGTTTTCTTAGTTGAAACTCCACCTCAATCCCACTGTGAGCCAGTCTGAGGAGAACATGGAACTTGTTCCTGGGATGTACACTGGAAAGTGTGAGTACATAAACAATATCCTGTCATCGCATGTTCTGTTTTCTTTTACTTAGTGTTTATCTTTGGATACTTACAACAACTGTTTCCCTTCCTCTCAGGCCTTAGAATAGAGCTTCTGATGACCTGGGGTGACTCCCACTACATGGGCCTTACTGGATTGGAGGTGGTCGGGAAAGATGGAGAGAGTTTACCTTTAGACATCAGCATGATGGCTGCCTCACCCAGGGACCTGAACGACCTGCCTGAGTACGGACACGACCTGCGAACGCTTGATAAGTACGTCTAACACTGAATGTACTGCATGGTCTCAAGAAAATTCTAATATCACAACCGAAATCAAGACTCGTTATTGTCTTTTTTCACTATCCAGGCTTATTGATGGCCACAACATTACCACTGATGACCAGCACATGTGGCTGATCCCTTTCTCCTATGGAGAGCCCCACACCTTGAACATTTCTTTCAACAAGGCCCAGACCATCGCTGGACTCCGTATCTGGAACTACAACAAGTCTCCTGAGGACTCTTACAGAGGGGTGAGACCCTTCTCTGTTTGACCCAAACAGTAGTTGCTAAGATGGTGCGGTTATTTCAAAAGGCAGAGATTTTCTCTAAACAACAATAATAATAATAATAATGACAATGATACAATTAAACAATAAAAAACAAGTATAATAAATTACATTACAGTCTCAGTAGCCTCAGGTGGGTCTAGGGATCCGTTGATGTTTTTCAATATTTAATTGTCAGACAGTGTGGAAAACATCAGACCAAAATAGAATTCACACACAAAGAACTGTTTCTCATGTGTACAAATTAACAACACAAGCTTGCAAAAATGCTCAAAGCAGTGTATAGTTCACACTTAAAAAGTGATAATGCTACTCTATGATGCTACAAGGCATGGGCTAGTTTTTACCTCATGTTTTTAGAACTGACAAGAAAGGCTTTATGCAGAAGACATAGAAATCTCTATGTATCTGGTTCAGGTGAAGGTGATTCACGTGTTCGTGGACAATGTTGCGATTTCACCAACGGAGGGGTTCCTGATCAGGAAGGGACCGGGCAATTGTCACTTTGACTTTGCACAGGAAATCCTCTTCGTAGACTTCCTCCAGACGCCCACAGACAACAAGAGTGCTGAAGACTACCACAAGTAGGCACCAGAGTTTGCATTTGCTTGTACTCCTATTTCAGGAGAAAGTTTGGAATTTTGTTTCCCTAATTTATAGTTTTGTTTTTTCTTATTCAGAGGAGGCTCGAAGAAACAAGAGCAGGCCAGCATGGACTATGAAGCTCCCATCATGCCTTGTGGGTGTATCCTTTAGCACAGACTTATGGTTTGGACAACCTGTGTACCATCATGAAAATACAAAATGGAAGACCGGGCTTTATATGTGCTATACAAGATGGTTCATGTTGCATATTCCTTTAACTTAACCCATCAGTCATTTTTCAGCTGCAGCTGTTAACAACCTGGGGAGACCCGTACTACATCGGTCTCAACGGCCTCGAGTTTTACAACCAGAACCATGAGAAGATCAGTCTCAGCGATAACAGTATCCTTTCTTATGAGTTCACGTCGACCTTCTTGCATCTGTCCTCGCAAACTTGACCTCTTCACCAGTTATAATATATCAGTATTATCTGTTAGTTTTTATGTGATCCACTGGTTGCTCACTTGAGAATTTTTGGTGTAAATCCATAGACACTGAGTTAAGCTAACTGTAAATGTTAAGGTCACAAATTATGAATATTCTCCTTCATTTTATACATACTGAAATTGAACTTGTAGGAATCTGTATTATTAGTTACACCTGTTCTTTTCCTCAGAAGCTACATTGTAAATTTGGTTTAGCAAAGATTTACTACATGGTTTCCATCATAAATCTATGATGCTTGGAGTAAGCTGCTCTACTCCAAGCAGGCGAGGAGACCTAAAGAAGGGAGACATGAAAGTTTACACAACCACTCCTGTTCAGAGGACATTCAGAGGGAGGGTGCATATAGTTAATGAACTGAATTGGGGGTAAATTAATTAAACAAAATTCAATTAAACAGCTATTAAAGGAATATTACTAGGCATTAATAAATGTCTGTTCCTTAACTTTATGCCCACCAGACATCGCTGCTTTCCCAGACAGTGTGAACGTACTGGACAATGTGAGTGGTGATGTGAGGACTCCAGATAAATTAATAGATGGAGTCAACAGTACCCACGATGGAAGACACATGTGGTTAGCTCCGGTTCTCCCTGGACTGGTGAGGAAGTGTGAGAGAGAGAACGAGTGGCCACACCGCAGCCAGTGAGCACACTCAGATCAGGGTTTGCAGTTGAGCGTATTGCTTGTTTTCCACGTAGGTGAACCGTGTGTACGTCATCTTTGATCAACCAGTGACGGTGTCCATGATCAAGTTGTGGAACTACTCCAAGACACCACACAGAGGAGTGAAGGAGTTTGGGGTAAGCTGCTCTATTTTCTGTGAGCTGATGCATTCGGCTTTTTAAAACCAGATTCCAGGCAGAAAAAAAATCTCAATGTCTCTCTGTGTGTACAGCTGCTGGTGGACGATCTCTTGGTATATAACGGCATCTTGGACAGCGTAAGCCACGTGGCACGAGGCATTCTGCCCACCTGTGATCCAGTGGTGCCCTACCACACCATCCTGTTCACAGACAATGCCTACATAGCACACCGTGAGAGGAACACTGTTATCAGGTACCTACAAAAATGCAGATATACTGTATGATTGGTTTCATGGTTGATTGGTTGTGCAGTTCCCTTTACATGAAATACTCGAGAGATTGGCAGTCTGATACAGAGAATCCAAGCGATTGACAAAGAAGGTTACATTCACTGTCCCAAGTAGTGCCTTGTTTTGAACAGAGATGTGCTCTTCTCCACTTCAGCCCCCGTGGCAGCCGACACCAACAACAGTGAGTAACAGAGCCACTGAAAACCTCGTGTCAGCACCTCCCTGTGGTCAATCTCTGTATTGAAGACTCCTCCAGTGCCCTCAAATGTCCCGCCCCCAGCCATCCCACACCCTCCTTACCACACGCTTGAGTTGTGATGCCTCAGTCCCTCCTCTCTCCTTTTCTCTTTCTCCTCTGTTACCTCTCTAGCCCCATCTTTAGGCTCAAGGCCTGGACCTGCTGGCTTCAAGCTTTGTTTTCAGTCAGCCCTCCATTTTGTCTTGTCATCTGTTCCAGCTTCCCACAGGTGCAGCGAATTTGCTTAAATGTATCTGTTGTGTCTTCCCCTTCTCGCTGTGTTGCAGTAATTATGTGGAGGATCAGGATGTGAAGATGACCAATGAGAATCAGATAGTCCATCACAACAAGAAGAAACAGACAGCAGATCCGGGTGAGTTGGGGAAACAGCTGGACTTGGATTAGAGCTTTTTAGTATTTTGAAAATGTCAAAGTAAAATCTTGTTTGTTCTCCCTCAATGCAGCTCTTCGACCCAAGACCTGCATGACTGATGGTGGGAAACACGGAAAGAGGAGGTACTGAGTTACAAATGAACAGACTGACGTGGAGTCAGTGTTTATACCAAGTGAGCAAAACTGAAGGGGAAGCTGGGGGGGGTCCAGTGGCTAACTTTACTGCCACTTTCTGGTGGGTGACTTTTGAAAACCTCCCTTATGTTAAGACCTGAATCAGCCTCCCAGCCATGGTTTATAATGGCGACTTTACAGTGGCTCACATGGTCCACACTGCAGAGTACAGAGGCTACACAGATAACAATGGGTTTGCACACACACACGCACAGGTTTCCACTTTATGGTTGGATTAACTCCCTTTTCCCTTGCTGTGAAAACACACCCACACACCTACATATTATCTTGAACATGTACTGTGTCATTGCCCCGGTTGTCTATCCCACAGTGCCAGGATGAACCTGTGAGGCTGCATTTTATCAGCCCTATTATTGTGCCTAGTACTAAACACTATATCTGTGGCTGCTACTTGTGACTTTTGTGCTGCATATTTAAATGCTGCTTGTGGCGTGTAAATAAATTTAAAAAAAGAAAAGAAAAAGCTCTGAGGCCACAGAAATACACTCACGTCAGGATGCAGCTGATGCTACATCTCTTAATGAATTTTATCCACTGATGAGCTTAAACGATCAGCTCTTTGCCTAATGGGTATGAGGACTGACTAACACTCTGCACCAACCAATGCTATGCAGGCACTAATTTATATCTATTAATAATTTATATCTGTTGGCTAATATATTTTAAAGCCTAATGGTTTACTTTGGAAAACCCTTCCAGAGAGGTTTTGACCTTTGGAAGATTTATATTTATGATTAAAGTGGTCACTGAAAAGGCACAGTTGTCAGATGTTTGTACATTTCAACTAAAATAAAAAGAAAAACTGAAGATGTGCAACTTCAGAGTACGTTAACAAACTCCACACTTGAATTTTCAACATATATTTGGCTCCACATAATTAGATCAGTTTTTGTTTTTTGTTTTTTTGCTTAGCATCAAGTAGAAAAAAATGTGTTTGCAAACCAAGTGACCTTTATTAAAGTTGCTATAAGCTAGTTTTATTTATTTGTTTTTGGGGTTTTTTGAGGCAAAGATTTTTCTTGGAATTGGAAAAAAATCTACATTTTCCAGTTAAGATTTTGAGTAGATACAGTAACAAGCAACTTCTTATATGCAAGTACTATAAACTTACCTCAATTTGAGAAGAATAATCTTTAAAAAGGGATAAATATGGTTCTACTTTCACTATAATACTTGGTAGTTGGTGTTGTACTATTCATTCATTCAATATTTACTGGACTAAATTGTTGCATGGGAAAGTTTCTTCAGCATTAGCTGTTTATATCATCTTAAAATGTTAGATACGTTTGTTTGGAGAAGTTGAGCCCCAGTATAAACTATTTAATACTCCTTATACTTGAAGGGAGTGACTGTATCTGAAATGCAGTTTTATGTATTTAATTTCTGTATGTCCAGCAGCAACAGTAGCCATTACTCTGTATCGCAGTCCTGCTCTGTGGGGTGGTGGCTGTCACCCTCTGTGTAACTTTTAGTGTTTTAAAATATTTAATTATTTTTCTAATCTTGATTAATTATGTCTATTTGATGTAGATTTATTTGAATGAATAAAATAAAAAAAAGTTTCAGTTTTCTGAGAACGATCAGCTCTAGGTTGGTGGTTTAAATCCTCCTTTTTGCTGTGGGTGAATGACGCGGGTCAGATTTGTACAGTGGGCCTGTATGTTCAGAGTTTAATGTACTCTCTTGACCTCATACACTTCTCATCTAAACCAACATGAAGTATCTTAATAATACTCTGGTGGGATGAAGAGCACACTGTAAAAAGAAAAAACATAGGGGACAACTGAGGTCCATAAATATATCCTGAGATATTTTAATGCAGAATTCTCTGTACATTTCATGAAATTAGGAGGGAATGACCATTCAGTTTTAGTGTACTCCGAGGACAGAGCACCGGTAGTGGAAAGGTGGTGATGGAGCCACATGGTCTCCCCACCACATACACAAACGTTTAGCTGAACAGATTACATCTTTGCAGTCCAACAGCTTTGGAGATGGCAATCTTAGATTTTTCCGGGAAAAGTTCCCTCTTCTCTCTGGTCATCCCATTTCTGGACCTAAAGGGACAAAATTTCAGAGTGAAACTTAACTTTGTGACATAAATGTTCTTTTGTTTTTAACTTAAAATAGTTCAGAAAATGATGAAAAACATGGAAAAACTATTTGGCAAGTTAGGAACTCGATTAAACGTGTCATAAACATGAGCTGTCATATCACTGCATGACCTGAAGTACAACATACATGAGAGTTTCTGCCCACTGAGAGAAATGCACCTGCAGTTCTTCTTCAGTTTTATGTTGTTGTAAGACACAATGTAGCAGAGAAAATAACATTACAAGTGATGCTGCCTTATGCATGTGGAATAGAAATCCAAGGCACCATGTCCAGTTGGGGGAAAATGATTTCTGATGCCCAACAGTAAATATTTCATATTGTTCCTGAGATTTGGCTTAAAAAGTAACTCAAGAACATGCTGTACCGTCCTGCATTTTTTTATTCAGATGAGTTTTTTTTAAGGGAATCTCCCCCATCTCTAAGTTTGGACTGAAACTCTTCATGTTGTTTTGATTCTCATTACTGAGCAGAGACTCACAGGAATGCAAGGAACGATAAAGTTGTTTGACCCCTGCTAAACAAACTGAGCCCACATACGGGAGAGCACCACGTATATCCTGTCGTCACTATTCAACTTGTCTGTGCCTTTTTGTAAAAAACAGTTTTTCTCGAGGAACAACTGAGATATGAAAAAAATAGATTTACCCAGGACATGGGGCAAAGTGATTTGTAGACCCTCCTGTACCACTCACAGGGGGTGGTGTCTTGTCCTTTGGCAGTCAGAGCTTTCTGGCAGCGGTGATAGTCTATTAATAGAGAAACAGCAACAATGAATATTAAAAAAAAGAACAAAACAAAAAGACCAGGGGCCTTGATCCATTTTGCAAGGGGAAGGGTCATGTTAGCACCCACAATAAATCTGATACTGCATTATCACCAGCCCAAAGGTCAGAGGTCATCAAGTTTTAGAGACCTTAGGGGAGCTGTATTAGCTATAGACAAGCTATGCCTATAGCTATAGCTATAGGCATGTTTTACCTGTCATAGATTTAGTGCCTTATTAATCAAAGGTACAATGATACTACATTTTATTACAGTTTTACTACAGTTTATTATTTTTTAATATCTAAATAGCACAGAATGTATTCAGAGTTTTAAAAGATTCTGAGATTTATCTTTAGTTAGAAATGTCTGGAGCCACGGCTGACTGCTTTGACCTTGCCGTCGCAGTCTTACCCACGTAGTTGGACCAGCAGTTCCTGGTCTGGTTCTGGTTGGGAAATCTGGCATCGAAGGGTGCAGTTCTATAGTTCTCAAGTTTGGTCTTAATGTCCTCAGCCATTTTCACCTCTGTTAAGAAAACATCATCAGTGGATACTGCAGGATGCAAGACAAAAAAAAAAAAAATTTTTTCCTTGTCACTAAGCGAAGGCTCATTTCAAACATGGTGTCTCGTTAAGTGTCAGATGCATGTTTACCTCACAGACACATCGACACCACTGCACCTATAAGCTGTAGCTCGGGTGTGTTAGGATTAACTTTATATCGAACCTCTATTGCTGAAGACGACAGTCCGGTTCCGCAGAGGCTTAATTTGGGGAGATTTAGTTGCGCTGCATGCGGCACCTGAGGGGTGTTTTTTTTTTTTAGAAACGTAGAATACTCGATTTCACCAGCACATCTATAACATGAGATTATTTGTATATATATGCTGTCGGTTATTAATCATGCGTCTAATCAAAGCTGTTTTACCCTCAGGTGCGAAAAATGTCGGAAATATAATACGCGATAAACGATATTGGCAAACAGCTTATCAATAGCCTCGTTCACCAGGCCTTAAGCATTTCCTCATAACACAGCCCGGTTTCTCTTTCTTTTTCACTCTAGCAGATAATACTATTGCTATTTCTTATTCCACCAAGGTGATTAATTACTTTTACAAGGTCATAGAAAGCCTGTCTGCACGCGGAACTTAATTTAGTGTCATATTCAGACGCGGCACCGGAGCTTCATTTTTTTTTTTTTTTTTTTTTCATTGCCTAACTATTCTCCTACAATGCTCACATAGTCTTTAGAAATACATGCGGTATAAGCCTCAAGATAAATAGTTTAAAAGCTGTTTTAAACGGAAGCAGGTAAACGGTACCTTTCTCGTAGCAGTTGCTGGCTCAAGCTCAAGTGACTTTTATACCGGACGGTGAAAGCGTGTCGTTGCCTCTGATAAAGCTGTGTGCGCCCCCATGCGCGCGCTCCGGTCTGAAGATATTGCGGCCGTGCAGTCAGACCATAACGGTATGGCGGACGCAGGTCACATTGAACTGACAGGCGCACACCAGTCTCACGACTCAGACTACCTACCCAGGTCTGATTTTTTTTAAAGTGATGTGCGGGGTTATGAGGGGCAGCTGGGATAACTAACCGGAGACGCCCCGGCAGCACCATGGCGCTTTTTTCCCCCCTTTTCTTTTTCAATTGTGTTTGTTTTAATAGTTCGCTCAGCTGTGAACTCTTCTCACCGCGGAAGTATTCTGCCATGCAGTGGGTTTGTTAATCATTAATTGATTTCTGGTTTGAGTATTTAAAGTATCCCAGGTGGGATTGGTTTGAGCTGCAGCGGTGGCACACTGCAGCGCGTTATTTTCCTCGTTCACTGTCTTTGTACGTGTTCGGCTGAGGAAATAACGTGGAAGCTGCTGGTAAATGCTCATGTGCCCAAACCAGGAACTCACTGTCAAGGAATTACAGCTGCCAGGTCATATGGGGGCGCAGCAGAGATACTCTCTACGTGTCCTATCAAATGTGTTAGTGGTGTTACAGAGAGGACAGAAGGGCGCAGCCTTTCTGTACGCGGCTGATCGGGTACACGGCGTTTGACGGGGCGTTTTCACACTGCACAGTTTCATCTGACTAGAGGAGCGCTGACTTAAAATCCCCTGGTCTGGAAATGGTACACGGTGGGGCTGCGGTGCGCGAAATTAATCCCACTAATACAGATGGGATGCTGGCAAATGCGTCCCTCCAGTCTCCTCATCGTGACTCTGCAGCGCGCCGTTCGTGCGCCCCTTCCGCCTCCCACCGCGCTCCGTACGGCTCCATCTCCCCTCCAGGCTCGTCTCCGCGCCTTTTCCTGCCGTGCCCCCTTAAAAAAAATCAGGTGTTGCGGGCTAAGAGTTTCATGATCTGGCTGTTTCCCTACAAGGACCGACTTTCCATTCTCCCAGATTAACTCAGGAGGACAGGAGCCTGTCAGCAGTCGTGCGTCATGGTAAATAAATGACGCGCTGCAATTATTTAGGGAGTAAACTGTGCGGTTCAAGCCCTGTGGTACGTGACTAGGCTCAATATATCCATGGACTGCGACTCAGGCGGCTGTGCCCGCGCCTTATTGCGCATGACGGCTGCTGCATGCTCCAACTCTTTCACCATGTGTACTTACTACAACACATACTACAACACAAGAGGGCAGCAAAACGTTTTCTATAAGGACTCAAATCAGCGTGTTTCCTGATTGAATGGGGTGACTGGGCAGTATTTCATTGTAAAACAAGGCAAAAATAAATGAACTACCAGTTTCTGATGACAAAATGAAGAGTTTATTGAGATCACCGTGTTGTAAATTCATGTGATGATACTAAAGCATTCAACTTTGTAAGATTTATTCAGATTTTTTCCATAAGGCCACTGGCGATGGATACAGGCAAAAGAAATCACCCTCAGGGGGATGTCCCTCATTAAAGCTTAAAGTATATGTTAATAAAAGGAGCAGACTAAGAGGATATTATTGCTTTCAGATAACTGAATTTGTCTGGTTTTGCAAAAAGGCCAACTTCAGTTTCTACAATTACAACGATGGCCCAGATACTTTGTGTTTGCTCCTATAATAAAACATCTCTGAGATTTAAAAAAAAAAAATCAAGTCATTTTAAAATAGTTTAATATTGCTCAGATTCAAGCATATCAAGTCAGAAAGAAAAGCCAGCTCCAACAAAGGCCTGTCCCACAGGTTCAATATATTAATGTACAGCAAAAACAAGAAACTCGTTTTCACTTATTTAACTAATATAAATCACTAAGGAAAGAAACGCTTCATCAGGAGCTGTAAACCCACAGCAGTAACTCAGTAATATGGTGATCCTTTGAGATTCAGCACGGAGTGCCTCAAAGGTTTAATCAGTGTTCATTAGCAATACCGGTTACAGCATTCTGGATTAGGTAAGGGACACACATATCAACAACAGTACCAATGAAACAAGACTGCCTTACGAATATGTTCGCAAATAGGATACACAACAAAACATGTAACCACATAGTGTGTAATTTAAGGCTGGTGGTGTTTCTGTTGTATTTCAAGTCTCACTGTACATGTGTGTGATTTACTGTACAGTTTGAGAAAATTTTAGGCTGTTGTAATTTGAAATACACAGGAACTACCACCTTTTGAAGCTAGTGTCTGCTACCTTTAAAGAACAGTGCGACATACAGCTGCATAGATCCAAATAATAATCCAGCCTCTGCGATTTAAACAAAAAAAAAAAAAAAAAAAAAGAGCATTGCATTGATGCATGAAAGTGCTAGAAATGATATAAACAAGGCAGGTTCTCTAGATTCGTCAGCAGGAGAACAGCATCTGTGCACAGTGATTGTCAGGGAACAAGATAGACAGACAGATAATGCCCAATGGATAAAGTCCAATGGAGAGTCATGGAAGAACCCTGTCAAAATCAAGTCTCTAAACAAAAAAATATGGGTTTTTTTTTTTTGGTTATCAGCAGTTGGAAGGTCATAACTAGTTTACATACACTTTGGTTTATGAAGCCAAGTTAAGCCACTGTACAGTCAGCTGTGCCAAACTGGTTTTAACACTGAGGAATCATTGCACATTTAACAGCTGGTCCTTTCACCAGTCCCTGAATCGGAGTCGGTTGAAGGCCTCTTTGATGTCCTCATTGGTCTCTGAGCCTCCTCCGGTGCCGATACGGAGTACTTTGCTGTGAGGGACATCCTGCTTCAGCTTTCTCTTGCTGAGGACCACGGTGCCTTCTTGCCCCACCATCCCAGGACCCGTAAGCAGGAAGTAGGCAGCATGACGCCCGCGCTCCAACAGTGTGGCTGAGAAAAAAAACACAAATACAGTCACACAAAGAGTGTTTCCTTAGTCACACGTTGTTGTAGTTAAATGATAAAATAAATGTTGTTAGAGCATGAGAAATTTAAGACCACCTTTAAATGTTATGATGTGGTCCATGACGTTGCTGGACTCGAGAAGAACTTTAGAATAGAGTGGATGCAGCATGTAGGAACGTCGGTCGCTCGTTAATGGTACCTAGAAGGAAACATTTGAGTCATATCAGCATTTCATGAATTTCTGAGTAACAGAGTTTTATCTGTAACGTACATCTTTCCGTAAAGGCAGCGGACTTACAGAGGAGTTGGTCTCAGAGGGCATCGTGCCCCAAAACACAAAGATTGAAACAGAATTGGTGGTGTGTATCGAGGCGGGTCTCGGTGCATTCGGACTGGCCAAAAGGCTGACTTCCCACAGCACACCACCAGACTTCCCATCAAGAATTATTATCTTCAGATAAGACAGACAGGGGTAGAATTAATCTATGATTCAAAATGAACACCACATGAGAGGAGCTCTTTTTAAACTTATCTTACCCTCTTTGTGTAGTTGCCAATATCCTCCTCAACCACAACATCAAGTAAACCGTCTTTGTTAAAGTGACCGAAGGAGGGCTGACTGAATGAACGAGGACAGAGGGGAGAACATGCATTTGACTCATGAAGGCTGGTTAGTAGTTTATATTTGAAGTGCTCTCCCAAAACACATATGACCATAAAATATCTATAGAAGTTTTAATGTCCAAATGAATGTTTATCTGTATGCGCAATATCAGTGTTAGAGCTGTAACAGTAACATGTCTTTGTCGATCAATCTTTTGTCTATAAAATGTCTGAAAATAGTCAAAAATGCGGGCCAACAAATCCTAAACTAATCTAATATATCCTGCCATCTTAGAGAACCAGACTGACCTAAATATTTTAGTTCTGTCTTATGAATTAGACAGAACTAATATATTTAGGCCATTTTGATAAAAAATTATAAAAATTGTTGCCAATTAATTTTGTTGTATTTTTCTAGTAATTGTTTCAGCTCTATATGTGAAATAAAGAAACAACAAACAGGAGGGTTACCTGAGGACTGAGCTGGTATTGAATTTCCATAGTAGCTGCAGATTTTTTCCATCGACTAATGCCACCTCCTTCCCAGTCACAAGCAGCAGGTTAGATGATACGTCTGCTTCATCTGTTTTGAGCACTTGTCTCACTGAGTCAGACCTATAAAGTAGAAATAAATATTATCCAAAGTCTCCCGCTAAAGCCACAATGATTACAAGCTGTTAAGTGAAATCTGTGTTGGTGAAATAATAAGTTAACGGAGGGTTTTTCGTACTCGTAGATGGACACAAGGCCAGTTGTGGCGCTAGCGTTTCTCTCCCAGTGTTGATCCTTCTTGAGGTTGACCTCCATCCCTTCTTTAGCCTTGGCAGCAATCCTCCACAGTGCCAGCCCATACAAGCCAGTGTCTGTGAACACAAGATCACTCAATACTGCCATCAGGAGTAAAGTACCTCCAAGTGTGTGCATTTATGTGCAGTACAGCACTTGTATTGGAACCTGAGATCAGTTTACTTTTCTTTGTCCCAGTAATGACAATGAGAAACCAAAGCTTCATAATAAATAGACGCACATTACAATTGTGTAAAGAGGAGAAGTCTCTTATTTTAAGAAAATACGGTGAAAATGACGCGTTTAAACACATTATCAAACACTTTAATGAAAATTAAAAATGTTATTTTACTCCACCCTAAGCTTCACCACAAGACTGTGATATTCAGCTGCTTTTATGCCACATGACCACCTCATGCTCCCTGAGTCAGTGCCACTTTTTTTAAAAGCACAATTCCAGTGAAATCACATTGGTTTCCAGATATATAACAAGGCTTTTTAACTTCTATACAGCTTTGGCTTATTTTCTGTTGGGACCGAAGACTTGATTTCAGACACTAACCTTTTTGGAGCAGTACGTAGTGAGAACCTTCTGTAGTGCAATGGAGAAGATGTTGGGGTGTTTCTGTGGAATTAAGAACCACTGTAGAACCGATCTGGACACCTGTCGTCCCTGAGAGGAATACCAGCTGAGTCTGCAGACATGATGGGAGACATGGAAATTGGGTGAATTCTGCAACTGCAACTGCAACTTTAACAGGTGATTTCACCGCCAAAACATATTAATCAACACTTGCACTGTGGGGTGATCACTGATGTTTACCTGTGTGTTGTCAGATGCTACCAGAGCCACATCACCGACTTCGTCCCCATCCAGATCTGGGACGCTAAGAACAGGCAGAGTGCTGTAAGGACCAGTGGGACGAAGCTGCTGCCAGCTAATTTCACCTGTACGCAAACACACCACACAGGAACAGAACGTTCAATGTGACTGAGTTTGTCAGATTATATAACTACAACTACAACTGTCCTTAAACATGAAATCTCATATTTGAACTTTGGAAAAATTGTTCTACAAAATAATCTTAACTCAAAGTCCACTTACAAACTTTCCTCTGAGCTTTCAACTACATCTCAGGCATCAGCAGATGGAGTTGACTCATTGTACTGAGCATAATACAGTTTATTACAACATGTTTCTTTAATGTTCACAGTGTGCTAGAACCTTGCTTTAACTCAAGTTGTTATGAATCTGACCAAGGGGCACTGTGAAATATGATCTCAAAGCAAAACACAGGCTACTTTCACAAAAGTAGCCTATAGTAGGTAGTTCAGTGTTGTTACTAATGTGTTAGGACTGAAATTAATTATGAAAATGTGTATTTTATTAATTTATACTATCCATAATACAGATATGTAGTAATAAATCACAAACCAGAACGTTTGTCAATGGCAGTGAGCTGGTCAGAATGGGACAGCAGACAGTCCCAGGTTCTGCCCGTTTCTTTATCCAGACCGCAGTGGGCCCAGTGGAACTCAGGATGCAGTGGACGCTCCCACAGGGTCTCTCCATCTGTCCCATCCACGGCTACCACAAATACGCATGGTGAAGGTAGGCCTGGAAAACACAAAGAGTATATCTGAATAACACAAAAAAACACCATATAATGTGAACAATCCAACTCTTGTTTCTTCATGACTGAATTAAAATAAAATTGAATAATGCTTCGTACCTGCATAAGCACAAGTATTGTTAGGACTGCCTTCTCTGATTCTGAGGACAAACAGGACATCCATCACCTTGTCATTGCTTGCAGCTTCAATAGCTAAGAAGTCATAGGTTGCTGTGGCAGAGAGAGAGAGAGCGAGAGCAGAAATTAGTCCCACATTTTAGACACTTCCAGGCAGTGAAAAGCGCACTATGGTACACACCTGCTTCATAAAAAGTCCTGTTCCAGGAAACGAGATACTGTGGTCTGACAGGGCAGGGGATGATGAAGGAGAAGGCAAACACTATGGTGAGGCAGAGGAACAGGGAGAGGAAGAAGACTGCAGTTCGCCAGTGGGTCAGTTTGGCAAAACCCAAGACTTCCTTACAACTCTTCTTCTTCAGCTCTGTTGACTCCACTCCGTCCTCTCCCCTCTTCAGAGGGTCGTCCTCAGTGGCACGTTCTGTGGTCTCCATTGTCGCCTCACTGCATTACTGACCCACTAATCTGCTTGACAGGGGAAAGAGCTTTCATTAAAACCTTACCTCAATATAAAGCTGATCTTACACAAACTCTTAAATGAGACAACACTATTTATGGATTACACTGTAAATACTCCCATCCTGAGATACAGTATCTGCTTGCTTCTGATTCTGTCGCAGTGTGGAATAAACTACAAACCTGCATGTGTCAAAGTATCCAGCAATAACACCAAACAAACCTAGCTGGCATTCACAGATATAGTACATGAAAAAATACTGAAGGCAGCAGTGTCTGTGAGTCCAGCTATTTCTGCTGCATCACCCTTTGTGGATCTGAGCCTATTCAGAGGTGCCAGCACTGACTCCAGAGATTTCTCAGCACAGAAACAACAAAACCATAATGAACAATCCTCATCACCCAGGCTAGCTCATCCTATTATTTGTTCTGTAGCCGCAGGCATATTACGCCACTGGAAAACATTAAAGGCACTGGTGTGTGGGAAAAAATACCCCGTAAAAGTATGTTTGTAACTTAGCAAGAACATCTGATGTCATAATTATTTTTTTAATCGCTGGATTTACCGTACGATGTTAGCTAAGTAGCCCCAAGAAGAACGTTCCCCCCGAGTACAACATAGGTCAGTGTCGGGTAGCTACTTTGTTAGCGAGCTTTGGTTAGGAAAGTTCACCGTAAACACCTGGTTAGTTTAGTAACTTGTTGCTCAAAGTTCAGCCCCCACAAAGAAATGAGGAATGAGAGGTAATGTTATCACTAAAATCACACCATCTGCAGTTCAAAGAAGAATTTACATTTACTCAAGAAAAGTTTTTTCTTACTTTACGCCCCACTGTCGTCTGCTGTAGTCAGTGGTGCAGCTAACTTACATAGTAGGCCTGACACACACCAACAAACCTGCCTGTCAACCTCAGCTGCGTAAACAAAAATGACAGTCCGGGATTCAGTGCCCCGAACTTTCCTGTCAGGTAGCGCTTCCTCGCTCCTTACGCTGAAGACTTTTTGGACCCAAACAGTGTCAAAAGCCCCAGCTACGACATTAACTTGATCAATAAGGTTCTCACCTAAATCTAGTTAAAGCACATAGTAGAGGAACTCAAAGGGGAGACCAGATGGCAAATGGCTACTGCCTGACAGGCTAAGCTCAGGGCAAACGTGTATTCAAGTTTACAGGATTATATCCCATTGGTTAATTTACTTGCGCTCGAGTGTTACGAGTGGTCAATCCAGACCAGTATCCCGCCCTTCTAGCATTAGATAACCGGAACTTTGAAAAAACGAGTTCTGTCGTCACTTCCCTAATATAAACCGGAAACTGGCGAGTCCACGAAATAGAGAAAAGCTGCGAGAGGTGATGCTTGGACGAATAAATTACCATATAACCTAACAACAATATTGAGGAGCTGCTTTTGGTTGCCTGCGTTTTATATAGTGCTATCGACGGAAGACCCACAAATGTCTGCCCAAGCTCAAATGAGAGCTCTGCTCGACCAGCTAATGGGAACAGCGAGGGATGGTGAGTTGCCGTAGCATGCTAGCTGAGCTAGCTAGCCAAGATGGAGCCACTGCTGAGGCTGGCTGGTGTTGGCGTGTGATGGACAGACCTGCATGAATGGATGTACTGCAGAGGGCTGTGTAAAATACTGTAACGTAAGGCTTAAGAAGCCTTTATGGGTTAATGTTGGGATTTAATGTTTGCATCCACTGTGGCAAATTTTAATTTAAAGACGTTTTACTTTCGTTTTTACCGCTTTTAACGTCAACCAAATTCCTAGCTTGTGGCTAAGTTAGCTAAGGCTAATGTTTATTGTGAAGTTATCCATTAGCCTGGCGCTATGTTACTTAGCGCAGGACAATGTACAACAATTTATGGATACAGCGGTTAACGTTAACTCTACTCCGTTACATTCATAGTATTTATGGTTGTTACACATTTGACAGGTTTAATAATTACGCAAAATGAATCGGCTTATTTAACTGAGAAACTTAACGACTAGAAATGTCGTAATGTGATAGTATTTATTCAAACCACATAGCGTAACAGAGGAGAAAGAAGTACTCAGATTCATTAAAGTTAAACATAGCAGGGTACAATTACTCAAGTCCTTCATTGATAATTTTATTCAAGTTATACTCCATAGTTCTAATCATCAAAATTTATTTGAAGTGGCAAAAGTAAAAATCTGTTTTACGCAGCACAGTGGCCCCTGTTAGTGCAGCATTATAATATTGAATCACCTGTAAGAATTCATTATCGTGGAAGCAGAATTTTAATCTTGCTTGTTTAAGGTGGGGCTGATCTCAAGTAGGATATGACGACGAATGGTTTGTACTAACACTCATAATCATGTAAGAATGGTGTAACTGCAGCTGTCAATTAAAAGTAGGGCCTGAAATTCAGCAGAATAGAAGTAAATTAACTGTAAATAGAAATACTCAAGTAAGGTAAGCATATCTTGAAATTTTGCTTGGTTTTTCTTAACAACTTTAAGTATGTTAACTTTAAGGACTCTGCAACAAATAATAATAATGGTATGACTTGCAAGATGCAAACCATTTAAAAATAAATGAATACTGTTAATCTGTTCATAACTGCCAGTTTCTTTTATGGGTGCTTTGATGTGTTAAAATACAATTTTAATAGCTTTCAGCCATTTGGACGCAAACATTAAAAGGTAAATCAGCTGTCAAGTCTGATCGTCATTGGCAGAAAATGACAGCTTATTGCTGTGCAGTAATAGTGACTTTGTGTTGTGAGTTTGTGGGTGTATGTGTGATGAGATTGATATCAAATTCTTCCCATACATTTGTTGCATACAAACTGAACAATTGTGGCCCCTTTATTTTATTCATTAAGGTTCAGTGTATCTTTGCCAGCCTACATCAATCTGCAAAGGAGTTGCAGAAAAGCCTCATGTTCATCGAGCCGTGAGTCACACATAATTTTTAAAGCTGTTATGATGAATATCCAAACAATTTGTTTGCCTTCCGGAAGTTACTGTAGCCTTTTTTTTAATCACACAAATGGGTATATCTTCAGTGGCACTAGAATTACAATTTGGAGTACTATTTTGCAGCCTGAGCTAAGACGTCTGGTCGCGCTGAATCCAAACGAGCAGTTCTCAGTTTTCCATTAGACGTCTGTTTTCAGAAGGCAATTTTAGCAATCAGTCGAAACAAAAACTTTGCACACATAATTTACAATCTGACTTGTGTATGACTCCCAACTTCTTACTACAGGTATGGGCAAGAAAACTGTTCCCATTTATACTTTTCTACAACGGGTTTAAAATTCTGCAGCTGAGGTCTTGAAGATGCAGAAGGGTACAGTATGTGGTGCAGATCGCAGTGTGTATACACTAAATTTTTTTCCTTGGATTTCTTTTGTATTTTTGTTTTCATTGTGTTATATTTGTAAAGGGCTTGGCTGGAACATTTGTCTGAAATGTTTATATTTCTTATCACAGTCTTATTGGCAGGCTTTCCTGCATACTGTAGTCAAATTTGTAACTAATGTGTTGTAACCAAGGGAGTGCTATCCATATCAGTTGAATGAAACAATTATTTAACATTTACCAGTCTTGTGCCGTTCCTGGCCTTATCCTGTGATGCTCCACATTTACAGAGTGGACTTTGAGCCTGATCACAATTTAAATTAAGTTGAGGCTCTAATATTACTGAATTTTTATTGAGGTTTGGGTAAGGTAAGCACCAAGAATAACACATAACCACATACACACAGAGCCACATGTAACTTCTACGATGCTTACACATAAGTAAACATAGACTAGTGGACTTACAGTTTGTTTATCACTGGTAAATATAATGTTACACAAATAAAATATATCGAACCTTTTGACACAAATACGAGAACTGGTTTTCTCATGGGCATCTTTGAATGCAGTTATAGTGATACATATCTGTTCAGTTATTTTAGTGCAGTTACAATAATATATATTAAAGCACTGGATACCTCGCACCTGCTATCAAGTATGTGAGGTCCTTCTCACTGGTTGTTTTTTGGATTGTTTCAGGGGATGAGACACGGCAGAGGGTCAAGTTCACGGACGAGCGAGTCTGCAAAAGTCATCTTCTCAACTGCTGTCCACATGACATCCTGTCTGGAACTGTGAGTGAGCTTCATTTTGTCATAGCACCCAAATATACCAACTATACCAGTATCTATTTTAAGCTGCTGAAAGGTATTGAACACTTCAAAAACACATTTGATTCTTCACAGGATATCAGTTTTCTTGTCAGTAAAATACTTAAAAGAAGAAGAAAAAGAAGAATCTAACCATAAGTTATTGTAAACTATACAACATCACTCATTTATATTTGAGTTTGTGCAGTTTTGACTCATGTCTGCTTGTGTTTTGGTTTGATAGCGTATGGACCTGGGAGAGTGCACGAAGATCCATGACCTGGCACTTCGAGCAGATTATGAAATTGCCTCCAAGGAGAGAGATCTGTTCTTTGAGCTCGATGTAAGTATAAATAATACTAAAAAATAATAATAATAAGTTTTGTATGGGTATAAATACACCCTACAAGGAAGATGGCCTTCAGAGCTGGGTGGCATTACACACTGTTAACTTCGCTTATCTCTATTCTCCTTGGTCAAGCTTTTATAGATGCTTCTGCATAACACATCTGGGTCTCCCTAAAACTTCTTCCATCACAAGTTAACGAGCTCACAAAATTTCCATACACATATATCATGTGTATGCAGAGTTGTCAGCATTTTCTGTGAGTCAAAGCTGGTCACGTTATAAAGTAAGAATCAGCACTGCCTTCCTGTCTGAGTCTCTTTGTCTGTTAACAAATTTTCTCACTCTGAAAGGCGGTGGATCACCTGGAGTCATTCATTGCCGACTGTGACCGGAGGACAGAGCTAGCCAAGAAGCGCCTGGCTGAGACCCAAGAAGAGATAAGTGCTGAGGTGGCAGCAAAGGTGAGCAAACACATTTTTGAAAAAACACATTCTGAAACCCGTGAATTGCATTCATAGTTTTGAGTCTTTAACTTTTTTTATGCACCATCCAATTCGCTATGGTATTTTATTTTATTTATTTTTTTATTTTTTTATGCTGGACATGTGCAGATGTAAACTGTGTTGTTCTGGGCTGTGTTGTAGGCAGAGAAGGTTCATGAGCTGAATGAAGAAATAGGAAAGTTACTGGCCAAGGCTGAGCAGCTGGGAGCTGAGGGAAACGTGGATGAGGCACAGAAGGTCCTGCAGGAAGTGGAGAAGGTCCGCACCAGGAAGAAGGATGCAGAGGTGAGGAAGGAAGGAGTACTCGGGAAGTCCTTCAGTGTTGCACTTTTCTTGTATTAGTACTTTTGTCTTCTGATCCCTCAACGCCTCTCTTGTCTGTATGTGTCTCCTCAGGAAGAGTACAGAAACTCGATGCCAGCCTCCAGCTTCCAGCAGCAGAAGCTTCGGGTGTGTGAGGTATGCTCTGCTTACCTGGGTCTCCATGACAACGACCGTCGTTTGGCCGACCATTTTGGTGGGAAGCTTCACCTGGGCTTCATCCAGATAAGAGAGAAACTGGACCAGCTAAAGGTACACATCAGCCTTTCTGACCATGTAAACCCCTTAGTACAAAAATAAATTACAAGTATATCTGGGAGTGATTATTAGATTACATGGATGAATGAAAGAGTCCATAGGTTTGTTGATGTCACCTCTAATTGCGTATTGTGATTTTATTTTGATCAGAAAACCGTGGTCGACAAGCAGGAGAAGAGGAACCAGGAGCGCTTAAAGAGACGAGAAGAGAGGGAGAAAGAGGAAAGGATGAGGAGGAGGTGGGTGCATTTAAAATTTAAAATCCTGATGACATTCATGGTTCATTTGTACTATGAAATGGATGTTTTACTGTTCGAACTTACTGTTTTGTCATCCACTTGCCATATAGGACCAGATCACGCAGCAGAGAGCATAGAAGGTAAGAACGTTTCAATATCCACCTGCCTACATTTTAAATCAGACGTAACTGCGGTAAATTCTGACTTCCACGTTATCTGTCGTTCGCATCAGGTCCCGTTCTCGTGATCGCAGAAGGAGGCGCTCGCGCTCCTCGTCACGAGACAGAGACAGGCGCCGCTCACGCTCACGCTCCAGGGACAGGAGGAGGCGGCATCGCAGCCGATCCCGCTCCCGCAGCCGAGGCCACCGTCACAGCCACGAGCAGAGCTCCAGACACAAGTAAATACACAACAAAGCTTACACAGTTCTCACCAAGCCCCCACAGAATTTAACTTCCAAGTAACAGCTCCAACGCACTTGTCAGGAATTAGATGTTGTTTTTGTTATATTTTATTTTATTTTTTACCAGTAATAAGCAAACTGTAAGTCTATTAAACTGTTATTGCCTATGTTAAAACATTATAGAAGATACATGTGGCTCTGCATGTCTGTGGTACTTCGTGTTATTCGCGGTGCTTACCTTACCCACACCTCGATAGAATTGCAGTGATATTAGAGCTTAGATCAGGCTCAAAGTCCACTCTATAAATGTGGAGCATCAAAAGATTCGGCTGTTAAGGGCACCATATAGGTAAATGTTAAATTACTGTTTCAGTTAACTGATATAGATAGCACTCCCCTGATTACAACACAGTAGTTGGAAACTTGGCTACGTTATGCAGGAAAGCCTGCCATTAAGACCGTGATAAGAAATATAAACATTTCAGATAAATGTTCCAGCCAAGCCCTTTGTTTGCTTTTGGTTTCACTGCTGCAGCTTTTTTCAGATTATGCTTCTTTTTCTTATTTGTAAGAACAAAGTAGAAAATCTGTCACACTGCTTAGGTTTATTTATTTCTGTTCAGACCCTGAAAGGTGGAGAATATGTATTTGATTTTAGTTAAAACGACAAAAAATGTTGATGTATGGTTTTAAATAACTGAATAACAAACTGATTGATCACTCAGCCATCAATATCAAAATAGATAGTGATACTGTGACTTAGACTAGGCTAATTTTTTGACAGAAGCTTGTGAATGTATTAATCTGCTTGGTCCTCGGCTACCAGCAGAGTATGGAACACTTATCTGGTCATGAATCTGGAACAAACCCCTTCAGGCTGATGAGGATCTTCATCCATTTAGAGCTTAGAATTTGACTGTTAGGAGATGCACTTCGATTTTCTACTTTTCGCCACGGTCTCGTCACCCAGGTCGTCCAGGGACCGAGAACGCGCGTCCAGAGACAGGTCACGGGAGCGAGACAGGAGGGACGGCATGAACGGCAGGTCAGACTCCCGCCGGGCAGATGACCGGGACATGGGGGACCTCTGAAGACCAAACTCCATCCACCACCGACACACAATCTCCTCCTGTCTCTCTCACCTGTCTGTCTGTTTCCAGTAACCTGATGTTACACACAGTCCTTGCCTTGAGCCCTTTGTTCTCCCGCCTGCCTCCTTTCTTTGCTTTAACATTTAATGCAGCCGACCCAGAGGGTACACATACCTGAAATATTGTATGGAGTCACTTATCTAAGCATCCAGATATATCAGATTGAATTTGGATGGCGGGATTAGTTATTGATCAGTAGTGGAGTGTATTGTAATACCCACATCTGTAATTTGGTGGCTGTCTGTCCAACACATCCCACGTCTTGCTATAAACTACCCTATCGTGATTTCAGCAGATATCATGATGATCTGCTGAACTAAAGCATAAAACAGAACTTATCCATACTCTTTTATTGTTGACCGATGGTCTTTTGATACAGAATCTGTCTGTAAATATGTTTTGGGCCTAATGATTGTCTGAGGAGACTTGTCCTATCAAGAATTTCTTTTTTTTTTTAAATCTTCCTCAGCTTGAGTGCAGTTCTTGAATGTTTGCCCACTTATTTGTCTCCAGTACTTAGTTTGCTGATGCCCAGTTAAAGCTATAGGAACACAATTCCAAATCCATAGGTTTTAAAGTTGCTAGTATTGGTATCAACCTTATGTCTCTCCTTGTCCACTTTTTTCTTTTTTTTTCCTTTTGTTTTCTTAAGTAATCAGATTTTATTTCATACTGCCAGTAGTGAAGGGAATCTGTTCAGTTGAGAGGTTGGCCAGTATAAGTCAGTTCTTGTTTTGAGTTAGTTTTGGTGGAAGGTGTCTTGTTTTATAATTTGCTCTATCTTGATTTCTTTTATTATTTAAATAATGAAAATAAATGGTAACTTCAAAGTTAGTGTCAGCACGTGAAGCAGTAGTTTCAGAAACTATCCATTTGAAATTCAGTGCTGAATGTGTACACACTTTTATGTGTCGAGTCAAACTGACATTTTGGCCCAATTTGGACAGATTCCTCTGTGAGTAGATTTATACTTAAATGCAAACAGATTTTAAAGGATGCATTGCTTTACCTAATGTGTGGAGTCATATCTGTTTATGTTCTGCTGGAAATCTTTCTTTCAGTCTCAATTAAAAAAAAAATCCCACCATTTTAATTTTTATTGTGTAAAGCCATGTTTGTCATGATTGAGTTAGTAGACACGGATTTTACAGCGATAAATACATTTCATTTAAGTTAGTCCTTTTACTGCTAGACAGATATTAGGGAAGAAAACTATTCACATTAAAACAAACAACATAATTTACAAATGGTGTATTTGAATGTTAAAATATTCAGTTTGCACAGCACCTGCTTGCATTAAACGCTTGAAATAATTATGTCAGAATGAGCACGATACTTTTCATAGACAGTTTTTGATGGTTGAAGTCACTGTCACATGTTCTCTGGTGAATATACTGTAATTAACAATTCATGAGTTCACTTGCAGGCGACGGCTGCGACAGTTAAACCCTTCATCTGAAACTCTTTGTGACGTTGACCCCAGCTGCTCACAATGTGCTGCTCTCCAGTTTCAGATCGACCTTCATCTTCTGTTTCTCCATGACGGCCTCCAGCTCTGTGGCCCTTCTAGCATCCTGTGGTTTAAAAATAAGAAGAAGCAAATCAAGACAGATGAAGATAGAGGGGTCATTGTTTTTATTCACCAAGCCTGCTGTGGAAAAAACTGATTGATTCAGAGATTTAAAAAGTCTCTGTGCCACAGAGGTCAAAGGTATTAATGTGTAGTGTGGATAGAGACCTTGGTGTTTGCCAATTTATGCCTCAGCTGTTTAGTTCACACAATGTAGTAATGGCAGGATAAAACTACCTGGTTCTGGTTTTACAAGCATATAACCATAATTAGTCATTTTCAGAACACATTTTCAAAACATTTTACTGAGTGGTACATACTTGCTTGTCACTTGCGTGACTTGCTTGTTGACTGTTCAGCCTGGTTTTTGTTTACTCAAATAGTTTTGTCACTGATAAACTTTGATTTAAAAAAAAATGAAGGGAGATAAGGCCCCAGATGAAAGAAACCTCACTTTCCCTTGAATTTACCTCCAACAGGGCTTTCTGCACCGTCAGCTGACTGTAGACTCTGGCGCCCTCATCTGGAATCACAGCTCGTAGCTCGTCCTTGTTGAGGGAGAAGAGCTGGGCACCTGTCAGCACTCCCAAACACGACACCGTCCTGGGGGACACAACACACACAGATGACCTCAGACCACAAACTCTCTGCTGGAGCTGCTACAGTGCAGACTTTTATATAAGCTCTGTGTAGGAAATCCTCCCACACGCTATAATTAGTGTCACGGGAAGGCCACTTGTCTCGACCCCTTAATGAATAAACACTAGCATGCGGGCAGCACTCCAGAGTAAATGCAGTATGTGGTTAATCTGGTCTGTAGTCAGTCGCTTAGATCCACTCACGGTTCACTGAAGCCTTTCCCTCTGAGCCACTCAGCCACTTCCTCTGGAGGAGAGTGGTAGTCCAGCGGGACAGAGGTCTCTGAGGAGCGAGGGATGACCAGAGGTTTGTTCAGATTGGCCTTTCCATTGGTCAGTCTCTGGAGCAGCTCGTCATTCACCAACATGACTGAAAAGATTGGTGGTGATAGAAATGAGGGCGACATTTCAGCCTTTCCTGCTCAAATTAAAACATAACTTCCATAACTGATTTTATGTTTTTCATTTTGGGAGTAATATTCATGTCAGACTACCAGATTTTATTTTTACTTGTACTATTTTTTTAAACAACACTCACACATACACAGTAACTGTGCCAGAGACCATAAGACATAAGTAGCTCCCTGTATTCATCTTCAACCCCCCTTATCACAGTACTCATGTAACGCACCCATGACTCCTACACAAACCACATATACTTTGGTACCTTTATCTGTGTCCTCTGCAGCTGGTTGATTATATGCAGGTAAGCTTCGTGGACGCTGTGGGGAGTGGGTGGGGGCCTGGGGCAGAGAAGGAGGGCTGGGCGGGACTGCAGAGAAAGTCTTGGCGAGGGGAGGCGGAGCGGGAGCCTGCAGGAATGCGGAGCAGAGAGACTTCAATGCTGGAATTCACTCGGGTATGCACAGGTGAGAGCATACCTGTGTGCTCGTGAGGTTCATGTATGCATGCATGTGTGCGTGGGTGTGTTTGTTTCTTACACTGGGGGGTTTGTTGGTGACGGGGCTGTCTATGTGAGCTATGGGTTCCAGGATGTTGAAGGGGACAAAGCCGATCTGGTTGAACCGATTACGACACTTCCACCAGCGTTTGGATGATTCAATCACCTGTCAAACAGAGGAGCTGCTGTCAGTCAGTGAACTGCTGGGTGGATCAGCAGCTGCAGGTTATCAGCAATTATTCACAGGATGCCACTGTTTTCAGAATACACACTTGTCTACAGTTTGTTTTTAATAACTGTACAACACACAGTAAAATCATTTTGCAACGTATAGAATTATATAATTAATCACAATTGAAAAAAAATAGAAGCTTCATGATGGATTCCATGAATGCACCATGAACACATTTTACTGTGTGACTGTTCAGGAATTACTTGACTTTAATTACCTCAAGTGTCTCCCCCTGCTGCACTGAAAGCTCGCTGCTGTTCCTGGCAATGAAGTCGTAACTGCAGCTGTAGAGTCTTTCAGGTTCTGGTGGGAGTGTGTTGCCATCTCTGAGAGGAAAAAGGAGACAGATGCTGTTATCGTGCAGTCGAGGTAAATAAGATCCGCTGATGGATTTGTTGCTTAAAGACGACCTACGTTTCACTGCTGACTTGGTCGTTGGGAGGGCTGACTGGCTGAGGAGGCTGTTGCTGCTGTGGGTGAAATGGACATTCATGAATATATGGCATACACACACACACAGGCATAAACAAGTGGAGAGAATAAGGGGTCAACATACAGAGAGAGTGGGGGTGGTTGACAAAATAAAAGACTCAGAAAAGTACGGCAAGAGCTTTGGCAGTTTCCTCTTTTCTGAGCTGAGCTTTCACAAGAAAAATTAGGCAACTAGCAAAGAGAGTGAAGAGTAAAAAGTAAATTATCCTCCTCATCTGTAGCTTGGACGGCAAGTGTACTCATCAGCTAAACACCTTTTTCAAAGAGGATTTCATGTAGCCTTAAAATAATGGTTTATAGCCAATGCAAGTACAAAAACAGATGTATTACTTGATCAAAGAAGAACAAAACTTGGAGGCAGTGACATGATGGCTGGATGGGCTGTTTTTCATCAGGGTTCAGCAAGTTTGCATTTGAAGAGTAAATCAATTTAAACCAGTTTTTAAACCATTAAAAAAAACTCGCCTCCAGTCCAAAATTTCTGTAGCTAAATATCAAACAGTGCTAACTTTGCAATGATGTGAGCAACAATAACTTCCACTAGTTTCCCAAACAAACTAAATTGCAAGGGAAAATGTTGCTATGGCAAATTTCCAACCTTGTTATAACACTTCAGAGAACTTCCACGCTGAAGAAACATCCACTCTCCACTACACCGCAATTTTAAGTACTTGTGTAAGAGAACTGATGAAGCTCTAAAGGAGAGTGCAGCTCTGGTGCTCACTGCACTTGATATTTATGTGTGTTGGATTTTTACACACTTGTGTTTTGACTGCTCTTCTCTTTTGACACACAATGGAGCAAGTGTCTTGCCCATCTCATGCGCAGGTATTCCATACCTCTTGTTTTACTCGGAGGGCTTCATGTTTGTGCTGTGACTCGACCGGATCCTCCCAAACCTGCCCGTCTGCCCTCAAGGCTTCTGGCTTCCAACCGTCCAAGAACACGGGGCTGTACGGAGCTACAGGCCCTCTGAGCTGAGAGCTGAGAGAGCACAGAGAGACACCGCATTGGTCCTCATTGCACCGAAACTGTCCTTAAATACTTACTACACTAAAATTCCCCATTAAACCTTTAAGGTATTGAGCAGTTCTTTAAAAGCAAAACGCAGCTGCAGTCAGTGAAGGATCTCCATCAGATGAGACATGATTGAACATCCAATACTTATATATATTCGATAATATACTTTCTTAAGCTCCATGTGTTGGTAAAGAAAATTAGGCTAGTTAATTACACCATAAAATGTTAGCTTTAATCTCCAAGAGAGAGGTGCAATGAATAATCTCAGGAGAAACCAGACAAAGTTAACTGATTGTTGATACCAACCGAGGGAGTGTCCAGTTAGGACCCAGAGACGTCCACAGCTGCCTCTCCTCCTCATTCAGGTTGTCTTGTAGCAGGGAAACAGCGGAGTTGGTCAGGGCGGGGCTGGACACTGAGGCTCCGAGAGCTGGTCCTCCTGTAGTTTTCACCATCTGTTTCCACCCGGATGAGACAACACCTATGTTAATGCCCTCAGTCTGCAATATCAGGCTGATACTGATACTCAGCATCTAACTGTAGCCGGTGAGTTAGACAAAGTGAAGTTATTTTCCATGCTGATTTGAAGTCTGTACACTGCTACACACTTTTAAAGGCAACTTTTTTTTTCTTCTTCTGTTCTGACAGGCAAAGCACAGAGAGACAAAAGCCTAATGGACACATCTACATGCACAAACAACACAAGCACGCACAGCAGAAGAAAAGACAGACACAGTTCCAGAGGTATGAGGCTCTGTGTTTTCATCCAGGTGTGCCAGTGTACACAAATCAAACACACCCTGTCCACTCTTTGAATCTCTTTGGTCTGATTCATACCTGAATGGAAAAACCAGGGCAAAGACCATTGAAGTTATATAAAACATAGGCTGAGGCACACCTGAAATTCCATGTCTTCTGATGCACTTTTATTTGAAATGAGTTAAATACTCCATATACTTGAATTTAATTCTTTCATCTGTACTTGCTGTGGCTTTAATGAAAGGCCTGTGGATTTGGAAATTCCTTGAAAAGTGAAAAAAAAAAGTAGGTAAATGTTATAAGAGCAAATATTTTGTTAAGTTTGTTTAAGTTTCAATATTAGCGGCACTTCTTTTTCGGGAGAGTCAGAAAGGAACACTTGAAAACACGGTAATTCAAAGCAGCAGTCAGGGGACAGCAACGTGACCTGACTGGCAAGAGGGTCCAGTTCAAATCTGAACCAAATGTTTCAGAAGTATGCACCAAGAACCCATCCCTGCATACAGATACCGCCACGCAAACAAGATCGCACAAATGCTGTGCATATATCAAGTGTTTGGAGTTTCAATTAGGCGATCACACACTGAACAACCCTGTGTAAATACTACACTGCCTTTTCCATTATTTTGACATGACACATGCTTACAGTTTTTTTTATGCTGTCCAATAACATAGAGTACATGATGTGTCATCACGAGACACGTGGATGCTAGATTTATTTTATGATCATCACGTCCTGCCCCATGCTTCTTTCTTTTTTTTTTTTTTTTTTTTGTCTATGCTGCTATAATAGACAAGACATCATGTTTACAGCAATAGCAACAACAGGTGTTGTCCTCACAAGCCCTGCTGGTGGGGACGTAGAGGTTATGGCACTCACTCACCATATCCAAAGGTTTGAATATGTGGTGAACGAGCTCTTCTGATGAAGGATTAGAGATGATTGATTTCAGACGGGCCTGTGAAGAAATAAACAGAGGAATTTAATACAGTGTGGCGCAGTGAGAATAAAAAAAAACAAAAAAAAAACCAAAAAGAACGTGTGACCTGACTGAATACACACCAGCAGGCAGAAGCAATATTTGAATTTCTGGAAGATATCAATGAATTCCTCCTCTGGTGGGGGACGAGCCTTCGCAGTGAGTAAATCCTCTGTTGTTCAGAATAGGAGATACACAAAATACAAAAGGTTTAACACGACCAGAAGTTGTGTTAGTTCACTTTGAAAATTCTATTTATGTGAATATCATCTGCAAAAATCTATCTAATTTTTTATTTATTTTTTTTTTACCTTCAGCACTTTGCTTTTTACTTTTCTTCTTTTTCTTCTTCCTCTGGCTCAGCACCGTCGCAGCCTCTGCCGTCTGCTGCAGCTTGGCCATGAAGTTCTCAATGTCGTCGAAACAGTGATTGAGGATCCCCTGAGGAAGGGAGAGCCAGTTTGTTACGGTGTTCAGGTATGAAATGGAGACGCAGAGATGGCTGAAAAGACACAAAGGTGAGGAGGTGGCCTACCACTTCTCTCTCTGCTCCAAGAAAAGAGATGTCAGGCCCGCCATTCACAGCATTTGCTGCTGGAGAGGAGAGGAGAAGATTCAGCTCATCCATTTTCAGTCATGGCTCTAGTGTTTGCTGCATTTGGAATTCCTGCCCCCTTTTTACCCCTGAACCCCCACCCCCACCCCCGATGAACACAAACACACAAAGCAATCTCTGTGCTCCTGAGCCTTTTACCTTAAATACCTCTGACTGTGTTTCAGCTCTCTTCTTTCCTTCTTCTTCTTCTTACCTTCCCATCGTGTCAAATCTCAACAAACATTCACAGCGAAGAACTTTACTGCCATACACAGACATTTGTGTCTTATTTTCTTACCTCTGGGTCCAGGGTAAGGTGGAGGGTTTGGCGGTGGGGGATTTGGAGCGTGTGCTATGGGGGGACTTGGGATTTCGTAGGGGCTGATCATGTCTCCTCCACTCTGAGGCCTGAAAGACAAGAGGAGAGTTTCAACCCCTGCTACACTCCCATGACACTGCACCCTTCTCTCTGATGATGGCAGCAACCACTTGCTCAGCACCATCACAGGAAACACCCTTCAGTGAGTGCTCAAGGAGGTCAAACACACTGTCAGAAACACACATTTCAACTGTCAGACAAGGCCCATCCTCATTCTGAGAGCCTCAAATGGACGAAGCCTCAGACACTAGCTACAACAGGAGGACATCAGCGAGACAGCGCAGATATAAAGTGGTGTCTCTGAAATGCCGTCCCGCAGCCCTTATTCCACCATGAAGGAACAGTAAACAGTATGACTATGCTTACTCATGGCTATGCCTGATGTTGTGCACAACACTATGCCTCAGTCTAAATTCTCCCTTAAACAAATCACCAAGCAACAAGCCCGTTTTAAATGCAAAAGACGGGGACGTGTATCTCTGTGTGTTTGTCTTCTCTTGCACACGCATAAGCTACGTGGAAATGCCTCGGAGCGCTAAGTCAAACTTTTCCCTTTGTGTTACTGAATCAGTAACTAAACAGAAAAATCCAGTTGTCTGTCTGTCTATCTGTCTGTCTTACCACATGTGTCTGTCCTTCACACGTCCTTCAAAGAGAAATTTTTTAAAGCAGGTAATCCGTTCAGGCTTCCAGTCAGCACTCTGCTGCCGTCATCCCTCCACCTGCTCTGTCTCCCTGCTCTCTGTCACAATGGCCTTGTTATCTTTGTCACACCTTCTTAAGTTATGTAGAAACCGGTAAAACGAGTCTCCCTCTCTCTCTCTCTCTCTCTCTCCCACTCTCTCTATGTCAGCTGTTTACACTGTCCTCTCTGTCGCTCACTCCCTCTCTTTCTCAAACAGGTGGATGGTGACACCAGACCGCTTTGATTCAGTGGAAAACGAGACATAATGGAAGCAAAAAAGGGAGAAAGCAAACAGTTTAATGGGAGGTGGGTCTAAATTATCGTGCATTATCTGTATCTGTATCTTTTGTTTGACTGTGTCTGATGCAACAAGAATGCACACTTTCCTCCATTAAAACCATGATAAAACATGGAAATGGGCACTTAAAAGCTCAAATTTCACATCAAATAAGGTTTTTTTTTTTTTTTTTTTTTTAGTTTAGAAGTGTTCATGAGTCCCATTTTGATGTAGGATGTACCTGATGGCATCAGGGAGCCCCTTACTCCTGGTGGAGGAACCTGAAACAGCGTGTGCGATGTTGTCACAGATTTCTTCTGCCTGCAAGAATAAGAGTCTGGAAGTGGCATCACTTGTAAAACCTGAACAGCACTGATGATTCAAACTGACACACTGAGTCAGACAGGAAGCACTGGGAAGCCGCTCTGGTGTTATTACTCACCTTCACAGTCTCACAGTTGAAGAAGAGAATGTCAGGCTTCTTATGATCTTCACCTTGGCAGATCAACATAAGGAGGGATGGGAAGTATTTTTCTGTGTTAATGGCATCACACCGGAAGATGGATTTGAAGGAGTACTTCTCCAGCTCATCCTGCAGGAGTAGATCAAACTTAGGGTTATTACACAAGGAAATATGGATGGAATTTCTCAGTCAAAGTATAAATCTCATCTTCATCCATTCAATCACTCACAACTTACAGGTCCTGTCACATTAAATCTAGTTTTATAAAACATCAGTTCTTTGGCAGGGATAACATTTCTAATCAGTGATTTTATTACAAAGAACAACATTTATTTTATGTTACTGAAACACAAAAAAAAGAGGTAGTCACAAAACTATATTTCACTGAGAATGCCAGTGAAGTATTGATTCAGGCTTTCTCTCCCACACCCTCCCTCTCGTGTCTCAGTCAATGTGCTTGTTGATCATTTCAATTCTAAAATTACAAATGTTATTGATGCCATTGCACCCACAAAGGGGAGGGCGGTCTCTGGTAAGAAAAGATCTCCATGGAGAAATGCCACGCTGGTCTGAATAGAAAAAAGAGAATGTTTAAAAGCTGAACACAGGTGGTGGAAAAACAAATCTTTATGTGGCCTTGCTTTTATAATTTGGAACTGAGAAATGCAAGACAGGCCAAGACAGACCCTGCAATGAATCTGCCTCCTTCTTCACTGGCAAATTTCAGAAAATAAGGCAAGCAGTCAGTGCCTCCATATCAGATACAGGATGTACGTTGCCCCCTGTGTCCACTTCAAATCGATTCAATTCAATTTAATCCTATGAACCAGTAAAAACATTCTGCCAGAAAATATTGTGCCAACAGACTTTTTCATAAAAGTTTCTAACTGCCTGGCCTCAGATCTTTTTCAAATTGTCAACACGTCTCTTCTCTCAGGCCTGTGAGACAAGGAACACTAAAGACTAAAAGTCAGCGCTCAGCTTTAGTCTGTAAAGTTAAAAACCACAAACCAAGCCAGAAATGTTGGTGTAGTCATGAACTCAAACTTTAACAGCCAAGTTGAGACAAAGTAAGCCTACTATCACCTTAAGAACATATCAAGGACTAAAGGACTTGTGTCTCAGCAGGATTTGGAAAAACTTGTCCATTTGTTTATCTTCAGTCGACTTGACTGCTGATCTGAATCAGCTGACCGCTGCAGCTCGAGTCCTCACTGAGACCAAGAAAGTTGATCATATCACTTCAGATCTCAGATCTTTACACTGGCTTCCTGTCTGTCAGATAACTCACTTAAATATACCGCTGCTGGTTTATAAAGCACTGAATGGTTTAGGGCCAAAATACATTTCTGATCTGCTGCTACACTGTGAGCCATCAGGGCCCCTCTGGTCACCTGGGACAAGTCTGCTTTCTGTCGCCAGAGTCAAAACTAAACATGGAGAATCAGTGTACAGTTTTTATGCTCCACCTGTCTGGAACAAACTCCCAGAGAAGTGCAGGTCTCCTAATAATCTTGCCTTGGTCTTGCCTGTTAACCACCATATCATCAGTTCTCACCTGGCTCTGTATGTCTCTGAGATGAATGGCCTGTGCTCCAACATCCAGGTACATCTGTTGACTCCACAGCTTTTTGGTCTGAGCCAGGAAGGAGAGACGTGACTTGGCTTCCTCCACACTCTCCACATCCCCGTCCTGGAGTGAGAACGTCAGCAGGTGCTGCAAGCAGAGAGCGACAAGTCGTGATGAGGAAGCGAGTAAAAGCGCATCTTAGGATATCACCCAGTCTCTGAGATAATAGAGATGAGACTCACGTTAACAAGATATCGTGACATGTTTGTCATCCTTTGTCCTCTGTGTCAGTGCTCTATGAGTAGACAGCTGGAGAGAGAGGATCAGAAAACACTTTAGGTGCAGCTACAAAGGGTGTTGTCCAAGAACCTTTGATCCACTCAGAGATGTAGATGGTTCATCTGGAACTGATGGTATTGTTTCAAAACAGGAAGTTTAATTTTAGCCTGCCTTTCCCTAAACTAACAGGTCGTAGACAGTACCTGTGAAAGCCACATTCTCATTCAAATTTTTCCTTCCCCTGTTTCAGTCTACGTCAGCCTATGCTTATCTCTGCTTCAGTACCCTGGGATTGTGCTGTGTGAGAGAGCCGCCCAACCAGTCCGACAACAGTACAGTCTATCTCACCAATCAATCTCTCAGCTCCTCAGTCATCATCAATACTGGAATCACTGGTATCAAGAGAGCAAACGTCCAGTATCACCGACACCTCCTTAAGGTTTCACCAAAAATACGCGACCAGAGTGTGTTTGTGTTTTATTCCTCCATACAATCAGTGCCAAACAAGTGTGGTGTCATACATGATGTGATATTTTAAAAAAAGTCAGAGAAATTGTAGGGTCTAAAATTAGCATGGCAACTTGTGTACACTCGAGTGAACAGAGAAAATATCATTTAAAATATTCAGTAAATTCCTACATCAGCACCCACTAAGAATTAATGTCTCATTATTAACAAAAAAAAAGAAAAAAAAAAGCACATCATGACCATGTTAATAACCACCACAAAAACATAGAAATAAAAAGTTCAAAATTAAGAAGTCTCAAGTGTTACGAGCCCTGGTGGATGATTGGAAACGGACGTTGAATCGACTTACCGAGGCTTATTAGGCTTCCAATGCTTTATTCCTGATGTTACCAGCTGTGTCTCTGTGTGTGTTTACACTGACAGTAAAACCTGTCCTGTGTCTCAGTGTAACTTCAGGTGTGTCAGCCTCCTCTCTTTGGTGCTGAAAGCTTTTACAGGGCAGGGTTTGTGTCACCTTGCACAGTCCCGCCCACTTGTACCACTCCACCTTAGAGATAAAAATATTTACTCATTCTCCTTCCTGTACACCTGCATACAAACAAGTGCATGTACTTCACATTAAGGTGCAGTTAGGAAAATTTCACAGGGTCATTGCATTCATTTTTAAAATTAAATTATTAATATTATTACAGGCAGTGTAGAGAAGGTTTTAAACCCCATCTAGCCCTTAATGCTGAAATAAAAAAATTTAATTTTAATTTTAATAATTAATGCAGAAATAAAAATTGACAATGGTTACCTTGTGTCTCCAAACACACAGGCAGATATTAGGTTAAGTTATTGATTGCTGCAATTTCATAGCACCCTGGGAATAAACTACATCCTTACATGGTATACACACACACACACCAGGTTCAGGGGGTGCAGTGGGTCGTCCATACATAAATGGAGGTTGTAAAACTAGGACAGTGGGGTGTCACATTTCACAATAGTCCTTAATTATAGGTGGCCAAGTCTCCATTTTGTCCACCAATAGGGGAGATAGGCGGAGTTAGGTGAAGAGGCAACAAGCGAGGTTTCCCCACTTGACTTTGCTTTGAGGACGTTTGGATACTTTATCAAGAATCTCGTCAATTTTCATAGCACAAGGTATTTGTCAAATATTAATGAATCCGTGCCGTTATTTTCCATAACTATGGGATATTACTGTAGTTTACAAGTCGATAGTGACGGTAGACAGTGTGTTTTATTTGCCTACTAAACAGGCATACGTGGCATACGCGTGTGTGTGTGTGTGTGTTTGTATGCATGACCAGTAACTAACAGGACCACGAGACTGGGGGAAATACATACTAATAAGTTTGATGGAGAAGTAGTCTGCAGAATCTGAATATAAGGCTGTTATAGTGACTCTCTAAGGACCAATATATTAAAGTTGACTGAAAAAAAAAACGTTTGGTGTCAGGCTCAGACTGTTGATTCAGGTTAGAATTCATCTTTTCATTAACTAAAAAAAGTTAGAAAAAACATGGAATGTGTGGAACATTCAATAGCAGTGAACAAAAACCTTCTCAGGTTCAAATGAACAAGTGCTAATTTGATACGTGTCACTTTGGTGATCAGGGGAGATAATCAATGCAAATCATAGGCCAGCATAGGATCACACGTGTTGGAAAAGAATATCTAAGACGATCTGCGCCTTATCCTGAGATCAGAGCTCTGTGTTCATGTGTGTGAGCGCCACCATGCGGACCATCTAAATTATTATTCTATGATGTCAACTGCAATTGCAACCCAGCAGCAGATAATGATAATAAAAATCTGACTGATTTTTTTTTTTATTAAGCTCTGAATACATTTCAGTTATTAGAATTATTTGATTCATTGCCCGTATTGAAAATATATGAATATATTTGGTTGAAAGTACCTTTGGTAAAATAAAATCAAAATGAACAACAAAACGGAGGGGGTGGGGGTATTTTCAACATTTTGTAGACGATTAATTGAAAAAAAAAATCACGGATAATAAAGATGACATATGAGGCAGCAGGTTGTCGCTCGTGTTTCCTGCAGCCCTTGAACGCAGCGTCGTAGTCTTGCATCACGCGGAAGAGGCGAGCCCACGCCAGTCAACCGCAATAGTACGCGGGCGGTTAGGGATTTACAGTATTTGGCGGCTATGTATTTACGTCTTTCTTAAAACAGATTTTTATGCCGACATCAAAGTATCAGGTGTGCTGCGTTTAATTTGATGAGTAGAAACAGGAGAGCAACGTTTATCTCGCGACGTGATTGACAAAAAACGGACAAACCGAGGCCACACGTGTTCGAAGAGAAGAATAAAGGTTTCTCGCAGACTGCCACCTGCCATCATCCTCTGCCTCTGCAGTAACATTTGCCGGTGTCCAGGTCAGTTTGGTTTATCAGAGGTGTCCGGTTTGTCTGTGAGTCCAGACAAAGCCTGGGGATGCTCCTTGTCATTGTTTGTTTCACTTTAGAAGACGCGCCATGTTCTTTATTTGTTATCATTGTAGATAAAGAACATTTGTAGTGACGGAAATAATATGAAGTATGGGAGGAAACATGCTTATGCGACCCATCTGGTCTAATCGGAGATTATTTTACACATGGGGAAACTAGGTGAATACAATTAGTGTACTTAACCACCTGGTGGGATAGCAGGCTGTTTATCAGTGACACATGGCTAAAGCTAACATAGTCTAATGCATTAGCCCTTACAACAAGTCCTACGCTCATTCATATAAATAGGATGGACAAAATATTAGAAACACCTCCCATGAGAGCATATTTTAAGGCAACAGCATCCCAGTTTACTATATATCTGAACCAGCACTTCTCTAAAACAACTTCTGCTACAGCCACAAAACTGTTGTGGAGATTTTGTTGCAGTGCTACATCAGTTTTAGCTAGGTGTATCTAATAAACTGGCAGCTGAGTGTATGTACCCACACACACACACACTTCTCTAAAGTAAATCGATGAGACAGTATTCTTGCAATGAAGGATCAGTACAACACTCTTGAAACAACTGTTCAACTGCATTAAAGTCCCAAATATTTAGCAGAATGACTGGGTAATTTGATTGTTCTTCTTTGTTTTCCTTTTATCTTAGATGGAGAAGCAGCCCCTGCCAACTGAAGATGACAAATCAAGAACCCCAGAGTCAGAGGTTGATGGCTACGCTGTTGAGGAGAGCCAGCAGGCCTTGTCTGAGCCTGCTGCTCGAGCCGGATGGAACAGTAAAATAGAGTACTTTCTGGCTCAGGTGGGATTCAGCGTTGGCCTCGGCAACGTCTGGAGGTTTCCATATTTGTGTCATCAGAATGGAGGAGGTGAGTGCCCGTTGTTGTCATCCATGTTAGATGGGGTCCCAGGGGAGCAAACACAAATCTTTCAACAACGCTTGACATTGCTGCTTTTAAGTCTGATTGAGGTGCTCATTTGCTAACTTAATGCCGGTCACCTCTTCTCCTCAGGAGCTTTTCTCCTCCTGTACGTGCTGCTGATGCTGGTTGTGGGCATTCCTCTGTTCTTCCTGGAGCTGGCAGCCGGTCAGGCCATCCGACAGGGCAGCATCGGAGTCTGGAAGTACATTTCCCCCAGACTTGCAGGGATCGGCTACTCCAGCTGTGTGGTAAGATAACAATTGCTATATGATTGTCCCACCTACTGAGACTGTTAGATTGTTCAGTATATGCATAACAGGTGTGTTCTACTTCAGGCAGAAATTTCCTTTTCAAACATCAAGAAAAGCACATTACCAGTGCCATAAATGTAGGGTGAAGGAGCGATGGTGTATTTATCTGGTTAATAAAAAGTGTTTGGACAGAACTACGCTGTGTAGAGGTGTACCAGCTGTTCAAATAGCACAAAATGGTGGTGAAGTAATTGGGGCTGGATGTCTGCACGGCTCTCCAGATTCAATTTTGAGTCACAAAATCCAGAAACGATTCTTGATGATTGAGGTACGTAAGATAAATACCAATGTTGCATAAAATATTTCACAGAAGAGCTTAAAAATTTCTTAAACATTCAACACGAGAGCCACACTGTTGTTTCCTTGAATATAAAATTGCGTGCGTGCACATTGTTTGTTCAAGTTGTAAACGCATTTCCACAGGTGGATCAGGGATTTGTGTTCATTGACAAATGCAAAGCGACTAAAACATGAATTGTATATATTGTTTTGAGTGTACATTTGCAAAACAGTTGAGCAGGAATAATGAAAATCTGCACCACGTACAAGGGTGTATTCACTCTGCATATTTTAGAAATTGAATGCTACAGCTACACACAGACTATCATTACCAGCTGTTTCGGTTCAGTGCACATCCACTTTAATGATCACTTTGAGCACAGACAGGACAGAAACAGAAAATCTGCTCACTAATTTATCTGCACTGTTTGCATTGACAAGACATCGGCCTGATCTGTGGAGATAAGGTGTTAGCTCCCGACAGAAACAGACTGAATAAAGCAGAATCCACACACCGATCACTCGGTTTCCACGTCGTAGCCAGAAAGACTGTCTCTTCCACAAACACAAATGAAGCGCAAATCAGGGCACGTCAATCTTGTTTCGGTCTGTGCTTCTCCTACATGAGATCTGTACATTCACCATGAGGTAGGCAGTGTTAGCTAACCACCCCGAATCACCACAGTCCTACAGCAGGTCCACGTAGTTTGTAATTATTCACGTCACAGCTCACAGGACTGCCATGACTCAATGCAGCTCATATAGCCAGGTGTTATCTACTTTATTTTTTAACCTAAATAATCTTTTTTGCGCATTATAATGACTTGGTTTTCCACAAAGTGGAACTCCTAAATGTCGAGCAGCACTAACTGAACCACTGTATTGCTCAGCTTTTTTGACACGTGGTAAATGGTATTTCCACAGTCACTCTTGGAAAGAAAAATTATATCATTTTCTTTCAAACCTTATAATCTTGTTCTCACACGTCTTCAGGTGTGTTTCTTTGTGGCTCTCTACTACAATGTGATCCTTGCCTGGAGTCTTTTCTATCTTGGGAACTCGTTCCAGTACCCTTTACCTTGGAGCCAGTGTCCCGAACTGGGGAATGTAACAGGTAAACACTGAGCATCAAGATACAAAACTGACAAGACCTAAGCAGTTATTAAATTGTAAATGTATTAGCTGACTCACATGTAAGACTAGTACATGCTGATCTTATTTTTTCTTTCTTTTTCCACAGTAGGAGAATGTGAAAAGAGCTCCCCCACATCGTATTTCTGGTACCGTAAAGCTTTGGATATCACAGACTCAATTGATGACACGGGCACTTTCAACCCATACATCGTCTGCTGTCTTCTGGCAGCCTGGACCATTGTGTGCCTGGGAATGTTTAAGGGTATCAAGACTTCCGTCAAGGTAACCGTGTGATCTATTGCAGCGCTTGGCTTTTGTGGTATTTCTTTTGTTAATGTTTAGCAGCTCTCAGGTGTTTCAGCAGAGTTGTGATTATCAGTAGCATTAAACACTGGAGCGACTAGACCCTGAGTGTTTTTCACTCAATTGCTCTTATAGAGCTCCCACTTTTAAATGGATGATTGGTATATGTCTGTTTATCTGCACTGTGAAATTAGATGGTTCATATGTTACATTCTATGAGGAGTGTTTAATTGTTTAGGTTACTTAAAACAACATTAATTGTGTTAAATGTTTAAAAACCACATTGGCAATAAGTTAATTTTCATTACCACGACAGCGTTGACCAGATGAGCAGAAGACTGAGTGTTAAATAACAAAAATATCAAGAGAAGCTTATGGAAAAACACTGACTTACTGATAAATTCGCATGCCCTCTACATTGTTATTAAATCAAACATTCTCAGTTTGTTCAAATCCCATTCATGTGTTGGGCTTAGATTTCAGGGTGAACGAATCTCTGGAATGTGTGGATTAAGTGTTCACCAGCTTCAAATGGCAAAATCCACTGTATGTGATGAAGTATTTTAAAACTGGGTTGTTTGTTTTCCCTAACACATATCAGCCGGTCCAGTCTCTGTAGAGTTTACAGTATTATAAACAGCACAGCATTCTCGACGAGGTTAGTATTCAGGTTTACTAGACAAATTCAAATATGCTCTCTTCACAGGATTTTATCCCGAGTGGAGTGAAAATATCAGGAGTGGAAACCACGTTTTACTGTTTTTATTTAAAAGTAAACATCTAATGGGAGGTTTAATCCCACTCAGGCTGACATCAGGTGTTTTCACGCCATTACTGACTTAAGCACCTGGCTTCTCAATTACAAGGGCCATATGTTCAATGTGTAACAAGCAGCAGGCTTACACTTAAGATTAGAAATGTCAGTCATCTGTGTGTGTGTGGGGGGGAAAGGGTCCAGCAGGGAACTAACTAAAAGACAGTTTAAATAAACATGTGGAATGTAAATAAGTAAATCATAAATAAGTAAATAGTATGTTAAAAAAGATAAGATAGGGAGTCGTTTTAGGAGAGTTGTGCATTTTAATCCCAAGCACCTGTGTGCACAGGCAAATCCAAATAACTGATTCCCATTGATAATGCTGTTTGAATTTACTTGTTAATGTAATCATTACTTCTCACTTCCCAGGTGATGTATTTCTCCTCCATCTTCCCCTACGTGGTGCTTTTCTGCTTCCTTGTCCGAGGACTCCTGCTGGATGGGGCCTTAGAGGGAATCACTTTCATGTTCTACCCAAAGGTATCCACAGATAAAATGTCTGGTGTAGAGAAATCAGTCAGATGTGCATATTTCACTGATGCACTTCTTGGTACCTCTATCCATTTCTAGCTGGAAATCTGGGGAGACGTGCAGGTGTGGCGGCAGGCAGCCACTCAGGTCTTCTTTGCCCTGGGTCTTGGCTTCGGGTCCATTATTGCCTACTCGTCCTATAATCCCAAGAATAACAACTGCCACCGTGATGCCTTCACTGTCTCCTCTATAAACTTCCTCACATCTGTGCTGGCCACTCTGGTGGTGTTTGCTGTGCTTGGCTTCCGCGCCAAAGGAAAAGTCATGGAATGTGTTGTCAGGTTTGTTTGATTATAGGATAAACTTGTTTGTTTGTCTCAAACTGCGTCTCACACACTTTTTGACAGTTTTTTGGCCTGTGTGTTGCTATGTGATTTCTCCAGACACGACACTATCATATCCTGCCAGTATCTGATCAGACTTTTTACATCACATGAAGGAATAACATAGCTTATTAAATATACATGTTTATGATTGTGTATTCTTTTTTCTTGTTCTTAGTAATGTAAAGGAGCTATCGGAGCAGTTTCGCAGCAGTAATGTGGACAGAGGCCTGATGCCAAGCTTCGACTACTCTGTTCCCAGTTCTGTGCATCTAGAGGATTACAGGGCCTGGTTTAAACAGAATGGAAATAAGATCCCTGGCAATTTAACAGACTGTGACCTGGAAACAGAGATGCAGAAGGTAAAGACTGACTTTTTGCACTCATGTCAATAAAAACTAAACTGACGTCATTTGTTTGTTTTGTGTGCTGTACCTAATAACTAAAGCTGGCACTCTTGTTTGTGTTCAGGGTGTGGAAGGCACAGGCCTAGCTTTTATTGCCTTCACAGAGGCCATGTCTCTTCTGCCTGGCAGCCCTTTCTGGTCAGCACTCTTCTTCCTCATGCTGCTCAACTTGGGACTCAGCACCATGTTTGGCACTATGGAGGGCATCCTCGCCCCCCTCACTGACCGCTTCAAAACTCTGGCCAAGAACAAGACCAAACTCACAAGTAAACAGCTGTTTCACCTCTTTGACCTTTAGCATCATTTTTCTTATTTTAATGAGCTGAATCCCAAACCCATACAAGCCTCAGCATCACAGTACTGACCTAAACACCGTCTTTATCAAAATATGCTATTGGATGCTATTGGTATGGTCTTACCTCACTACCCTGTTGGCAGATATTAGGGGAGTGCCATCTAAGTCACCTCACAATTCGATTCGATTACGATTCACAGTGCTACGATCCGATGATTCCCCGATTATCGATGCATCTCGATTAATCTTTTTTTCCCCACATAGAATGTTTCTTTTCTCACTCTGTAGTTACTTGTAAAATAATGTATATTTTTACATATCCATTTATTGAAGTAAAACACGTTTATCTCTATCTTTTCTTTTCTAACTCCTCTGATAAAAGAAGAAAAAAGCATTAGCTCGCACATGTAATGCCTGTTTCATTTATTGATGTAGATTAAAAACAATAAAGTTTCGCAGTTTTTTCGCCGACGAACACAGAGCCGTAGCCAGCCGACATTGTTTTGAAGGGGGAGGGGCTTAGTCTGTGGAAGGGGCTTGTTGCGCCACCCAGATTTGCTTCCCTCCGTGCAGTTTTCCCCAGACACACGTTCCTCTTCCACGCGAAAACAGCATTGCACTCAAATTATGTCAAATTCCGCGAAATTCCGCGTTAAAAATAGAATCCGTTTTAGTCGGCCAATTCCGCGATTCAGTGATCGCGGAAATCATAGGGCCCCATAATATGTCCGGGGGGCACGCGCTACTTTGTTTTCGTTCCGACCGCTGCACTTTACTTCCGCTATTAAAAAAATCGATTCTTGAACATTTATGAATCGATTCTTAATCGTCGAGTGTCGCGTCACGATTAATCTATGAATCGATGAATCGGGCACACCCCTAGCAGACACCACACTCTGTCACTTCATATATGTCACTTCATCAGTGTCATATATGTGTCACATGAAATTTGAGCTAACAGTAAACAGGATTTCCTGCCAACCCAATGATGCATAAGTTGATTTCACTGAAACAAAGCACAGAAGGAGCAGCGTTATGTTTCATCCTGACACGTCTCTGTCCCCGTTTTCAGTTTTCAGCTGCATCATTGGCTTTCTGATCGGCCTGCTCTTCACCCAGCGCAGCGGGAACTACTTTGTGGCAATGTTTGACGATTACTCTGCCACTCTGCCCCTCATCATTGTGGTGGTTTTTGAGACCTTCAGTGTGTCTTGGCTGTATGGAGCAGACAGGTGAGGTCTATTCTGTGGGTGACTGACTTACGTCCTAACTTAAATCTTAAATTCCATGTAAATTTCAGCTGGTCACTGAAGTTCACTGAGACGCTGAAAGTTTACCACTCTCTGTCTGTAAAGGTTCCTTGACGACATCGAGGCCATGCTGGGCTGGCGTCCCAGTGTGATTTATAAGTACCTGTGGAAATACATTTGCCTGCTTGCTATGGTGGGGTTGCTGGGAGCCACCACCATTGGCATGTTCATCACACGACCTACTTATAGGGCATGGAACCAAGAGAAGGTATGGAGATTTATACGAAAGAGAAAAATGCACCCCTGATGCAGTATCACTGGTAAAGGGAAAAAAAACAGCTATCTGAAATAGGATGTTGTATTGGTGCGTTAATGTTTTTGTTTGTTGGGTTTGTTCCATACAGTGGAATCTGAACATAATTTTCTCAGCTATCTAAAACATCAGCATTAGGCAGTGCAGCCACAAGACATGTTGCATCTTGAGAAAGGCATGCTGCTGTTGTTTTTGTCAAGCCGTATCTTGCTCTCTCCACACCTACTTTCTAAAGGAAATAACTCACATTGAATATGTAATGCAATGTAGTGATCAGTTCTGTTTGTTTTAAGTTCATTAAATGTTTTCCTTGTTTTTGTTTTTCAGGCCACTGAGGGGAACCTGGATTACCCTGGCTGGGCTTTGGCTGTTCTGGCTATACTGATCATATTTGCCATGATGCCCGTCCCAGTGGCGTTCATCCACGCTGTTCTGAAGGAAAGGACAAAGCAAACATCCAGAGATGCAGAGGCTGGTCAGTACAGCATCGTAAACACCGACGACAAGTGCGAAACTCCCTTGACTGACATGTCAGAACTGGACCAAAGGAATGGGACCTGTTCTTCCTTTTCCTAAACATTGGACCTGCGATGTTACGCTGTGGGAAATGACCTGCAGGACCCAGGCAAAATTTCAGCAGGCCATTTCAAAGGACGAATTTTAATTGTATCTCTCTCTTTAGTGCATTTATGGCACAAAGAGCAATTGCAGTACATATCTAAAAAATCCTTATTTTAATATTTAAAAACATTTTTTATACTTAAGTGAAGCCCAAACATATCCAGAGGATATTACTTAAAAAAACTGTTGTTCACACAAATCCAACAACTTTTAATAAGTCTGTGATATGAAAAATATGGAACAAATAATTTATTAGCTACATGCTGTGACTAAAAGACAGAATTTTCAGTAAGTGCTGATATTCAGAGAATTGTTGTCCAAATGAGCAAAAACAATATTTCAGTTTTCAGTATAAGCCATACAGAAGCACTCTCTTGTGAGATGTACCTCATTCCATGAAGTCATAAATCTTTGACAGTGAATGTCCCAACAATTCAGTCTTCCACCTTTTGCTTCTCATTTAGTTTTACACAGAATTACAACTCGTCTCACTGTCTAAAATGTCCTCTGCATGTGGACTTTGTGAACCTCTAATGTGCTGATGTTTTTTTTTTTTTTAACCTTAATCATTGTTTAGCTTGTACAACACAGTAAATGAAACAACTGTTGTGAAATAGATCTCTTGCTTTAGATTTTCCGTTACGACTTGAGTTAAAACGAAAAGAGGTGAGGCGGAGTTAAAATGCAACGATTGTGGCGTCACTGTATCTGCGTGTAAGGCAGTAATACGTACAGTGCACGCAGCACCACACAAATGCTGCTTGGTCCAACTCTGCCCCTGTAGCTGTCGCTGTAGCTGATGAAGTCCAGGAATCATCAGGGCAGAGGAGATGGATCCTAACGTGCTACATGTTCCCCTCAAATCTAAGAAACTACCGTTACTACAACTACTGGTACTAGTACGAAAGGTTGTGTGAGACTGTTACACCAGGAAAGAGTTAATTCAGTTATGCTGAAAATAAGCACAGCTATCAGGTACAGTATTGATGCTATTCACTGTATAGAAGCCATCTAACCATATTTACAGCTCAGCACGGCCGTGACTGTGTTGGTTGTACAGTTTCATATGTATGCAGGTGAGCTGTATAACTGCACATTTCACACTACACAGGTATGTTAACATTCTCTGTTCAAACCAACTTGAAATTCAACAGCTGATGAACAGTATCTGAAGAATTGGTTTCTGGCTTTGTTTTACAACGATTGTCATTTTTACATCACTGTTGTGTTCTTGAAAAGAGTTTACATGTCCGTTTTTACGATGTCAGACATAAGCAACAAAAAAAATCAGCACTACAGTGTTGCAAAGAATACAGGCACAGGGCCACAAGAACCGGTAGAAGCCTGCAGCCTGATTTATTTCTAAAAAAAAATTTATATATTTTGTAATTTTTTATTTTGTTTTACTTTTTGTAGAAGGGCTTGATCAGCTGACAGCATGGTCCAAACACTGAGGGAAACTCAAATTTGTAATGTAAATATGTATATAGTTACATGTAAAAACTCTTTAAGAACGATTATTATAGAAATTTTTTGGGACTGTCATGATTTGTAAATCGAAATTTGCATGATGCTTTTTGTTTTTGTGCTTTTTTTTGTTTTGTTTTTAAACTTGTTTTTAGGAGGAAACTATTTCAAACGGCCACATAAAAACCTCTGAGCAGACAAAATTCACTCAAGATGTAACCGCAACTAGATTGTCATGTAATTAAGATGTTGATATTTGGAAAATAATTTTTTAGAATTGAGTCTTTGATCGTCATTGTCTTCTGTTTGTAGTAGCCATTTCTAACTTAGTTTTTTTTTTTCTGTTTATGATCAAAATGAATTGACCGTGTGGTGCTGTTGAATGTACCTGTATCATTTCTAAGTGCCTTCAGATTTAATGAGGCTCATTGAACAAAATGTTATAGAAAGCATTCCAGCATATGTACAGTTTTAGAAACCATTTCTTTTGGTAGATTTTCTTTTTATGTGCATGCAGTTTGTCTGTATAAAATGGGTTTTTAAGGATAAAAATGTAATATAATGCCACTTCTGTGTAATATATTGCCAGGCTTTTATTAAAACTTGCACCTTGTTTTTGAACTGTTCTTTCTGTTTTGCACTTTAAATTGCTTTACAAGCATGAATAAGAGCTGTACACTTGAGTAGATAATTTCCATTGTAAATATCTGTGAATTCACATTTGTGATTTTTTTTTTTGTTTTTTTTTTTTTAAGGCTGTTTGTAGTGACAGTTTTGTGTTTTGAATGCATAGAAGTCATGCAGAAGGTGTTAATGTGAGTGTTGTGCTTTTTGTTGTGTGTGGTGTTTTTTTTTTTTTTTTAAATGACAATTTTCTGTTATTTCTTACAGGGCGTCTCCACTGAAGTAATTTGGTAGCTCAAACACTTAAAAGCCCAGAAACAATGACAGTTTCTTTCAGGAGTAAAGAGCGTTCCTGGAATCGTGCTCTCCACCAAAACACGCTTCCATCGACTGCTGTGTGCTGCCGCCCATCTGCACCACTATCTGCCTGGGAAAGGTCAAAGCATATCAAGACTTCTGCCAAGGTAATCATCTGAGCAGCTGTACAGGGACAACATGTAGCTGCGATGAAGATTTGTTTTTCTTACTGACTTGTGATTGTGCAGGTTGTGACTGGATCTGCTTGTTTGGGAAATACTTCTGACTGCGTGGAGGTAGATTGTGTGTGGCAGCTCATGTTTGCGGAATAAGCTCAGGTGGCATAAATTCAAGAATATCAAAACCTCTGCTGAAGCAGCTGACCTATTGGAGCTTCAGCTTTAAAACACTGTTAGATGCAGTGCACAGTACATTTCTTTGTTTTTCTTTCATATCTATCAGTCCTTGAACAGTTTGTGTGTCCTTGCAGGGCTGTGCAGACACACTGCCCTGACCCAGAAGTGTTTCAAACCTGCCAACTTAGAGGATAAAATGTCAGGCTGTTATTGACTAAGCAATGTACATCTCCAGGTCCATTAACATACTTGGTACATGTCTGAAGCATCAGATCAGTTTCACAGAATTTTAGTTTAAATTAAATTAAAAAGATCTTATATATTATGTAACAGACATCTAAGATCTAGATCTTATCCCAAAGTTTTTTTTTTGTTTTTTTTTTTGGCACAATAGTTGTTTGAACTTAATATCAAGCGCCCTCAGCTGTAGACTCTTACTGTAAGCCAGATGCATGAGATTTAAGCTGCACATTCACAGTATGTGTCAGTAGGGAGCTCTGCTGCACTTGTGACAGATCCTTTCTCTGCTCAGCATGGCCATGTTCCTGTTTTTAAACAATACACAACCCAAGACAGTGGGCTGTGTGAGCATTACACTTTTATTTGTCATTTTTATGTTAGATGGCTCTTTTTGCTCACGTCACAACTTTTATTGTATTTTAAAAAACTCAAAAACACTGATTTTACAGACTGTGAGCAGGCAACCACTGACCTCAAACCACTTTCTTTCTTTTAATTTATATTCAAACTCAATTCAAAACTCATTCAAATTCAAAGTCCAGTTTTTAACATCTTACAAAACATTGTGCCAGAGTAGAATATGTTTAAGGAAACCCTCAGAAGCACTTGTGTAAGTCACTTTCTTCAGTGTGCATGCTTGTATGGAAGAGTACTCACAGGTGTCCCCTTGGAAATATTATGTGTCTGGGGAGTTCAGTTGTCTTGGATGCAGTCTCACTTCAGTCAGCCAGAAGCAGAGAGGACAGGACCAACACCCGACAGAGAGAAACACGACATCCTCTCTTCAACCTCAGGTAAATGCAGTCGGCAATATCCATTTAAAATGTTACCACCTTGCTTGCCTAACAGTGAGTGTGTGTGTGTTTGTGTATAATAAGGAGGCTGTTTAGTGCTTTCAGGGACCTCTTTTTAAGAGCAGGACCAGCTGAGTTTTGCCACGTACAACTGGGAAATTATACCTATACAGTATGAAAAACAACTGCAGTATTGTTTGGAAAATGATCGAGTTAAACAGCGACTCATGGTGGGCTCAGTGAGGTCTGACTCAGTCAAACAGCAGGAGCAAACAGGAGAAAGTGTGCACAAGCTTGCTTTCAAAATAAGATTGTTTTAGTACAGATTTTTTTTTCTTTTTGTTTGTTTTTCACCTTTTATATTTCTGTAAAAGTGACTTATTTTTGATTCGTAGGTGTACAACACATGGCGGGCCTGGTAGCTCTGTGCCTGCTGCTGGTGTTTCCACTGAGCAGCTCCCAGAGCACCCTGCAGTCTGAGCAGGAGATCCACGCCCATCAGGGCCCGGCAGCAGCACCTCCTCCTCCACCACACATACAGGACCTTCTTAGAAAAGAGGAAACCACTCACTTAAATGCAAAGCGGGCATGTAAGTCTATTCATATCCACCCTGCAATATGTTAATCTTAGAAAGGCTGCACATCCCTAAATAAGAAAGGTGCTCCATATACTGTGGATACTTCACTGTCCCTCATTTAGAGCAGGAAACTGAAAACTCTTGCTCTGTTGCTCTTTGCCATGTGTTTGTTCCTCCACAGATGTGCATGTAGACAAAGATAATGCCAAAGTAGGTCTGTTCATCGCTGCCGCCATGGGAACGGTCACTCTAATGGCTGCAGTGTACTGTATCTACAACAAGTTCTACATCAAGCACCAGTACCTGCACACCCAGCTGAACGATGACTCAGGTAGATGGAGAGATTTTTATTAAGGTTTTAATGAGTCGAAGCGTCTTTCATACTTACACTTAAGGAAAAGTGTTGTTTTTTGGTACCAAATTGTGTTGCTGTGGGGACTTTTGTATGCCCATATTTAAAGCAGCATTTGAAAGTTTTCTTTTTTTTTTTTTCTTTTTTTTTTAACACCTTTATAAACACTAGATAGATTAATATAGAAATAGAAACGTGACTGTTGTCTCATGCTCTATGTTCTGTACTATGAGCTAATTGCAAAAAAAACTTTATATACACTAGATAAATATAGAAATAGGAACGTGACTGTTGTCTTATTCTATATGCTGCCAAATAATCTCTTAAGAAAAAAAAAACAACTTTGAATTTACAGGAAATGTCAACAAGTTTCAAATTAAGTTTCTTATATCTCTGTAGATTTGACCACAGACACCATGGACCCTCCCCCCGTGTTTTTTCATGCCTCAGTTCACTCCAGCACAGTAGATGTGCGGAAAGCTGGTTACGGCTCGCTCTCGGACACTCCATCCATCATCTCTGTCCCACCCAGTCTGTCCCCCCCTCCCTCTGCCATGCCCTTCCCTCCCCTCTTCCTCTCCTCTCACTCTCTGAGAACCATATCGGCTAAGGATCTGGAGAAGAGCTGTATGTGATATTGAACACTTAGTTTGCAGTCTGACACTTTTGACACATAGAAGTAGTAGCTGCTATTTGTACGTATGTGTGAAAATGTTTTTTCATAAAAACAGTGCATCCGTTTAAACCCTTGACGAACAGTTGTACATGCACAGCCTTACCCAGTGCAGGTTTTTGACCAACAGGAAAATGCAAAAAACAAAACAAGAGACTTTTAGCAGAGTCACACCCACCTGCCTCAACTACCACCAAATCTGTTACTGTTGTAACCTGTGACCTCCTGACCTATTGCCCCCTCACAGCCCCATAACCACCATATTTTACCACTAATCTCCCCTAAACATTTGCCTACATATATGAACTGCTGTCATTTGTGTCGTATGTTTGTGTGTCTGTACATTTACAATAAACTAGATCTTCTCTGCACTTTATCTAACACCATCAGTCAGTAGTCATCCAGTGTAGTACCACAAAATAATAAACAGTCCAGTGATGAAAGAAATGTCCGGTTCATTTCTGCTTCTTATGGTAAAGAAATACAGTCTTATAGTTAAGTTTAATTTGGCTATTTTTCCATGAGCTTCAGTACCAGCAGGTACATCTGATTATTTAAGCAGAACACACACTTAAAAGGCTCATTTTGATCTATGGACATTAACACACACAAAAAAAATCCCAGATAAAAGTAATTTGTTCTTAGGATAAAATTATCCGGCAGTCTTTGATCTGTGCTTGTTCCTCTTCAGAGAGATGCCCATGCTGTAAAACACTAATGTTAGTAAGTTAATACACTGATTTCTAATTCAACAAAACAAACCAATACACTGTATGCCCCGAACACTGCTTTATATTTCTGACTCTCACCGGTTTGGATGAGACATGGTGGCATTTTCATCAAATCTGCAGTTCAGTGGCTACAGGCCCTTTTTTTCCACAGCAGACATATTGACTTGTAGGAAATGCACAGGTTACCAACAGCAGTAATGATGGCTCCATACTATTGATGTGTCCCAACAAGCCATGACAGTATGACTGTGAGCGAACATGCACAACACCAGGACCCTGACACTGAAGCAGCTACATGGAATCCAGGCATAATATTAATTAGAGGTTTTTATTCCAGACTCAGCAGCTGCACTATAGGACTCAATCCATCAGTTTACAAAACCTTGCTTTAAAAAAAAAAATAAAAATAAAAAATAGGGAGAGCTGATCAATGCATAGAGTAGGATGGCACATCCGTGGTGGGATGTATGTCTGCGGTATGGTACATCACAGTAAAAATGTTCAAATGACCCTGTGGTCAGTACTTGCAGTGCCACTGGGTTCCATCCACAGCTCTATGAATCCCAAAGAAACACAAGGGCCCGACACTGGATTTACCATAAATTCTGTCTGTTACCCCACAAATTAGCTCCCGATTAGCTATTCATTTTCATCAGTGTCAAAAATCAAAATTAGTTATAAATTCAAGGTATTATGAAATAATTAATTGCACACTCATATGGTCATGAGAGCCCAAATAATCTGCAGTCCAACCCAGAGTCATTACCAGCGTCCTGGGAGCAGCCTGTCCCTCCCATGTCACAAATACCTGGGAACTCTGTTCATATGCTTCGATCGGACAGTGTTTACTCTTACTCCCTCCATTCAAGGCTTGTGCGGTCCAAGAATAGCCCCTGCCTGAACAGTCAGTGCTTAAAAAGCCGGGCTGCGGGGAAGGAAGTGACATGCTACCTTCCACTCACTACACACACTTGGAGAGATTAGCGCGCAGGCAGCAGTAATCTGGTTTCAGGACCACGGCCAGAGACACCGTTTGGCCATGAATCCTGTCGAAAGTTGCCTCTAGTTCGCTGTGAACCTTACCGGAAACCAAAGAGTGTGAAGAAGTTCATTTGGACATTAAGGACTCTGGCAAAGTGGGACTGACAATGTTTGCTCAGGTGCAGCAGATTAAATCTCTGGAAAATCTGTGTCGCTGACTGCAGATTCCACTGCACAGGAAGCCACTGGGTTAAGGAGTCTGGTGATCAATTAAAATCAAGACTTGCTTTCTGATTTTTATTTTATGTTATTTTTTTTATGTGTGAGTGAGAAACACCCTGCGGAGGGAGTAGAGGAGAAGGCTGTGCGCTCAGGCGGGAGCGCGCAAAGACTGCACAGTGGTCGGATCCTGGAGTCGTGAGGATGGAGATCCGGCCGGACAGGTTTAAGGCCGTGGCAGCCAAGACTCTCGGGAAAATATACGGGTATGTAAAGTCCCTCTGGGACAAATTGCAACCAGAAAATGTTGAAACGCAGAAATGGCTGCAGGCGCAATTGTCCTCCTTTGTTATAAAGAGAGTTCATCTTTCTTTGTTTTTCAATCAAACTAGGCCACTGAGGGTCTGTCTTTACCTATAGCTGCTGAAACATGATTTTTAATATGTATTTATCTTAAAAGAAAAGCAAACTGCTCATTTGAAGATCAAAATGTCCAGGGACCTGGATTAGTGTGGGGTTGGATGACCTGGCACCACATCTGTCTCTCTATAGGCTGCTGAATCTACCACGTAAGAAACGGGCATACATAATTTAGCACTGAATATGCAATAGAGGTCGTTAAATACCACATAAAAAGTTATAAATACTTTCTCTGAGGACTCAAACTGAAACTTAAAATGAGTCTATCAACGTCTGTTTCACATTCAGTGATAAGTGAATTATCCTCCTTTGCCTCTGAGGCACAAATAGAGAGAATTAAGTTTCATTTTAGATCTAAACTGCTCCATCAGTGTAAGATGAAGCGTCGGATCAATAACCAGATTCATTTCTTCCAGGCTTTTTTTTTTTTGCAGTGCTGTCCCATCGTTGTCAAATTACAGAATCCTTGTCACTCTTCTATGCGGAGGTTTTATCTGGAGCCTGAATGCCTGAGCAACCAAGCGGTGTGTTTCAGTTTCCACCATACACAAATTATGTTTGATAACGCGGTCTATTTATTACAAACACGCTGGGTGTAACTGTGTTGGGTGTAAGACAGGCCTGTGAGGTTTCTCTGTCTGCGGCCTGTTATTCTGTCACACCTACCATCATGGGACAATGAGCTTATACGACTTTCATTGACCCTCACTCTAGTAAAGGATCCAACTTTTATTTTTTATCCGGTACAACAAATGTCTTTTGGAGTGTGAGTTAGATAGTAGCAGAGCATGCAAACCTGTGGCGATGGACACAGGATGACGACCAAGGTCGAAACAAGGCATAGAAATCTAACGTGATCGGGATTTAGATCTAGTCCTATTTGCCATATGCTTAAAAAAATGCGTGGCACACCTTCCTGAGCTGAGAACAAGTGTGCGGAGGTAGTCAGGAGTCTGGCCAGTGATGGATATCTGAACGCAAGGAGGTATTGATGGACTCCCCTTCCTCTCTCTCGGGATTTGATGTAGCGTCTAAACACTTAAATCCTCTCCAGAAATAGCCTCTCCCCGTCCAAGCTGTCGGCCCACGTAAATCCCTGCAGGCCGTACACCTTGGCCACCTCTCCCTTCTCTCCTCTCTCTCTCTCACCCTAAGTAGCCCGATAGCTCGTCATCGTGCCCCTCCTCACTAACTCAGGGCATTTCACAGCCTGGATTAGGCCAAGGCAGAGAGCCCGCAGCTGCCTATAAGCTTTCATTTCCGGAGAGCGCACGTGCTCTCAGGTACTCCTCTCTTGGTACCTTGCTGGCGCGTGTAACGCGCACCGGCCCGTTCCCCCAGTCCTGTTCTCCGCACGCGACTTATTTAAGCCTCATTAATGCCTTTGTGTATCTATTCTATTCTATTCTATTCAATTCTATTCTATTCTGCCATAGACTTTCTGAAATCAGCAGCCATTCAGTCCTCACTGATTTCAGCCTCTGATCACTCTGTGAATCAGGATGTAGACAACACAAACGTGATTTCACTGATGTACAACCAAGTGACAGTCTCCTGTTATTCCTTCGTTAGAGATTAAATAGTGTATGTCTTACTCCTGAATCCCTCACCTAAATGAACCGCTCTAACTGCTGTTTGACAATAAAATCCAAAACACTTTGGATTCACGGTATCATAGGACCAAACAGTTATGCCTGGCATGTGAGCAGAGTATTAGAGCAAGATGTTTAACTTTTTTTTAAAATGCTTTGCTATATTTTTCACATTTGAATTCATGGTATTTAATTAATGAAAATCATATCCAGAATCTAGTTTATGTGGTTACGATGCTTCCTCACGGGTTGATATTCCAACATTTTGTGTTACTAGTCTGAGTTCAGTAGGTCCTCCTTACTAGTGTCACGAGGAGCTTTTCAACCTTTCAGACAATCTACACTAGTTATTTGATTCTCTCTTATCCGATCAATGATTCCAAGCTGTTGACTCACCTCTGAACCAAGCTGCTGAACCGCCCTGACATTTGTCCTTGACGTATGAATTAAGAGATTAACTTGGAGAGGGAACAGGGAATACTCACTGAGCAGAGCGGGTCTTGCGAATTCAGCTCTCTTACATGTCATCAAGGTTCAAAACTAAATGTTTTTCTCAATTGAGTTAAATTGCTTTACAGAAGCAGCCAGACCTTTTCCTCATGGTGTGACCAGAGCAATGGGGAGAAGGTCAGGTAGCTTGTAAGGATTACAACGGATTTTCCTTAACTCGGGGTCAGTCATGAAAAGTCACTGCAGCAGATACAGGAAAAAAAAAAAAAAAAATCTGAATCAGAATAACTTTATTAATCCCAGTAGGGAAATTCTTACTGTTACTTAACTCCCAGTTGAAAATGAAGAGAAGAGGAGAATTGCACATAGTGTTTGGTAAGAGAAAAAAAATTCTAGAATAAATAAGTGAAGTGAAAACAAAATAAAACTACAGTATAATGATAATCAAGTAAAAGTATTGCAATAGAAAAGAAGAGGAAGCAGAAGTGAAAAAGAAGAATGTATTGTATTGCGGTGAAAGTAGACTCCTCGTGGACCCTGGGGAAATAAATTGGTGTTGAAGAAGAAGGAAATGTTGCGAATTGTGTGTGAGATGATACCTGAGTCAGGGGAGTCGACGGTAAAAAGCAGGGTTGAAGATAAAGAGGAGACAGCAGGAATGACGAGAGAGGCCCGCCCAGACAAAAATAGTCCAAGAGAGCCAGAGATATAAATAATTCAAGATGGAGAATCATTAATACTTCATCAGTGTCGAAGGCTGTTAGATCGGCTGCTTACAGTAACTATAGAGCATGTATGTTTTATTATTGCGATGTTGGAGTTTTTAGCTGACTACTCTGTACAGGTTTATTGGCAGGAACACAAAGTCCGTCTCTGGAGTCTTTTTGTCACTCGATATGTTAGTATCCATGTCATTTCATGTCTCTACAGGAAGTAAAGCTTTATGCAGCTGCGACAGTGGTTGTGTAAAGATTTTTGTGGAAAGCTTTAGTGATTAGCTGCTGCTCCTTTCTCCATATTTCAGAAATGTGATTGTCCTGGTGACTTGATAGAGCATCCTGGTTTGAGATTTCTAGCATATAGAGAAGAAATCCCATATAACTAATGTAGAATGTGTAAAGGCTCGTGTAAACATGCTCTTACTGCTGTAGATCATCTCTTCCTGTCAAAATGAGGAATTCTGGGTTGACCCGCTGATCGAGAGTTCAAATCAGGTTAAGGTGTTTTTCTCACATGTTCCCCTTCTGTCTTGATAGTTTCTGTCTCTTACAGTACAACTGTTAGACAATCAGTTTATAGCGTTGTCACAACAGAAAGGACTTGAATTCAGCAGGGCAGTTTGCTAGTATACAGCAAAAGATAAATGACAGCAGCTCAGCTATGTATGAAAACACTAACAATAAATAGATCTTGCAATGAGTAGTGAGTAGTACCAAATGTATAAAGCATCGCTCAACACCTATATCAAAAAAGTTATCTATCACTTCCTATTTCTTTATCTTTGACTTGCACTATGATTAATATTCTTACTGACTGTTCAACGCCTAATAATAATATGTATAATAATATGATAACAGTATCTACATACAGCTCTTGCTGGCTTTTAAATGTGTTGATCTTGATAATTTATATCGTGTGCATGACCCTGAGTAAAGTTTATTCACACGCTGGCCCACTGCAGAGATAACTTTGTCAAATTTGTGTTTGTGTGTGTGTGTACTTGTATTGCTACACAGTGTGAGGACTGGTTTGTATTTTAAACCACTGGAGTGAGGACATTTTTGGGGAAGTGGAGACATTCCTCACTTTCGGACACACCTTAAAATGACTATTTTAAGGTTAAGACTTGGTTTTAGGGTTAGAATGGAGTTTAGGTTTAGGTGATTCAAATCTTAGCACGCAGCAGTTTGACATCGAGTATCCAGGCAGAGATTTTCATCCCAACCATGATGCATGTTCACAATGGCCACTCAAAAGCAATAGGGATAGGAATAGCAATGGGACTCCGTGTGCCATCATCTGGACCTGCAGTTCTCGAGTCTCGATCTGAGCACTCAGCCTTGCACATGTCATGTTTAATAGATTATCCGCTGAGTTTAGATACATATTTGATGCATCTTAGACTGGAGGCTTCTAGAGGTCACGGTTTCTCAGGGTTTCTCAGCAAGAACACATGAACATAGCGAACAGACAGGAGCAGGAAAAAAAAGAGTAGTTGAGCTTGTTTGGAGGGAGAAGAGGCGCACAGATGCACCGGGATAAGACAAGTTTCTGTAAACACCGCTGTCTTTTACTGTCGGCCAGTTCAGTCAGGAGATGAGTGTCTGCGATACAAAAATACCCAATATATTAACATCTTGAGAAGACAGGATGAGTCAGAGTTACGTTAGCAAGCTCCAGTGGCAGCAGGCTGACAGACAACTGTGCTGACTGTGTCTTGTTAAGACGCTGGTGTTACCAGTGAAGTAGACAGCGAGAAAGACTGTGTGAACATTTAGATCCATGCACTTTTATCAAGGAAAAGCTGACAGTCTTCAAGCCCTTCAGAGAAGGATCTGTTTTCACGTTGGCAACCAGAGTTTGGAAAACCAGGGGCAGATCACTGACTGAGTGCTATTAAAGAAAATACGCAATACAGAAGTGTAGGAGTAAACCAAATATAACAGCTTTTCTTTTTGAGGGGTCAATAATTATTGTATTTGAATTGCAGTTTGAATTGGCAAACACTACACTGACTATATTATGATTTGCGAAATGTCCAGTTTTATATCAAGGAGCCTTATAATGTGAATTGTCAAAGGCTGTCTCTGAAAATTATCAAGCCAGGTAAAGACAGGCGAGATGAAAAGCAGATTGACTTACGCGGCCTTTGAACTGGGACTGTTTTGGGACAGATTGGAGTCTAAAGATCATACTAACAGGGACTACAGCTGACATATAATATTCTTCATTCCCTCACTTTTTGGTTCTTCTTTATAGAGCTCTTGAGAAGAAACAGGAAAATGGCGAGACCATCGAGTTGTCGGCGGAGGGCCGGCCGGAGCTGGTGGAGGAAAAGGAGTTGCCCGTGGTGGACTGCACATGCTTCGGCCTGCCCAGGCGCTACATCATCGCCATCCTCTCCGGTATTGGCTTCTGCATCTCCTTTGGAATCCGATGTAACTTGGGCGTGGCCATCGTCAGCATGGTCAACAGCCACACCATCTTCAGAGACAACAAGGAGGTCATAGTGGTGAGTGGTGGTCTGGGGGATATTCTTAGTGCTGTGCATGAGTTCAGGGATGGTACCAAACCTGTTTCAGAGCGAGATCAGTGAAGAAATGTTTCTCCAAGTTTGCAGTGTTAAAACTTTATTATGCTACAAGCCTTTGTCGGCTGTTCGTCTTTCTCATTCAAACTCTCATTCAAGTTCATCTGTCCCAACAGAAAGCTCAATTTGACTGGGATCCAGAAACAGTGGGGATGATCCACGGCTCATTCTTCTGGGGATACATAGTAACCCAAATTCCAGGAGGGTTCATTTGTCAAAAGTTTGCAGCAAACAGGTGTGTTACTCCACTACCGTACTACTACTCCACTACAAACACACGCTCCTCTGCACATACTGACTGTCTCTTCTTTTCTCTATGCTCTCCTCTTGCAGAGTGTTTGGCTTTGCTATAGTGGCCACATCCTGCCTGAACATGCTCATCCCCACGGCAGCTCGGATGCACTTTGGCTGTGTTATCATTGTCAGGATCTTTCAAGGACTTGTGGAGGTGCTTGAGACTGAGACTTGTCTATAGCTTCCTCCTGGACACAAGAAACGGGCAACACAGAAAGATTTACATTTTATTTGTTTATTTATTTATCCATCATTGTGTAATTTCTTCCCTATCCTACAGGGAGTTTCATACCCTGCCTGTCATGGTATTTGGGCAAAATGGGCACCACCTCTTGAAAGAAGTCGCCTGGCCACAACAGCCTTTTGTGGTGAGTCTGTTATAACTGGCCATGTTTCTCTGTCATACAATGATGGATGATTGATGTTTCACTGCCAATTTGATATACCCACAATACTTCTGTGTTTCCTAGGTTCTTATGCTGGTGCTGTGATAGCCATGCCGTTAGCTGGAATCCTAGTCCAGTACTCTGGATGGTCATCGGTCTTCTATGTCTACGGTAAGTGACCTTTGACATTCACCCAGCTTTTTCACGAATCATGCTTTTCAAACCCTTCAAACTGAAGTCTTTTTAAATGTTGAACCTGGATTTTCAGACCAAACCTGTGAAATTAAACGTGATCTTCTGAGTTAAATACAACAGAATTGCTATTATAAGCATGACAACTGGAGTAATCAGTTGGTCTGTGAGCAACTGTAAATACATCAAAATGTTGGTTTCACTTGTGTTGTGTGGACACACCCATCAGCATGCACAACATGCAGAAACGCCGTTTCTGCTGACACATACTGAAACTGAGACGTCAAGAGAGGACAAAAACACCACAAAGGCCAGCAACATAAATATAAAGAGCAACACCCCCCCCAAAAATAAATTCAACATGAATTCAACATTTAATCCCAGTCTGTTTGGAAGCAGCAGCTACCGTCAGTGCTTCCTTTGCTGCTTGTTCCTTTTTATCTTTCTCCCAGGTTTGACACATACCATTATTCTTTTTCTTTTCTCTGTGTCACTCGCCACCCTCCACCCCCCCTGTCCCCTTCCAGGAAGCTTTGGGGTCATGTGGTACTGCTTCTGGATCCTGGTGTCTTATGAAAGTCCAGCAGCCCATCCCACCATCACTGAGGAGGAGAGGAAATATATTGAGGAAAGCATAGGGGAGTCAGCCCAATTCACAGTGACGGTCAGTGCAACAAGTCGATTTCCTCTGGTACAATATGATTCAGACGCTGTATCACATCAAACTGGCTGAGTCTGACATATCACTAAGCTGATACTTTTTCTGTTTTATGCAAAAAATGTTAAGATTAGGATAAGGTCACACATGAAGAATGTGGAGATGGTAAACAAGCAAGGCAAAGACAGACTAACAAGGAAGCTAGCCTGGCTGGAGTTCAAGAGGGTGTCGAACAACTAAAACATTGCTAGTGCTTTATCAAAATCAAAGCACCACAGATGGATTTAGAAATGTGTAACCGCCGTTCATTCGTGTCTGCATTCATGCATTCAAGCAAAACTAATAAGTTTTACTCCTCTCACCCTGTTATTGACTACAATGAACCTCAAATACAAAAAGAAAATGGTCATATATTCAGATAAACAACACTTTGAATGTTCATTTATGTTTGTGAGAGAAGCCAGAGCTTTTAGAATTTTGCCATAAAATCAGTGAAACAAAAGTATATTAATAACATAAAAAGCACATTTTTGTGTGTTACAGAAATTCAACACACCATGGAGGGCCTTCTTCACGTCCATGCCAGTGTACGCCATCATCGTGGCTAATTTCTGCAGAAGCTGGACTTTCTACTTGCTTCTCATCAGCCAGCCGGCGTACTTTGAGGAGGTGTTTGGGTTTGAGATTAGCAAGGTAACAGACACCAGATGTGTGCAAAAGTTTCCATGCGCACAAAAACGTGACACTGCACAGTTCATAGCTATACATGGTTTGCTGTCAGTGTTTTCTGAAGTGAAAATCCCTCGAGCTCTCCAATCTGATTTTGGTCTCATCTAGGTGGGAATAGTTTCTGCACTTCCCCATCTGGTTATGACCATCATCGTGCCCATCGGTGGCCAGATTGCCGATTATCTGCGCTCCAACCACATCATGACCACCACTAATGTCAGGAAACTTATGAACTGTGGCGGTAAGAAAGGGGCAAAATGAAGGGAAAGCAACACTTAGCCTTGCAGAGGGGGAAACATAGAAGGCTCAGACATGTGAAACTGAAAAACAGCTCTCTAAGTCACCAGCTAATTATGCGGTTTTTCTTCAGTAGGGGTGAGAAAACATTTGTTGTATAAGACAAGCGATGACTCATTATAAAGCAGAAGCTCTGCCTTTGTCAGCTATTTTTGAACTTCTGTGGTGAAGTGAAATGTAGAAGCATACAGTGCACTTATCATTTTGTTGGTAGCCGTGTCAGTACTGAGGCAATTTAAGGACACTGCTCAGTCAACAGCATTTTGTGAAAAAGGAGAAGAAAGGAGTGACTAAAATTATCCTCAGTTGCCCTCCCTTCACTAAGCATCTTGCGTTGAGACTACACTGACCCAACATTAACTCTACATTTCACTCGTCTCCTTCAGGGTTTGGGATGGAGGCAACTCTGCTGCTGGTGGTAGGCTTCTCTCACACAAAAGGTGTTGCCATTACATTCCTGGTCCTGGCTGTGGGTTTCTCAGGCTTTGCCATTTCAGGTGAACTTTAGTTTATTTATTCCTTAAGCACCCCCCCCCCCCCCCTCCCGCCGCCTTTCTAGCTTGGAGTCCAGTGTGTTTTTTAGAACCTTTTGGTCACAAGCACTGATAGATTATGGAAGTGTGGTGCCATTTATTTTAATCATGAATAAAATATCCGTATCTAATAATAGTCATTCTTCCTCACAAGGTTTCAATGTCAATCACCTGGACATTGCACCCCGATATGCTAGTATCCTAATGGGTATCTCCAACGGTGTGGGCACTTTGTCTGGTATGGTTTGTCCACTTATAGTTGGTGCCATGACGAAGCACAAGGTGAGAACTGATCTGTAATTCTGTGACTCATAGAAATGTGTATTTGTGTAGATATTCAGGATCAACTGTAATTCAACTATAGAAAGTAGCATAGTATGCATGATTTCGTAAACATTATGCTCTAAAACACTTGCATTTCTGCTTTTATTACTTCGTCAAGTGGTGTTGTTTTGTAACCAAGTTTGGTCACTGAAAAATCGTCTGTATAAAAGCAGGGGTGTCACTTCCTCATAAAGAGTTCTGTTTGTGTCATTTTGCTTTTGCATTCAAGGAGAAATTTATGACTAAGACTAAACATCAATTTAATGTTGCACTGCATGTAGCTCAAGAGATCAGAAGTGTCCAAAGTTTGAGCACATTTATAAAACACAGTACATGTGCAAACCTCTCTTTGCTGGTTTGATTTAATGCATGAACATGTTTATAACTTTAGGATATCTAAAAACTTTTCATGCTTATAACCATTTGTCCTCTTTTTTTTCTTTCCACCTTCCTTTGATAGACGAGAGAAGAGTGGCAGGGTGTGTTTCTTATTGCCTCGCTTGTTCATTACGGAGGTGTTATATTCTATGGTGTGTATATTCTCTTCTAAATTTTCCACCGATTCTGCCTCAGAGTATTAAGGTGTTTCAGTTTGCACAAATCTATGAGTTATTCTTAATGCAATCAAACTGAAAATTCAGTTTAACATATTTTGTAGATTTGTTGTTGGCACAGCAACAAGCCTCAACAATGGGCCGGAAGACTGACTTTGTCTTGTCTCTGCTGCAGGACTTTTTGCATCTGGAGAGAAGCAAGCTTGGGCCGAGCCAGAGCAGCTGAGCGATGAGAAATGTGGCATCCTGGATGAGGATGAGCTCGCAAACGAGACAGAGGAGCTGTATCGTACAAGTGGCGGGGCGGGCTATGGAGCTATGAACCAGGGAGCAGACCCCAACGGAGGCGGAGGTGTGGGAGGAGGAGGCTGGGTCTCAGACTGGGACAAAACTGAGGAGTATGTACAACCAGCCGGAACCAATAATTACCTTTATGGAGGAGAGGGGGACCGAGAGTTCACATAAAACCAGCAGATCCTCTGCACATAGCCTTTAGTGAGGCAGAAACAGAACATCAGCAGTGTGAAGTTTCACCTGATGGAATGGAGACCTTTAAAATTCCGGATTTAAGATGGAAGGCAGGAGGGGACAATTTTCAGCAAGTCTGACTATATTAATATAACTGAACTGAATTCAAAGAGACTGCACAGTGGAGGTGAAGACATTAGTAAATGTAAAATGTGTGTTTGTGTGTGATTGCAGTTGTGTACCCTGTGTGACAGATGATCTAAGTAAGCGTGTTCTAGGACCCGTCAGCTTCCGTGTAAAATCCATTGGAGAAGGGTGTTTTAGGCCTGGTGTGGCTTTCTTTGATGTTTATTCATTGTACTCATTTTTAGAAATGTCTCTGTTAATTGACTGGATTTGGATTTCATTAGTATTCCTCTCATTTTATATTTGAGTTACTCCAGATTACAAATCCTTCGGTGCACATTGGTCACAAGCTCATTTCTTCTTGTTGGGTGAAAACCTTTTGAGTTTCTTCAACTGGTTTTAAAAAAAATAATAAAAAAGTTTTAATAGATGGTTGTAGAGGTTCTGCAACCCATAGCAGCGTATGCACCTCCACTGAAGTTAAAGTTTCGTCCTTAATGTGCACACTTCTAAGAAAAAGCATGTTACTTGTGCCAATACAGCAAAATATTTTGCTCTGTAGTATTGGTTTACTTATCCACAGAGAAAGTAATTGCACACCTGCAAATATTACTGTTTTCTGTTAAGTCTAAATAGCCCACTCTGACATTTTTAGATGCAACATTTTGATTTCCTTGTGCAAAAATGTTTTATGTACTAGGCCTCTAACCTGTCTGCCTGCTGACAAACTGGGGAATAACAATGCCTCATACAGGACTAGAAGGAGCATGATTATCCAGGGTATATAACAGTCCTCTGTCAAAATAGTTTCTTAGTTTGGACCCACTTTTATTTACATCAGGTCTCTTCCAGGCTTTTCTCTTTTTCTCTTCAAAACATCAGAATTTTGTTTAATGTGCTCTACGTGTAATACATGCTTCATTATGGATTCTATTATGTTACTGTTCTGTTGGGGCAATTTATGTGTTAACATATTCTCTTTCAGGTAAGGCACTCTGCTGTCACTGTATTAATAACCAAAGAACCCCAACACAGGCCAGTCTCTACTCTCTGTCACAGAGGCAAAGCAGTGAGCCGAGGCTTTTGTTTGGTGCCAGTTAAGTAGCATACATCAAAATGAATGTGCACATAAAAAGAGTCAGTCTTGTAAAGCCACCACATACAGGAGATCCCGGTCAATCACCTTAGGATTGGTGGAATTTCCCTTTGCTTTATTTTATAGTGCATCAAGCTGAAGATGTGTTAAATGATCAGTAAATTAAAAGACCAATGAACCGTAACAATGCTGATAATGAACAACAAAACAATGACATTTCACTGTACAAGAGCAATTTGGTTTTATTTTTGTTAGTAGATGTTGTAATGTATTTAGCTAGCCCCGAAGTTAAGTTAAAAAATATCCCTGTGTTAGGTCATGGGACGGTGTCACTGTGGCTGATGCTGTTTCATTGATAGGAGTTCAAATATTA